>NC_088838.1:31366532-31878266 GCF_904066995.2 Poecilia reticulata
GAAGTGGGGCAAATATTAATGTCATCTGAGATAAAGAAATAAAAGAGTTATGAGAGTAAATGTTTAGATGAGATCAATATATCAATATTTATCCTGCCAAATGTGATTAATCACAAGTAATTGTTAATAAAACCCGATCACTACTACATAAAAACTGAACTTTCTATTTACTCTGGTTTTCTTTCTCAAACAGTATGAGATTTATATCCCTCCTCTTCTGCGTCATTCATTCAATTTATAAAAATAAATAAAAATTACAAAGGACAACTCAGACTTTTTTTTCCCTCAGAATTCTGAGGGGAAAAAAATAAAATCTGAATTTTGAGAAGAAAAGTCAGAAAAAATTACAATTCTAAGAAAAAAAAGAGTTCTGAGGAAAAAAAGTCAGAAATTGAGACAAAAGAGAGAAATTGGAGATTAAAGAGAGATTTCAGATTAAAGAGAAAAATCTGAGACTGAAGTCAAAAATCTGAGGGGAAAAAAAAATCACAATACTAACAAAAAAAACTCAAATTTGAGGGGAAAAAAAGTCAGAAATCTGATATTAAAGTGAGAATTTTGAGAAAGACAAATTGAGATTAAAGTCAGAAATCTAAGGGAAAAAAATCTGAAATCTGAGATTGAAGAGCAAAATCTGAATAAAATGGTCAGAAATTGAGATTAAAGTAAAAAAATCTGAAGACAAAAATTTGAGGAGAAAAAAAAATCTAAAATCTGACGTTAAATCAAAATTCTGAGGAAAAGAAAGATGAAATTTTATTTTACTATTTTTTTAATTCATTATCCCTTTTCCTCTTCAATAAAACCGTCTTTTCCTCATCCCTGTGTGATGCCATGCATTGCCAATGTGTGCTGGCTGGGGGAAAAAACTTCGTATTCCCACTGTGCCACGTTTCTCAAACCACCCTAAGATCAGTGACCTTATATGGAAATGGACTGATCACAGCTCTGAGATGTGCATAGCTTAAAGGTGACCTCGATGCTTCCTAAAACAAATTAAGATAGGTCTAGGGGCCATACAAACATTTCTTGTACAAAATAATTCTTAGAAAATTTATTTTTAGTCTGTTCCTTTCAGATTGAGAGGTTTTAGGGGGTCTTGTCATTTTAAATCCAAACAAGCTGCTACTGGCCACGCCCCCCAAGCTCAACGTTTACACTCGCATGTGAAAATGGCTGCAAACAGATGTGCAATTATACAACCGTACATCTTTGAAAAGCAGAAGTGGAGCCTCCTGCAAAACCAACAAGAATTCGGCAAGTGGTTTTTGGACGGTAAGTCGACAACAAAACATTTCGTTTGTAGCTCCAAGGCGAAACCTTTCAAAACACAGGAAGTGACCTCACAGGAGCCAAACTGAGGCGGCCGTCTGTGAATGGAGGAGAGAAACCGCTGCCTCAGCAGAAACGCTCTCACTGCCGAGCGCTCAGTATCCCCTCCTGCAGTCTTCACCTCCAGATCCATTCATCTCTCATCTCTATCCACCGACATTCGATGATCTCTGAAATCCAAGTCCAGCTTCTCTCTCTCTCTCTCTCTCTCTCTCTCTCGATGAACCTTTAAGCACCGTGACCTGCCAGTCATCCAGCGGTCACACCCTCCGCTCCTTCACTGCACAACAAAACAGCCCATTGTCGAGGACTTTTCCACTCGATAGCGTCGATATCGCTGCTGCCGTTTGCATTTATCTGGTCAGATTCTTATCTTCCTTCCTATGTTTTATCTCCGTCAGGCACCAGCAAACCAAAACACACTCCTCGTCTGGGGCAAACTGACATTTCTGCTCCTCCTGGAGCGTCTGAATGATCGTAGTTGTCAAGCCAATTAGGAACGATAAATATTCAATAAAATGAAACAATTGTGTTGAGGCAAAAATACCACAAAAATATGTTCTGGTTGAGTTTTCTGCCATTTAGCAAATATAAATAATTTTGGTGATTCTAACTCCAGAGTTGGGCTGTAACTGGTTACAAGTAACTTTTGTGAAAATAAATGAACTTTTAGCAGTATTTTTTTACTACGTTGTACTTTTTACTTTACTTGAGTAATTTCATTTTGAAGTATTTCTGGATTTTCTACCTACTGAATGTTTTAACCAATAAGTCACCAGACTGACACTCGGCTGCAGCTTCTGTTAAAGTTTCATCCGTTTTTTATTGAAATAAACCGATTTGCTCGATTCTGTTTTTTTGTTATTTATATGAATTATTGTCATTACTGTCCTAAAAATACCAAAATTTCCACTTTAATTTATATTTTTGTCCATCTGATAATGTAATTTTTAAATATTAAATGATTTATAATTTGATCAGTTACTCGATTAATCAGTTATTCTGGCGATTAATCGGATTTTAAAAATGGCCTTTAAATATATGAAGATATTTTTACTTAACCACTTAAGCCTTCTTATACAATATTAGACATACATTAAAAGATAAATAAACAAATAATTAAATTCCCTTTTAATTGAGAAAATACATGTTTTATTGCCTATAATCAATAACGTAGCGTTCCTTTAGTGAATCTGAACCCGGAGAAGCTAAAACTTGAGGAGTGTTGGCTAAAACAGACAAGGACAGTTTTTTATCTGAAATGTAAAATATTTATACATTTATACATTTTCACTTTGGGCTTGTTACTCTGAATATGTTGGGTTTTTTCAGTAAAAGGCTCGAGTCTGAATACTCCAGTTTACAGTTAATAAACTAGTTGACGATTATTTAAACAATTTGTTTCAGCTCCACTCAACTCAAAATATCTATGCACCATTTTTTGGGCCCAGTTAACCTTAATGCAGTGTTGGGAGATGATGGTTTGATGTTTTTCTTGAGTGTTTCTGTGAAACTGCGACTATTGACCAGCTTACAAACCAAGATCTCTTTCTGTTTGCTGTGAGACTTGGTGTCGTCTGTAAAGTTAACACATGCAAACTTAGCTTTAGCTGCAGTCAGGCCTGGTTTATCAGAGCTCCTCTGATAAATGCTGCCATCACTTCTCATGAAATAACCAACTGCAGCCGTTTGAAAACGTTCCAGGAAAGAACATGCACCGAAGAAGGCAGAGGTTTAGTTAAGGAAAAGGCCAGTAATCAGCCATCTTTGTGTGGCTTGACAGAAAGTATCAGACACAAGAAAATAGGGCTGAAAACATTGGCGTTTCATATCAGTCAATTTCAATAATTATTGATTTGTTTTTTTGTTTTAAACATGTGAAAAACTACCAAAATGGTGGCATAACCTTTTCTGTTGTATCCACAGTTTTCACTCCACATCGTTGACTTTAAGCAGATACGAGGCAAAATCTTGCTCAGCAGCAGAGCAGATGGTTGCTAGGTAACCAAAGTAGGGGGTTACCTAGCAGGTAGTTGCTAGGTAACCAAAAAGTAGGTGGGTGGGTTAGTTAGTTGATTCCACCAACCTAGCTTAGCTAGCAGTGAGAGGCTGAGCAGTTGAAGTCTTTCCTCTGCCTACATCCCCCAGATTATCTATTGATATCGATTTATTTTCAATCACAATACACACTGTTATTGATTCATTGTCCAGCTGTACGAGAAAACCGTGGGTGTTACAGAACAGATGCATATCTGCGTTTGAGGAGTACGTACTTGGGAGGAAGCCCCTCCAGAGCTTTGTTCAGGCATTCTGGAGTGTTGTCCGTGTCCGCTGTGGAGGCGGGAACATCTGGAGTGTCCGTTTTGGAGTCGGCGTCACATTCTCCCTCAGTGTCGCCTGACAGGCCCAGCCTGTCGTCGCCATCAGCTTCCTGCCAGAAAAACAAACAAACAAAAAAGCAGATAAGTATTTAAACACCGACTCACACGTAGGAGCTAGCAGCTTAAGAAAGCATTTAAAACAGGAGAGATGAAGGAGAAATTATTTTGTTGCAAAATCGTTTTTCTCAGAATTGTCAAATGAAATCCATCGAACTTGCAGACTGACAGCTACAGAAGACGATATGTGCTTATTGTCTCCATGGTTACCAAGGACCACCTCCAGCGTTATTTTACATTACAGTGGGGTCGTGTCCTCCAATCCCAAACCCAAGAACAGATCCAGGATCAAATCCTCCTCCACGGCGTATTAGGGCCGTTGCAGACAGAAAAACAGAGAAAAGAAATTTGAAATTTTTTAGAAATTTTCTAGAAAAAAAAAAACGTAGAAATTTCAGAGCTGCAAAAGTCGAAAATTTACGATGGAAAAAAAAATAATCGAAAATTTTGAGATTAATCTCAGAAATGTTCTAGAAAAAAAACTTTTTTCTCTGAAATGTCCTAGTTTAATCTCAAAACTTCTGAATTTGTCCTTGAAAATTTTCGATTTTTGGGGCTCATAAAGTTTCTTGTTTCTTCCAGATTGTTTTTGACTCTTTGATCTCAGACCTCACATGACACCTTGAAATTGAGCCTCTGTCTCTTTAAGAAGTTTCTCCACACTGACACTGCGCCTTCAGCTCATCACAAAGCTCTTCTATTAACCCATTTACAAATATTCTTAGGAGCGTTTGACTGAGAAGCAGATCTTATGAAAATATTGCCAGATTTGCACCAGTAAAGAATAAAAAATACTTTTTTATTTTAAGTTTCAGATTGCAGCCCCAAGTTACAGGAGCCTCCAAGGATATTTATCACAAACAAGATGTCCTTTGATGCTAAATATAAAAAGAGTCTCATATTATACACTGATAGGGACTTAAACACACATTTGTGTTAATATGTGTGATTAAGAAGGTTAATTGTGTTCTTGAGGCAACTCCATTAATTGATCTTAACGAGGTGAGCCGGAGATTTTCCCCCTAAAGGAACCAGCTGCACTTCCATTTCAGCGTTTCCCTTCTTACTAGAGACTCTCTGCTGTTCCTCCTCATCCTGTTTTTACCTTTCATGGGCTGTTTTACTCAAACGCTGCCAAATGTGGTTAAACGGGGTCATCAGGGTTAAATTACAGAGCTTTAAGCCCACAGACGTAATTAGCTCACAAAATGGGAAAGCAGTCGGGTTGCAGTGTGGGTTACTCTAGTTGGTGTGGAAATAGAGACAGAGGAGGTGAAACTGGGTTTAAATTCAGCATTAAGGGAATAGGGAGTATATCTTTGCATCTTTTGAGGATTGTTCTGCTCTAAAACTATATATTTTTGCTAAATTTGACAGAGAAGCACTAAAGACAAACTGATGATGAACCATGGTATTCAGTTAAATTCTAAATAATGAATTTTATTAAATATTCCAGTGTTAAATGGTCATTAATGTGTTCTTGCATTATTTTGCTATTATTACTTAAAAAAGGTCTCAAAATAAAAAATATCATTTATCGGAATAATTTCTGGAACAATTTATCATCCATCAAAATTTGTTATCATGACAGGTGTGGAGTGTGGTTGATTTCCACAAACGACTCGTTTTCATGCAAAACTGAATTATAAATCAAACAGAGGACGTTATTTTTAGCTGCTAAGCAAATAAAACCTTTAAAAATACGTCAAATTGTTTGGCGTTTTGCAACATAAACAAGCAGATACGAGTAATTAAAATCCCAGAATAACAAGAATAATTTCTAGAATGACTAGAAAAATGTGCATATGTCCCAAGCCGCTGAAACAAACAAATCTACTGCAGAGTATCTTTAAATCATCATCTTTTGTATTGATAGATTGATTATCTGTCTTCCTGCAGCTCTTCATGTCTCTCAGAGCTGCAGGAATTGGATGATGTCATTTTGTCCCTGCAGCTCTGGGACAGAGAACAAATGTCTCTGTTCTAGCAGAGGATATATTGACCTTTAACCTCGCTTAGAGCTTTGACAACAGGAAAGAATATTATTATAATAATATAATTTAAGAGTGAGAATATTAAATATGGTTTCAGGTCATTTCATTAACTTCAAAATTGTACACAAAGTTTGGGAGGAAAACGATGCATCGTTTCTATTATTACATACAAACTGAAATCTGAAAGGTGTGGCATGCATGTGTAATTAGCCATCTCTGGCCAAGTTTCTGCCAGCTTTGCATATCTAGAGATTACGTGATTTTTTTGTTTCTCAAACCACCCTAAGATCAGTGACCCTATATGGAAATGGACTGATCACAGCTCTGAGATGTGCATAGCTTAAAGGTGACCTCGATGCTTCCTAAAACAAATTAAGATAGGTCTAGGGGGCCATACAAACATTTCTGGTACAAAATAATTCTTAGAAAATTTGATTTTAGTCTGTTCCTTTCAGATTGAGAGGTTTTAGGGGGTCAAACTGAAAACTGTTGAGTCTGTGGCCACGCCCACAGACTCAACGTTTACACTCGCATGTGAAAATGGCTGCAAACAGATGTGCAATTATACAACCGTACATCTTTGAAAAGCAGAAGTGGAGCCTCCTGCAAAACCAACAAGAATTCGGCAAGTGATTTTTGGACGGTAAGTCGACAACAAAACATTTGTCTTTTCCAGCAGCCATTGTAAAGTGAATATATCAGTAAAACCAGCTGACCAAACTTGCTGGAGTTCAGCTCGGGTTGCTAGGTAATGGGCCGAACTCTGCTGGGGTTGCTAGGTAACAGCCCAGTGCCTGCTGATTTACATTCCAGAGATTTTTGAAACAGCTCATTTTCCAGACACCAAAAAAATGTAAACATTTTGCCAAAAAGTGTTTTTTTGTTGTTGTATTTTTTAAGCACTTGGGCCGTTTTTAGAAGCAGTAGAAACACAAATGGAAGTACTAAAATTAGGGAAAATGTATGAATTTTGCACAATAGGTCCCCTTTAAGATAATTTTTTTAGAACCTCAATATGTTTTAAACCTCTTCTCTGATCTGTCTGCTGTGGTCCCCATGATGCCGTTTGTCCTGCAACGGTTGGGACTTTAAAGGACCAATCTGATTAAATCACAGCCTGCACAAGTTTCCTAATCCTGGAGGGACGAAGAACAATCAGCCGCAAACACCAGAATGAAAGTGCGACTTCCTCAGAGAAGCATCTCCGTTTTCAACAGCGCTGCTTTTTTTTCTCCCCCCTCTGACAAACTTGCAGCGTGAAGCAATAAGAAGCTTTCAGCAGCCAAACAAAGCCAGGTGGGAATTTAATGCTCATTGATACAAACGGATCAATGGAAACTGTGGGCTGCCATTCAAACACCAATTGTCTCTTTAATTCACGGCTTCACCTTGTGCCAGTTAAACATCGTCTGCCTGATTTAGACTCAACTTTAAGCCGAGTTCAGCAGAATCACAACAGCCTGGGGGATCGTCTTTCAAGATTCATTTTATTTATGAAAACATTGTAAATGAAGTCAAAAATAAACAGCGTTTTAGAATAAATACACTTGTAGAATCAGAAAGCCAATAATAAACATACAGACGATATTTATTTACATCTTGTTGCCATTTATTTCAGGTCATGTGACAGTGATGCAGTGCATTTTAAGGTTTTATTAAGCCTGAAACCATTAATTGATGAATCAAATATTGAAATATTTTGCAGTGTAACTAGCTTACACTGCAAAAACAAAATATTACCAAGTATTTTTGTCCAGATTCTAGTGCAAATATCTTATCACACTTAAAATAAGACAAAACTAACTTGACAGTAAGTTAAGGATAATATGACATAAAAGCTTGTTTTAAGTCAATAATTCCTTAATATTCATTATTTCATAAACACTCCCAACTTCAGTCGAAACAAAAACCCAAAGGTTTCTGAAGCAGAGCTTGTGAAGATATTAAAAAATGTTAAACATCGCGATCAACCAGCCGAAACCCTGTCAGCCGTCAGGTAAAGTCTACAGCAGATGTCCCAGACGTTTCTCCAGCTCTGTTTGGGATTTTCCTACAGGGTGTGAACCAAAGCGAAGCCATCGTTTAACGCCCCAAAAACAAGCCGAGTCGAGCCGAGTTGAGCTGAGTCACAGCGGTGAGAAACTGCAACAGCTTTGCTCCCAGACACATTAAAACCACCGTGTCCATTTTCTCCCAAACGCACCATTTCTTTCCTCTACTCAGCAGCTCTTTCACAAGAAAAGGTAATAACTTAAACACCAGGAGCTGCACCACAAAGCCTAATCAGAGCAAGTCCTGACACCGCTGCATGCATCACATCTAAGCAGTCAGATGCTGCAGAAGTTGAAATACGAGCTCTGCTGTAATTAAAGGAGGAGTCACAAAACCTATTAAGTAGGTCAGCCGCAATAAACAATAAATCAATTAATAGCATGACAAACTATCCATCCATCCATTTTCTTGCACCCTTTTTCCCTCAGTGGGGTCGGGAGGGGTGCTGGTGCCCATCTCCAGCCAACGTTTCGGGCGAGAGGCGGGGTCACCCTGGACAGGTCACCAGTCTGTCGCAGGGCAACACAGAGACACACACAACCATGCACACACACTCACACCTAGGGACAATTTGGAGAGGCCAATTAACCTGACAGTCATGTTTTTGGACTGTGGGAGGAAACCGGAGTACCCGGAGAAAACCCACCATGCACAGGGAGAACATGGAGACTCCATGCAGAAAGACCCCAGGCCGGGAATTGAACCCAGAACCTTCTTGCTGCAAGGCAACAGCTCTACCAACTGCGCCACTGTGCAGCCTAGCATGACAAACTAAAACAGGCTAAATGACTTTCACTTGCATGATTTCTCATTTTTCTCAGAAATTAAAGTTGCTTATTTTTGAGAATGTGTACTTGCATTAATATTATACAAGTTGAAATTTGTCTCAAAATGGCAACATTAATGTTAACTGAAATAATTTCTGGGACAGTTTATCATCCAGCAAAATGTGGCCTATTATTGAAGCAGCTGATTTTGCTGCTGTGCAAAAGGTTTCAGTCCACATCCAACTTCTGTCACCAATAATTGTGCGATTTGCATATCGAAAATATATTTGTTAAACACAAACACTGCACTTTAAAGGAATTGTTTTTTGATAGAAAGTTTTGCCACTAGGATGATGGAAACTTTACAATTGTGTTCTTCTGACATTATTGACAAAGTTTTGTGAATATTTCTAATGGCATCACAGCTTCTGAGAACGACTTTTATACACCCAGGGTGTCCAAAGTGTGGCCCGGGGCCATTTGTGGCTCTTGGAATGATTCAAGAATGGCTTCAGCTTGTTTTGCCAGTCAGTTGATACAGAAACACATTTAAAAAAAAAAACAATGTTAGGATGCCATTCTCACTGATGCCGGCCTTTAAAAACAAAGATACAGGCAATTTAACATCTGACAACAGGAAATGTAATGTGAAACACAACGTATTCATCCAGGATTCTGCTTTGAATTTAGTTTATTTTAATAGTGAAAAGGACAACAAACATCCAGTGATTTTTCCTAAAGTTTATACATTTAGACATGGGCATGGCCTTTTAGTAGACTTGGCAAAATAAATCAACATATTCTGTTTTTGTTGCTGAAAAAGACGGTGGAATAATTACTTCTAGTTGGTATTTTCTGTATTTGAAAGGTGTTCATGACCTCAAACAGGTCTCCTAAAAGGACGATGCCCCTAAGCACACTGCTAGTGGCGAGAAAAAAAAGGATATATGATGTATAGGGGCGTCATGGTAGAAGGGGCGCCAAAATGATGCCAGAATATCCATCCATCCGTTTTCTTACACCCTTGTCCCTCAGTGGGGTCAGGAGGTGCTGGTGCCCATCTCCAGCTGGCGTTCCAGGTGAGAGGCGGGGTCACCTGGACAGGTCGCCAGTCTGTCACAGGGCAACACAGAGACACACAACCATGCACACACACACTCACACCTAGGGGCAATTTAGACAGACCAATTAACCTGACAGTCATGTTTTTGGACTGTGGGAGGAAACCAGAGTACCTGGAGAAAACCCACGCATGCACAGGGAGAACATGGAGACTCCATGCAGAAAGACCGGGGCCGGGAATCAAACCCAGAACCTTCTTGCTTCAAGGCAACAGCTCTACCAACTGCGCCACTGTGCAGCCGACGCCAGAATAATTATTTCTAATAGGCATATTTTCTGTATTTGTGAACTCAAACAGGTCTTCCAAATGGATGATGACCCTAAGGACAAAAATGGCTATGTACTATATTGAGGGGTGTGGGCGCCATGCTAAAAGGGGCGCCAAAATGATGGTGGAATAATTATTTCTAGTTGGTATTTTCTGTATTTGAAAGGTGTTCATGACCTCAAACAGGTCTCCTAAAAGGACGATGCCCCTATGCACCCTGCTAGTGGCGAGAAAAAAAAAAGGATATATGATGTATAGGGGCGTCATGCTAGAAGGGGCGCCAAAATGATGCCAGAATAATTATTTCTAATTGGCATATTTTCTGTATTTGTGAACTCAAACAGGTCTTCCAAATGGATGATGAACCTAAGGACAAAAATGGGTATGTACTATATTGAGGGGTGTGGGCGCCATGCTAAAAGGGGCGCCAAAATGATGGTGGAATAATTATTTCTAGTATCTCTGTATAAAATACTTAACATGGTCCGCTTAAATTGGCTACAAAGTCACTTAGAGACAACAAAGTCAATGTTTAGAAGTGCTTTAAATCCGTTAACGTTTAATCCAGACATAAACTTCAGGATGACACATTTATTATTGGTCAGCAGCAGCCTGACATTGACGAGTCCGGCTCATTCACACTCAGCTATGACAAATAGGTGAAGGTATCACCTCAACCCGAACTGCTCCCAATCGGAACCGTATCCGTGACAGAGCTGCGGCTGAAGCTGGATTAACCAGCTAACCAGCCTGGCTAACCCCGCTGTCCAGCAACAACCAGCCGGACTGGTTTCCAGGACGAGGATCCACGGCGATACCAGCGTCTCCCTACGCCCGAAAGGTGCGTCTTACCTTGTCGCTGATGTTCTCGGCGGTGTCGGGGTCTCCTCCACCGGCGCCTCGCTTCCTCAGCTCCGTCATGTTTCGCTCGTCTCGCCCCCGGGACGTTAATGTGTCACATAAGCCGACTCCGAGGGCAGGGAGGGCGGGGAGGGAGAGAGGGAGAGGACCGGGGACGAACCTTGGAGTTTTAACAGCCGAAGTCCGGGATTTTTAGAGCCGGTTCGACCTCAGAGGCGGTCCGAGAAGAAGGTCAGGTTTCCTGAAAGTCAACCGGTGGCGACAGCGCAGCTCCGCGGGACGAGGTACGGCTGCTCTACCTGTTTGTTTACCACCGCAGTCACTGCTTTGCCTTTTTTACTGCTGCGAAGCAAGACAAATCATGGACACCACTTCCGGCGGAGGCTTTCAAAAATAAAAGCTTTTCTCAGGCGCGTGATTTTCTTCTATTTTCCCCTCAAAAGTCTAAAGGAATAGATCCGTTTTTGTTTTTTCTTTGTTTATTTACAAACATATTTATTTATCTATTATATGACGTGTTAGTACAATTGTAGATAAAATGGGAGTAAATGTTCACCAAAAAAAAACTGTTCAAGAACAAAAAAAGAAAATTTCTGAGCTCCAAAAGTTGAAAATTTGCAAGGCAAAACTCAGAAATATGGAAAATAATAAAAAAATAATTTTTAAATTACAAGGAAATTTCTTAGCTCCAAAAGTAAAAAAAAACTGAAAGATTTCTTTATAAATATCAGAAAAATAAGGAAACTTCTGAGCTCCAAAAGTTGAAAATTTACAAGAAAAAAAAAATTCAAAACGTTTTAGTTTTATCTCTCTCAAAAAGTTTTGAATAAGAAATTTCTGAAATTTTCAAGAAAAAGCAAGGAATCTTGATCTCAAAAAGTTGAAAATTTATGAAAAAGATGAAATTTTGGGAACGTTAGACATTTTCTAGAAAAAAAAGACATTTCCGAGTTTCACAAGTCAAACATTTTTGACTTTTGAAAAGTTTTTTATAGAAAATTTCAGAGATTAATCTCAAAATCTCAGGGGTTTTTTTTGGCAGTTTTCCCCCTTTTTTCTATTTTACATTGTGGTAGATATGTATTAATAAAAGTCACATTTGCTTGTCATTGAATGAATGGTATTATTTCAGTTTACCATAACAACTCATTTGGATGACATATTTCTTTTGATAACCCCATCTATAATTTATCCACCATAAATAGATTTTTCTCGTTAAAGTTGTATACTTTGGAACTTCTTAAATTACGATTTGCAGCTAAATAATTTTTTACGGGAAAGAAAGCTTAAAATACCAAAAATTAAATGTTTCTACAATTAGAGTTGCAAAAAGTCATTATTACATGTGGTATATACACTTTCTGATGTTATAAATGTGCATATGGGCTCACATTTGGTTTTATTTTGAAGTGCGGTGAACCTCACTTCCGGAGTGAGTCTGTATTTATTTTTTAACTATATTCTGCTCTGCTGCGGCGTCACCCTCCATTCAGTTCATACTGGGTTAACCTGCTCTGCTTCTCTCTGCAGTAACAACCAGTGAGGGCCGAATTAAACACACAAACACACATTTTGCATCGATTACAACCTGAAAACTCACAGACCCAAAATCCAACCTGCTCGGCTCGGGACCGCCAACTTCAAATCCAACAAATCAGTTTAATTCAAATCAATTTAAATACCTCACAATGTCAAGATAATGAGGTTTGTGAGCAAAAAGTCCAACACTTAAAGAAAAATGTTAAAAATAATCGTTGCGTAGACAAGGGGTCTGGTTAACCTTTTGACCTTTAAACTTTCATTTATATTTTCAAAAAAGAAGCAGCACAAAGCAGCAAAATGTGGCATAGTTGATTTTTACCAAATTAGTTTGATGGAATAGAATTTTTTGTCAAACAATTTTAATTTTAAAACAGTTGTTTAATCCTAAGAAATCAGAAGAAAGCTCAGAAAAGTCAGACATGCAACTTCATCAGCTAAATTAGCAAAACTGTCGAGATTAAAAATCATTAAAAACATCTACGATCTGCAAAGTAACCCGAGTTTGAGCAGAAAATGGTTCCAAAAACCATTAAAGGAGCTACTACCTTAAGATGAACACCTGCTGTTCATCTTAAGGTGAACAGCAGGTTCACCTGCTTTGTGTTAAAAGCTGAAGATATAAACTTTATTAAACTTTAGAACTTTTGCAGAAAAGCAAAATTTTATTTTAACTGATAAATCAGCAAATAATCTGCAAAAGAAATTACCTGAAATAAGAAAATAGGAAGCTTTTTAAAAAAAATGTCTTGGAGAAATACATACATTTAATATGCAAAAGCATAAAATGTAAGTTTTACATGTAAAGCACAGATTTTCCTTTAGAAATGAATTCATTTAGCACTTACACTTAAACTTTTCAGAAAAGGAAGTTTACCTGAGTAACAACTAAATCTAAAAGCTATTTTACTCCCAAAAGCTTTAGCAGTAGAGAAGTTAAAGCATATTTTTGCATATTTTTTTACATTTGGATGAGCAGCAAACAATAAAACCAGATCCAACAGAGATTAATGTCTCTCTGTACGTTTGTATTAATTTCAGATTTCAAAACAGACCTGAAAATATTCCCCAAATCAGAGACGACAGCCTTCGGTGGTAAACAGCAATTATTTATTGAACTGAAATGAAAAAGAATAAGTACCAGCTCTATTGCATTATTGAACCATTTTGCTCCGTCGACATTGACGTGGGTGTTACTCTATTTTTTATTTTTCTCTCGTAGGATGTAGTGAACACAAAGATACAAGGAACATTCAGCTATCACAGATTGCACACCAGATACTGTAGTAACGCAGTCTAATACAAGACCACCAAAATAATCCAGGATTTTCTTCTGTTTTTTTTTTTTCCTTCCTCGTTTCGTAATTAGTTCGTAGTTTTTTTCCGCAAAGAGTACAAAAGTCCACCCGACGCCGGGAACGGGATAAGTCGGCCGCTCATCAGACAATGCCTCAGAGATAAAAACAAAAGCAGAAATCCAGCAGAAAAAAAAATATCTAACATGTACAATAATACACTGACACAGAAAGTCAGCTGTGTTAATAAAACATGCAACAAGTAACAAAACTTGCTGAAATCATTAAAAAAAAATCTAAAACCAGTTATAATTGCATAAATACTCTGTACAGTTCATTAATCTGCAGTGAAATGCATCTCTGCTGAAATGACAACGTAAACCTGCGTCAGTGAAAGCTCATGATTCCTCTTTGCTTTTCTTTTTTTACTACAACGTGCAAAGAAGTTGGGCCTCTTCTGCGAGACGGCGATGATGATTGCACTAAGTTACAGTACGGAAACGATGAACACTAGCAGGAGTGTGTGTGTGTGTGTGTGTGCGTGTGTGTGTGTGTGTTTTTAGGACCGAAACCAGGGCTGGTGGAAACCAAACGGATGAAAGTTCTTCAAAAGCAGCAGCACTGGAATAAAGGGAGGAATATGGGAGAAAAGGAGGAAGAAAAGGAGTAAAAAATAAATTGACAGGATAATTGAAGATAGTTCTTGACTTTAATCTTTGCAAATAAATTAGTAGAATCGTTGAAGAGATTAAAAACTAGACAAGATTATTTTAGGTTTAGATTCATCTTTATGCTCCAAAAAAACTGCCTTTTGTCTAGGGGTGTCCAAAGCGTGGCCCAGGGGCCATTTGTGGGCCTTGAAATGATTTTGTTTGGCCCCCGACTACGAATCAAAAATGGTAAAAGCAATTGATGTTTTTACCATCATCAATTCAAAAATGTTTGTTTTTCTTTTAATAAGGCAATGATCAGAAGTCCATTTTCTTTTGGCTCTTTAATAGATTTACAGAATAATAAAAAAAAATAGTTTATAAAAAAAAAATCACAACAAACTTTTATTTTTTCATTTACAGGTCAATGAAATCTGTGGGCAGTTTGTAATTTAAATTAGTCAGTTTTGGCCACAGGTTTAAAGTTTGACCCCCACTGGCCAACAACAACAAAACGATTTTTCAAGACCCTTTGAACCTTCAAACAAAAAAGATATTTTTATAAGTAAATGTCTACAAGGTGAAATTGTTAATTTAAAATGAAACAATTCTGTAGTAATATTAGTTTAATTCTGTAAATCCAACGCAGACATTGGATGAAATTGTACAGAAAAACCATCATGAAGATTTTTATGACCTTCATATTTAAAAACACCATTCAGTTTTTTTGTTATTTTTGGCCAGAGATATTAGAAAAGCATAAAGACTCTCTCAGATATTATAATATTCCTTACTACTTTTGCTTTTCAATATTGGTGTTGTGGGCAGGATGAGCAAAACTCTCAAGCTGATTCTGAGGGATCCCAAAATATTCATACTTCCTACACATATGTGTACATGGGGTGTACAAACTATATAAGAATTACTCCCTAAAGCAGTTCTGGGTTTTTAGATCGACTTTTAATCAGGAGGTTTGTGGCTAAGCTCTTTATTTGACCCGACAGAAAAATACAAGTTTGTCATCTGCATATAAGCCAATCAAAATTTTACAATAAAGAGGACTAAATAGAATATTAACAAGATGAAAAACTTTATCTAAGCCATGAATTCATCAAATTTTCTCCTTTAAGTTTGAGGAGATTAAAAACTGGACAATCAGAGGAATAAATATGGCGCCTTCGTTACGGAAATGTGTCAAAATGCTGCAACTTTCCACATTTTTGGTGACAAAATAAAAACTTTGGCTATATAGAAAACACTAGCTGCATTTATTGTCCCTTTAAATCCTCCACACCATCTCTGCTGGGCAACATTTCACCACAGAAATCAAACATAAAATGATAAAGTGGCCTTTAAAAACGCATTTTTAACCCAGTCCGACTGTTTTTGCCTAACTTTTTAAATATAACGGATATTGTTGAGGGATAATCAAGGTCTTCTCTTAAATTAGGCTGCAGCTAGAAGAATTAAAAACAGATTCTGTAGAGAGATGTAAAAATAAAGATGTCCCTTTTCTGTGTGCTCCTACAAAGCTGCTTTGACTGCAATGTGGATGTCAGAGAATAAATTCACATTTTAAAACAAATCTCCGCCTTTTTGGATGAACTCGTAAAAACAGAAAGAATAAAACTGATATGTTTAAAAATCTGAACTGATACAGTCTTCAGAGCGCAGCAGCAACCATGATAAAAAAAATACAACAACCTTCAAATGGAAAACGACGAAGGACAGAGGAGACGATAGGCTGAAAAAACAAAACTATTTGGCAAAAAAATGGTGATTTTATGATCGATGTCACATTTTGTAAACAACAAAGTGATCTGGAAATTATTTATATATATTTATATATATAAAAAAAAGGTGATTTTTGCATAACTCCACCCACAGACAAAGTTTTGACATTCATATCCCTCCGTACGTCTTCTGTACTCGCTGTGGCTTGTGACGCAGGTTACACACAATCTGTAGTTTTGTTTTAAAGCAAGGAGTGGTTAGTCACATCGCTAAGTTACAAGCAAGCTGTTGTTTTTCTAGATGACCTTCATTTTTGTTGTGTTTGCAGAGTTAAAAAGGCCGTGGTTACGTATTTACACTATGAACAAGTCTTTTTTTTGTTCTTTTTTTTAATGGTGACAGAAGGAGGAGGAGGAGGAGTATCTTTGAAAATGGAGGGGGATTGATTCAGATTAGCTGCTTGGCTATTTTTTCCCCTCCAGATGATGAGTGCATGTGGTTAAAGTGATGGCTGAGTTTCTTCCCCACATTTTCCTTTCGATCCGGTTCCGATCTCCGTGCAAATCAAACATTGTGGCGTTTGAGAGGATTGGGATTCTGGGAGGTGTCGGGTCACACGGAGGGCAGATCCAGGCGGTTTGCTAACCTATCAGTTTTTGGCGCCGCCGTCGTCGACGCTTCGCTCGTGCTGAAGGTTGTAGTAGCAGTTCTGACAAACTCGCACTGGAGATGAAATCTTCAGCCTTTTAATTTCCGACTGGAAGCGACTACACCTGCAAAACAAGCCGATTATATGTTAATAAATGAGATTCTGACTAAAGGTTCTACTAGTAATTTCTACAAACCAGATGATTTATAAACAAAGCTTAATTCATCATGTATGTGAACATGTAAAGAGAGAATAACAAAGGACTACATATAGAGCCCTGAGGTACACCAGAGGTACCAGAATAGATGCAGGTTAACGTTTAGGCCTGTCACGATTACAGACCTACAATATTAAATCAGTGAAGTTCATATACACATACACATATAACCAGTGCATGTTAGCGTTCAGGGTGTTTTTATGATCGATCGATTTAGAGGAACTGCTGATCGGTTTCAGGTTCTTACCGCTGGCAGAAGAGCTGCCCGCAGTTCCTGCAGTGGTGGCGTCGCTCCGTCAGGGAGAAGCGGACGGTGCAGCCGGAGCAGCTGTCCACCACCTCGTCCTTCACCCAGTGGTCAGCCGCCGAGCGGCCGGGCTGGTCGCTCACCGACCAGCTGAACACCCGGCCGCGCCCGTCTCCCACCAGGATCTTACTGTGATCCCTGCAGAGACGAAGCAGCAGCAGAGGGAAATGAAACCGCTCTCACCAGGGCTCATCCACTTTCAAACAGCAAAATTCGAGCAAACTGTCATTTTAGTAAAACAGGATGTAGTTTCATAGATATGTGAGCCCGTTATCTGTTATCAGTGACGTCACGTTGCTTCAGCAGCCGCTTGCTTGTTGCCTGCAGAACGCAGACAATAATACATTATTCTGACTATTTAAACTACTTGGAATTTAAAAAAATTATTAAAGCTGTGTTTTTGTTTCTACGTTGGTTAATTTAACTTTTTATTTATTTATTGAGCCGTTAGGAATAATAAATATTGCTTAGATTGAAACGATCCAAACAAATCATGGGACAGTAGATGAGTCTCCGGCTCAAATTAAATGCTTAAACCCAAAGTACAAAGGATTTTCAAAAACAAAAATAAAAAAAAATCTTCTTGAAAAGTCTTTTGTCATTTAGCAAATGTAAATAATTTTGGTAATTCTAACTGACCTAAAACAATGAAAGTTTAGTCTGATTTAACTTCATACAGTGAGAATAAAAAGTGTCTTTTAATTAGAAGCACAAAAATATCTATTAATGTTTTAGAAATTCAGGCGTTATATTTGAACTTTATTACAAAACTGCTCAGCTTTAATATCAAGCACTTTCCAAACCTTGAAAACATCTAATTACAATTCAAGGATGTTGAAGGATTTCAAGCACCTGCATTAATTAAAGGTTTAAATTAATTAAACCAGTGAAGCGTTGAGAGTTAAACAGCAGCACTTTTAGAAGTTTGCTTCGTATTTATGCTTTAGATGTTTTTAAATGGTTTATTCTTGAAAAAGACTTTTTTTAAGTCTTTATTTGCAGAACTGAAATGTTATCTCTTACTTGGAGATGGAGAGAGAGGTGATCTCGGCCGGATGGGCGTTGTCCTTGCGATCAAACGCTGTGTGCATGGTGAGTTTGCTCCGGAAGACCAGCTGACGCTCCCATCTGTATCCTGCAGCCACACACACATCAAACACGCTCGCCGAATCGCCTCTAGCTGGAAAACGCTCAAAGAGTCAGGAAGATGTCGCCCACCTGCTTTGAGCTGGTTGTAGGTCCGCGGCTCGGCGGCCGGCGGATGGACAGGCTGAGGGAGGGACGCCTGTGCCGGGTGAGCCGACGGAGGCAGGGGGCCTTTGGTTTGGCCCTCGGAGTAGTTGACGAACACGAAGCCGTCCTTCTCGTCGATGCTGAGCGTGTCCGACCAGCGGTGAGAGTCGTCAGAGCCGCTGTCCATCGACCACGACGCTCCGGCTCTGGATGAGGGACCTGAACGGAGGATCAAAACAGAGAGGATGTTACAGAAAATACAGAGAATCAGAGCTAACGAACAATTAACTTAGATCAGAAATGAGCCTTCAGAGCCACATAAAGGCAGTTGCAGTCGGCCTTCTATCACCTGACGAACATTTCCAGGATTAGAGGAGTAATCTAGTGTTCATCTTTAGTCGCAGTGATAACAGTGTCTTCTCTGTGGCTCTGTGGGTAGAGTATGTCGTCTGGTGATGGGAAGGTTGCAGGTTCGATTTCAGCTTCTTCCTCTCGCATGTCAATGTTGTTGCTGGGCAAAGCACTAAACCCCCTACCCATCTGCATGTCGATGTATAAATGTGTGTTTGTGACTCCAGTGTAAAGCGTTTTGAGTGGCAAAAATTACTGGATAAGTTCACAGGTCCAACAGGTCCCGGTTCTGTTGGAGCTCAGTGGGACTTTTGACACTGTTGATCATGACATATTACTAAAACGACTGGAGAGCTGGGAAAAA
This sequence comes from Poecilia reticulata, assembly GCF_904066995.2. Lineage (NCBI taxonomy): Eukaryota > Metazoa > Chordata > Actinopteri > Cyprinodontiformes > Poeciliidae > Poecilia > Poecilia reticulata. The sequence continues at coordinate 31,385,706 of NC_088838.1, forward strand.
CCTTCACAATCAACTGCGATTAATCTTATGGTTCGTTTCAGTCGTAGTGAGAAAGCTCGTGTTGTTCAGCAGAGATCCGGGCGGCGTACCTCTGGGTCGGTGGACGGCGCTGCCCGGCTGGCTGCCGCTGCCTCCGCCGGTCGAAGGGTTGAGCGGCGCCGCCGGTTCCTCTCCTTCTGACTCGCTGCTGTCATCGTCGCCATTGTGGCTCTCGCCGCCCTCTGAGCGAACAACAACGTTTAGGTTCATCAGTGCAGAAGCGTTCATAACTCCCTCACACTTTATCACATTACCGTCATAAACTTTAACATATTTATTCAGCCTTAGCCTTGGCTTCGTAGAATCGCTTTCTGTTGCAGCTGAAAGCTTTTTCAGGTGTTTCCACGCCTGATAGTCCAGTGGACTCGGTTTGATTGGGGACTAAAGGTGCAACATTTGTTATATTTCCAGCTGCTGCACTGTGTCAAACAAACCAAACTCATTGAAAAACATGTTCCCCTCCCCGCCTGCAGGGGCGCTGCACCAAGAACCCCGGAAGGAAACAACACAAAAACTAAACAAAACTAACTTATAGGTAACTTTTTAAAAATATATAGGAGTTCGTTTTAAGTAAATAATTCCTTAAAATTCATAAAAAGTAATAGTTTCATTGGCTGACTATTTCACTCATAACATGGAAAAAGAGGTCTTGTTATAAGTTTAATAATCTGCCTGTTGAAACTAAAACTTTTTCGATGAATATTAAAGTTTTATTTACTTAAAACAAGCTATTATATTTTATTGAAAAGTTACTTGTAAGTTAGTTTTGCTTAATTTCAAGTGTATTAAGATATTTGCACTAGAAACTAGACCAAAGATACTTAATATTAATAGTAATATTTTGTGTTTTGCAGAAAATATTACTAGCCGTTTAATTTAATATTAGCCATTTTCATTTTTCTGAATGAAAATGGCTGCTCTACGTTTAATTAAGGGTATCAACATATATTATACAGTTGGTTTATTACATAAAATACCATTAAAATAACTAAGTCTGACCAATGTAAAGCAAAACTCACCAATCTTCTCATCTGCGCAGCAGTCGGACACGTCAGGCTCCACTGGCTCTGGCGCAGGGGTTTCTGGGACTTGTAGGAACTCCATTCTCCAAAACTACAAGACATTTTTCACCACAAACCCAGAAGGTTAAAGGTAAAGCTCCTGAAAAGACGACAAACCTGAGTTCAGAAAGATGTGGCCTGGTTACCCTGACGACTCCGTCGGAGTGTCCGGTGACGATGACGTTCTGCGTGTCCCACTCGTTCATCTCGGACACGCAGCAGCAGAGGATCTGCTGGCTGCGGCCGGTGAAGGTGTTGGCGCTGGCGATGGGGCTGCCGTTGATGCTCCACACGTGGATGTAGGTTCCTGCACAGGAGACGATGTCGCCCTGCAGAGAGCGGGCGGGTTATTAGCACCGACTTTATCACAGCAGGAGGGGAAAAGTTAGAAGTTGTTAAAAGTTTTTTCATGCAACTTTTTACAGTTTGAAGTACATCTAAGAGTGCAGTGAGTGGGAGACGGAGATAACAATTTCCCTGAGGGAAAATCCCTAAGGGATTAAAATAAAGCTGGCTGTCTAGATTTTAGATAGATAAATAGACTATTTATTTATCTATCAGTAGATAAATAAGCTATCTATTTATTTATCTACCTACCTACACCAGGGACAAATTAAACTAAAATATAACGTAATTTTATGTCTTTTTCACACAGATTCAATACACCTGACTGGTCTATAACCTAAACAATTTAAAAAACAAATCCCCCAATCTCAATAACTTTAAATATAAATAGAAAAGCCAATGTTACTTCAATAACACAGGTCAATAAGTCATTGGAATTATTAAGGATAATAAATATTGATTACATTGAAACAATCCAGACAAATGTTGCAAAAGTAAATTACCTTCCTGCTCAAATTAAATGCTTAAACAAGCAAAACAAAGTTACCAAACAAATTCCAAGAAATGTTTTCTGGCATCTACCTGATAGGGATAGTTTTAGTAATTCTAACTGACCAAAAACAAGAGAAATTTTATCAGATTTAAATTCAGACAGCAAGAAAAAAATTTATCTCTCTTTTTAGTAGGTGTTTGGTTTCAATTGTGAACAACAATTCATAGATTCAAAATTTAGGCAAATGTTGGAAAGAACTTTATTACAAAATGGAGCAGTTTGGATGTCAAATCCATCTTTCTTGAACTGCAGCTGGGGCCACAAAAAACTGTCCAAATGGCCATAAACGGCCCGCGGGCCGCACTTTGAACTCCCCTGACCTACATGAAATTCCAGGGTTATCCAGTGAGGAAGTGACTCACTGTTAGCTCGTTGATGCACAGAGCGGAGACGGGCGCGCGGTGTCCACGCAGCTGCGTGACGAAGGACAGCTTGTTGAGGTCCCAGATGATGCAGGTCCGATCCCGGGAGCCGCTGACGACGATGCGGTACGCCGACGACGCGGTCAGACACGTCACGGCGTCCGTGTGGCCGAGTAACGCCTGAAACGTAAAGAGAAACGGTTCATTCTGACCAAACCTCACCTCACTGACCGATGCAACTCGATGATTCAGACAAAACGGCTGCGCCTGACGCAAATACCAAATACCATTTATTTATTTTTTTACCTTAATTACACTAGTTCCTATACCAGCCGTCTTATGTCATGTGGTACAGTATGTCCCTTTTCTATTTTTAACTTAAAATAAACAACAATAAGGAATCGTTATGTAGCTGAATTTATAAAAAAAAAAAAATAAAAAAAAAATCAATTTAAGTGTCACTATATTTGAAAGGAAAATGTACATTAAGAAAACATCCATCCATCCATCATCATACACGCTTAAAATCTGGCAAAAGAAGCATTTTTCCATAAACACTGCAGGTGTGAGTCTGTTGAAGTTTTGGTTAAAACATGTTTGTTTTTCATTCAGTGGGTAGAAAATCCAGAAATTTTACACAAGTAAGAGAAGAAATACTTCATAATAAAATTACTCAAGTAAAACTAAAAAGTACAGTACAGTAAAAATACTCCTAAAAGTAAATTTTTATAAAAAGTTACTCAAGTTAACGTAGCTGAGTAAATGTAACTAGTTACTACCCAACTCTGCATGCAAGTTGAATATTTTTGGAATTGTGAACGAAAAAAAAATAAATAAAATGATTTCACATAAAAGTATTTGGGTCACTCCAGGCTGAGTGTGTGGAGCCTCACCTGTGTGTGGAGCCTCACCTGTGTGTGGAGCCTCACCTGTGTGTGGAGCCTCACCTGTGTGTGCAGCCTCACCTGTGTGTGGAGCCTCACCTGTGTGTGCAGCCTCACCTGTGTGTGGAGCCTCACCTGTGTGTGGAGCCTCACCTGTGTGTGGAGCCTCACCTGTGTGTGCAGCCTCACCTGTTTGAGCGTCAGAGACTTGGCCTTCTCCTTGGAGCTTCCTGTCTCCCACACGCAGATGGCGGTGCTCGTCCCCCCGGTGATGACGAGCTTCGGGTTGGGACAGATGGCGCCGAGGATCTGACCCCACTCTGACAGACACTCGTACACCACCAGGGCCTGAAACGAGTCGGAACATCAAAATTTATCCTCAACACAGCAACTGGCTGTGCACAAAAAGGTTTTCTTTCCTTGAAGTACAAACACACTGCATAAAATATTATCAAGTAATTCTGGTTTAGTTTCTAGCGCAAATATCTTAGTACACTTAAAATGAGACAAAACTAACTTAGAAGTAACTTTTCAGCAAAATGTAGAAGCTAGTTTTAAGTCAATAATTCCTCAATGTTGTTTTAAAAAGTACAATTTTACGTGTAACATGGAAAAAATGTCTTGCTCCAAGTGAAATAACCTGAGCGGAGCTAGCATTATTTTCATTAATATAAAGGAATTATTTAGTAAAACAAGCTTCTATATCTTTCTGGAAAGTTACTTTTAAGTTAGTTTTGACTTATTTCAAGTGCACTAAGATATTTGAACGAGAAACTAGACAAACATGTTGGTAATATTTTGTGTTTTTGCATCAGATCCATCAGTAGACCCAGACTTCAGGCCTGACCTCTAGTTTCTAGCTGTAATACCTGAAGCTGAGCGTTGACCCTTTGCAGGTCCAAAGATAACAACTTATTAAAGGATAATAATAACATATTAAAACAAACTCTGTAAAATCTGTGAGGGTATAAGAGGCCTCTGACCTTGTCGGACTCGTAGTTGGCCAAGCGGCAGCTGAGGTCGGCGTAGCCCCAGGCGAACGTTTTGCTCCAGGTGGGTGGAACCAGAACTTTGTTTTGCTCCACAGCCAGGATGCCTTTATCAGTGCAAACGATCTGACCCACAGGCTCCTTCAGCTCTGAACCAGAGAAACATGAGTTTATGTGTTTAAACTCAGACAATGAAGCTGTATAAATAAAAAAATCAGCTTCTTAGAAAAACCAACAAAAGTAAGTCGCACAGAAGTAATTACTGAAAAACAGAAATAAAAAGGCAAAATTTTGATTTATAAATTCATTCTGTTTATTTTTACATGTGTTCAGGATCGCAATAAACAATAAATCAATTAATTGTATGATAAATTAAAACAAGATCAATAATGCTGACTAGAATTTAAGGTTTGTGGAAATATTAAAGCAGATTTCATGTGTATGTGTGGGGGGTTATGATAACCTTTGACAGGAGCAAGAGAAGGTCTGAGGTTGTCCAGGTGATGGAAAAAGATCTTGTCGTTGTTGGAGTTCGGCGGAACGGTTGCTAGGTCGCCGTTGGTTTTACTGCGAACGCGTTTGGGAGGATGAGGTTTCTTAAATAGCTGAAAGAAAGAAAAAGAAAACTCAGTAAGAAGGAGATTTCTGCTTCCCAAACCAAAGCAGAGTCATATTTCCGAGTTTCTGACCTGCTTAGGGATTTGTCCGAAGTTGTTGATGAAGCCGATGGTGGCCGTCTCCTTCAGCGGGTCGTTGATGTTGTAGATGTCCACCTGCCCCTCGTAGAACAGGTGGTGGAAGACGTTGACGGCCTCCACGGCCGGCGGTCCCTGCTGCTTGTAGCCGAAGATCAGGTCGATCCACTCATGGAGGTGAGCGGAGACGTAGTCGCACTCCAGCGCCTGGAAAAAAAACATAAATCTCAAACCTCAACAAGTATTAATTAGGCTTCCCTGAACAGGTTAGGATCGGTCTGTGGCCTGAGCCAAACATGTTCATTACATTTGTTACACAAAATCAACTTTTGATAACAAGACTTTCGCCTGGTTAGGCATAGAACAAGCTGCTTTTGGGCCTCTGTCTCTTTAAATCCAAATCAACTGCTGCTGGCCACGCCCCCCACTCAACATTTACGTAAAAATGTCTGCAAACAAATGCGCAATTGTATAACCGGGCATCTTTGAAAAGCAGAAGTGGAGCCTCCTGCACAATCAACAAGAAAGCAGCAAGTGGTTTCTGGATGGTAAGTCAACAACTAAACACTTGTTTTTTCCAGAAGCCATTGTACAGCAAGACTATCAAATCACTGGATCTCTGCTTGGGTTGCTAAGTAACGGTGCAGCATGACTCAACAATCAGGAGGCTTTTTAAAAGGGTCATTTTCCAGATACCAAAAAACAGTAGCTTACTGCTAAAAACATAATTTGGGTTACCTTCAGTTGTTACAAAACTGCTACATATAGCAAATATGACTTAAAAGAAATTTTACTTCCTGATTTAACACCTTCAAATTGGGCCACTGTCTCTTTAAAACGTCTGGCTGCAGAAAGTCATTACAACGTGGCTCCTCCATTAGCCCTTCAACCACGTTTTTACCAGCGTTTCACTGTGCAGCGCCACCAGGTGTTTGCTAATTGCTGCTGGCTAGTCTGAAGGAACTGAGTGGAGAGGGCGGCTCTGAGAGGCGGAAGGATGGAAACAGCAGCTCGGAGGAGGAGCTGCACCTTGGAGGCGGAGCTAGATCCAACCAGGCGTTTTGAACAGTGGAATTATTGTCATGGGGATTAAAGGATTCCTCAAACAGGCTTGAAAGAGTCAAAGCAAAACTCCGGGTATGTTTTTGATGAGGGGATCACAACATGATCACAACATTTTACTTGTTACTGCCCTCTAATTCTCCTACCTCTCTGTGGACTCTGATGAACTCCCGGGGGTCACCTTTGGCCCACGGCGGGAGGATGACGTCACCCAGCTTGGTGCCGTTCTGCTTGGCACCTGAAGCAACAAACGGCAGGATAAGTGAAATCTCCTCCAGCTGATCTGAAAGCAGTCGATGGCGCTGGTCACCCACCCAGATCAAAGTTATTGGAGTTCAGCAGGAACTCGGGCAGGTAGAAGAACTCTGGGATCAGCTCCTTGACGTCGGCCATGTTGTGTTTGGAGGCGGAGAGCCACGCCTCCCGGACGCTGTGGAACATCCTGTCTGCAAGGTCAAAGTGACCTCCCTGAAGGTCACAGAGACACACGGTTAAATCCTGGTTCCCAAACCTTTTCAACACTTGAAGGGATTTTTATCGTTTCCTTATAAGTAACTAAAGAAGTGTGTTGTTTTTCTTTCCCTTTTCTTTATTGTTTTTGGTTGTCACATTTTATTTTGAACATTTAAAATATCTTCCAGTTCTAAATTGTGGAAATGAGGCTAATCTTCAGATCTATTTAGTTATGCCTTTTGGCAAGAAGAGCTTTGTACTGATTGCTGTAATAATCAATATAAACTCTGGAAATGAGGATCGAACCTGAAGTCTGAGGAAAATCTGCGTGAATGGCTCCATCCGGACCAAATACGAGGCAACGATCATGGCGGAGGAGTAGTGGGTCCCGTAGTGGTACGCTGGGGTTTCACCTGGTCAGAGGAGTCAGCAAAGATCTGAGTAACATCAGGAAATAGCTGCACCATTTGTTTAGTTTGATGTAAATGTGTCAGTTTAATAACAGAGAAACCTGCTGAATAATATTACTAAATATTAGCTTTTTGATGCTAATGCCAACCTGATGACCGCTCTCTGGCTACGTTCACACACTAGACAAATGCAACCCAAATCCGAGTTTTTTGCCAATATGTAACCAAAATCTGACTTTATCACCGCAGTCTGAACGGCCCAATTCTAATATTTTCACCCAAAAATAATCAGATTTGTGTCATGTCCACATGTGGAGCTAAACGGGATAAATATCTGATTGTTTTCAAAGTGTCTGCAGTCTGAACAGTCATGTCACTTAGTGTAATTCTGCACCAGAAGAAGCCAGATGCGGTAAATCAGGATGCAAACTGATAATTGTAATTATGAAATTAAGAAAGAAGTTTGTGTTACTGAAGCAAATTAAAATCACATTCCCACTCCTGGCTCCGACTCCACATCCTAACAAACTTCTCTAGCTGCAGTCAAAAGGCCGCTGCAATGCATTGTGCTTTCTTTTTATCAGCTTCCTTCATGTTGTTATGATCTTGTGACAATACTGTCGTCTCTCATTGCTGAACAAATTTAAAATCGATCCACAAGATGTTACTTTTGTAAACAATACGGTGTTGTCTGCGTTCTTTTGCACAGGCTGGTAACTTTGGGTTTGAAAACCGTTCATATAGAAGTCTGATGGTGATTGAGTTTCATTGGCAGTATGAACAAAAAAACCAAACAAATCAGATTTCAGTAAAAAATGTGATCTGAGCGTGAAGACGTTCTGCGTTCTCACCGTTGGGATCCTCCCAGTCTTTGTATCTCTTCTTGTACTGGGTGAGCCGGTCGTCGGTCTGGGCGCCCATCGGCTTGGCCAGGTTTCGGAACGTCTTTGGGTTGTTCAGGTCCAACTCCTGCAAATTTAAATAAACAACAAAAACTGAAGCCGGACCCAAATCGACAAACCTCGTTTTAAAGGTGGAATGCTTCTTTGCTCACCTCTGCGTCGAAGTCGGCCAGGATCCAGGGGAAAACCGGGTACTGCATCAGGTCGTTGTACGAGCGTCCCGCCAGCGTGTTCAGATGCATCAGGTACTGGAAGTTACTGATCTCACCTCGCTGGAACACACACACACACACACACACTCAGGAGGCGTCGATATAGGCATCAAGACTATAAATCTCAAACTAAAGATTCTTACCTCCCATCTTTGAGTGACTGACTTCTCGCCAACCAGCGTGCTGAGAAGTCCAGACCTGAAGGAGACGAGGAGAAAAACTCAGTGGCTCCGAAATAAAGGGCTGATAGTCTAATTGTGATGAAATAATTACCCTTGTTCGACGCTGGTGTTGGGCCTCTGGCCTGACACCGACTCTGAGCTGTCAGCCAGCGACGGCACAACCGCCAAGAACCTGCAGAAAACCAAACGCCGTTCAGCGTCTCCAGCAGGAGTAAAACTCATTTTCATTACCAAAGGTAACTCTACACGCTACACTTTACCTCTGGTAAACTTTGTTGCGAACGCCTTTCTGGAAAGCCAACAAGTAGTTCCTTCCATCGGCTGAGAAAACTTCCACTGCCATCGGCTGAAAAGAAACAAAAACAAAACGAGGTTTTACACTAAAACATAAAACCTCCAACATTTGAGCACATTTAACAAAAACCTTTAAAAATCATTGGATTTCTGAAGTACATGGTGAAATAAAGTCACATTGGACTTTTGCTCTTCATTCATTTGGCTTTTTGTGCATTTAAACCAACTTACTGTTGGTGTTTTTGTTAATGATGCTAGTTTTGTTTGTTGGTGAAATTTTAAGAAAAACGATTGTTTATCCACTGTTATTAAAATTAAATAGATACCATATTAGTCGGTTAGCTATTGATCAATAAAAACTGCAACACTGACCAATTTATCTTGCTTATTGATTGTGCTTATACACAATTGGTTACTGTATGATGTATTTATGATGTTTTCATGACATTGAACTGCCTTCATTGCAAAAAAGAAAATCTTACTAAATACTTTTGGTCTAGTTTCTACTGCAAATATGTTAGTATATTTGAAACAAGACAAAACTAACTTACTAACTTACTGTTTTAAGTCAATAATTCCTTAATATTGAAGTACTGATTCCACTGGCAGATTATTTCACTTGCAAAAAGACATTTTCCATGTCATAACTGCAGTACTAGTATTTTTAATCAATATTAAGTAATATTTGTCTTTAAACAAGCTCCTGTTTCTTGCTGAAAAGTTACTTGTAAGTTAGTTTTGTCTTATTTAAAGTGTAATATGACATATTTTCACTAGAAACTAGACCAAAAATACTTGGTTTTCAATTGTGTTATTGAAGTGTAGTTGTTGAGATGTTCTATATAAATAAACTTGACTGACTGATTAAATACAAATTTATTTGTTATATGTATGGTATATACGTGTAATAAATAAGATTTTGTAGGTGGATAAGGACTGGGAATACTGATACGTTTATACTTGTCAATATTCAGTCCCATGAATATTTAGTTTTGACTTTATGCTTCATGCTCAAAACTTTTTGTACATCTTTTTTAAAAAACAAATCAATATTAATAATTAAAAAATTGCAACTAAGAGAAGTATCACTGTCCATACTTGCAGTCCAAACTGTTGAAAACTCTTCTAAATTTGAGCCTTTTAGCCCAGTTTATGATCCAATAACTTCACTTTTATTAGGTGCTTAATAAAAATATAGAAGCGGTATTTAAAGTACAAAAAGAAAAATATATGTTAATTAAAACCTGCCAACCAATGTACTTATTCCTCTAAAGTTGAATGTGTCAGAAAGAGCTAACACCGCAGTGTGGAGGGTTTTGGACCTGACCTGCAGCAGGTAGCGCCGCTTGTGAACCTCCTTGATGTCTTCGTAAGCAAAGATGCTGCAGGTTCTCTTCAGCTGGCTCTGGCCCTGCCGCGCCCCTCTGGGAATAATGGCCTCGTGCAAACTGGACACAAAACACACTAACGTTTGCATTTCCTCACCAAGAAAACGTAAGGATTTAGATAAAATTATGCAACAAAAACAGCACAAAAAATATAAAGGGAGACTAAAAATGTAAAACACTAATGAAGAAATATTCTCCATAAATTCATAATTGAAAGTCTGGTTAAAAGTTTGCAAATGTCTATAATTTTATTCTAACATGTTCCTGCAGAGGGATGATGCCACTCTGTCAGGAGGTAAAGTCTGGGTCAGAGGTCGGAGAGGAGACGGCGGCTCACTTGGGCGGCAGGGTGTCGATGTCCCTGATCTCCCTGGAGACGGTCATGGTGTAGCCGTCGATGACGTAGAAATGCTCCTTCCCGAACAGCAGCAGACCCTCGCTGGTGTCCAGGCCCTGCACCCTGGCACAGCGGTACATGTGCTGGATCTGGAGGAACAGGAAGAAAACAGATCACATGAATATAAACCGTGAGCGAAAAAAAAAAAACTGTTCAGTGGAAAAAAGTGAATCATAGAAAGAAGGATGGAAAATTCAGGAAAGAAACTGTGTGATGTGAGAAGAGCTGGTGAGAACAAGAGACAGTTCAGAGAAAAACACTGCAGAAAAAATGAAACAGGGATGGAAGGAAAAAAAGAGGAAGAATTGAAAAAAAAAAGGAGAATGGAAGAAAGTAAAGAAGGAAGCTAGCCCAGCATTCACAACAGGATCTGCTGCGCCGCACTGAATAGTGATTGACAGCGCTAAGATCCGCCTACTGGCTCTGACTGGTTGTCTCTAGTTAGCGCTGGGAGAAGGCAGATGATTTTTTAGATTATATGTCTCATAAACAGATTAAACCAATATGTAAAACAATCATTTATAAACGTCAATTTTTTTTAATACTTGTTAAATTATGATTTTATTCTAATAAACAACATTTATTATAATTATTGAGTTTATTTGATTGGGACAGACACACATCGACATGGACAAACTGAACAAAACAGCAGTCCCATGTTTGTGTCATAGCGCAATAGCAACAGCTAATTTGCAGCACTTGTCCCTAGAAGTGCTGCGAATTGTTACTTTAAATATAATCTAAATGAACATATTTTAATTATTTTTTAATTATAGAAAAACATATTTATTATAAACAATATTTATTGTAATAAATACAATATGATTTTATTGCAATTCAACTTCTATGCACCATAAATCTGGAACAAACTTCCTGTAATGTTTGTTAAACTGTTGACTGCACTGTGTTTTCTTTGCAACTTTATCGCTTTGTGTTTTTATTACTTAAAGCAGCTTCAACAAATAAAACAAATAAACTTGACTTGAGTTATTATTTGTGGCAGAGTCTAATGGGGATCTTTAAATAAACAAAACTGCGCAGCAACATAAGATGCGGTTTTATTCCACAATCCAATAAGAATAAAAACAGGAAACGCTGAAATTCTGCAACCTCAATAGCAGAGCAGATATCGATCATAAACGTTACCCCTCACCTTCTCTCCCTCCTCCAGGAGGCGCAGCAGGGATGTGTTGTCGGTCCTCTGCTCTTCTTCTGGACCTCCAGACTCCAGCAGCTGGTCCTGAAGCTGCTCTTGGCTGTCCTCGTCCGCGCCGTCGGCTGTGGAGCGAGACCTCTTCAGAGGAGCCTTCACCAGACCTGGAGGGCAGAAAGAGCAGGAAATAAACACACTGACAGGCAGTAATACGGATGAGTAAGAAGCACATGAGAAGCTAAAACAGATGCTAACTAATCAAATATATTATAAATCATTTAATATTTAAAAATTACATAATCAGATGGACCAAAATATAAAGTTAAATTGAAATTGTGATATTTTAAGGACCAAAATGACAATAATTTATATAAGGAATAAAAAATAATAAAATCAGGAAAAACTATTTTTCAATTCAGTTTCTGTCAATAAAAAACTGACAACAAAAACAGCTAAAAACTGTTGAATTTATGGTTAAAACATGTTTGTTTTTCATTCGGTGGGTAGAGAATCCAAAGATTTTACTCAAATAAAAGTAGAAATACTTCATAATAAAATTACTGAAGTAAAAGTAAAAGGTACGCGTAGTAAAAATACTCCTAAAAGTATGTTTTATTAAAAAAGTTACTCATTTAAATGTAACTGAATAAATGTAGCTAGTTACGACCCAACACCGGGAAAGATCAAACACTATTTTCAATTTTAATCAGAAAACATAAAAAAAACATTCAAATAAAAAAACTGCGTCCTTACTAAATATTTTATCTTTCTTGCTACTATATTACTAGAAGCTTTAATTAGGTAAAATCAAAGCTAAAATGTAATTTCTGTATAGGATTTGTATTTGTCTGTGCCTCACCGCACATCGATCAGGAAATACTTGTATTAAATCTTTGTCACCTTTGACCCTAGCGATGGTGTCCTCTCCGTGCTCCGGCTCGTGCTGCGCCGTCTCTCCCTCTGTGCTGTGCTCCACGGAGTGCTGGTACATCCCCGGGTTTCCAGACAGCAGCCGCATGTAGTACTCCTTGCTGTCGTAGCTGATGGCCCGGCGGTACCGCAGCGGCTTCTGGAGGCGAACGAGAATCAAACCTGAGAGAGCCGCTCATATTTAAAGGTGCAAACATCAGACACATGCAGGAGTTAGTGATGATTTAATCCACAGCAGATGTACGTCGCATCAGGTTAGAAGAACCTGCAGTTCTGGAAAGAGTTGGGGTTAGATCAGGGACCAATCAGAGCTCTTCCTGTACTAGTTTATCCCCCTCTGAAGGTTTTATGAAGTAATTCTGATCCACATATTCACTCCAAAAACAAAAAATTCCCAAGTACTTTTGTCTGTTTTTAGTGCAAACATCTCAGTACAGTTAGAATAAGACAAAACTAACTTACGCATAACATTTCAGCAAGATATAATAGCTTGTTCTAACAATTTCTCAATACTGATTAAAAAAAATACGAGATGCCCTGGCAGATTATTTCACTTATAAGAAGACATTTTTCCCCTGCTATAAGTGAAATAATCTGCCAGTTTGTTTTAATAACCCTTACAATGTTATTGGGCACCAATATTTGTCGTTACATTCATCATCGATGTCATAAACTAAGACTTTATACACTTTGATAATGCAAGAATGTGCAGAAAGTGAGAGCCGTGGTGCTTAGATACTTCAAGATCCTGGCAGAATCAGCAAATTCGCAGCCCAGCTAAAGCCATGCTGTATTTATTTTCAGCCGCAGATTTAAAACATGCGGCAAAAAAACTGATATGTGGGTAATTAGTCTCGACAGGGAGGGCAGGAGGGTACCTGAGCTGAGGGGAAAAGGGGCACCAGAGGGGGGAAGAAGGGCTGGAAAGGTCACAAAAACGAGGTTGAGACTGTCGTAATAAAGCTATGAGTAATGCAACACTTTTTATTTCTGTCTACATGAAAAAAACTAAAGAAAATAATCCACCATATGTATGCAAAACATTTTTTTACAAAATGCTTTTTAGCATTTTTAAAGACAAAAATTTAAGGAATCTTCCTGTTCCTTATAGCTGCGATATGGAACTTTTATAAAGAATATGCTTTTATATATTTGTTAAAACTGTCATTACAGTTTATGATGAGCTGTTTTTGGTTGAACCTACCAAAAATAACCAATCAGAGCCAGGAGGCGGGTCTTAGCGTTGTCGATCACGCTCAATCATTGCTAAGTGTGTTAGTGACAGAAAAACAACTTACCTTTACAGGAAAACTATGTGCAGTACTGGTGGCCATGCTAACTAGCCTGTGCATTTGGGATATTTTCGGACTATGATTGACAGCGCTAAGTCCAGCCTCCTGGCTCTGATTGGTCGTTTCTAGTTAGCAATGGGAGAAAGTGGGGGAATTCGTAATACTACGACTTTATTGTGATATTTTGACTTTATTCTCATAATATCGTGACTCTACGACTAATCTGACTATTCTCGCAATATTCTGACGTTATTCTCATTTTTTTATTTTACTTTCAAAGCATAACGTAAACGTAGCTACCGTTTCAAAATAAAGAATATATTTTTAAAAATAAATTAATATGAGGAACGTTGACCGTCTTGTGAAGTTATACTTTGGTTTCAGTTTTACAAATAAAGAAATACTTAATCTTTTAACAAGTCAGCATCAAACTATTTTCACTAGCAGGACTTTGAAATGCTTATACAAATATCTGAGTCTGAATATTCTCATTAAAAAGACTCTTCTTGTCATTTTAGCCTTTATTCTGCTAATATTATGACTTTACTCTCATAATTTACAACTTTAAAAAAAATGATGCAGTATTTTGTGGGGGTTTTCTATTTGCTGTTATTGTTTCTGCTCAGTATCTTGTTTTGGAAATGATGCTGAAATTGTAAATAAACAAAACAAAGCTAAAAACAAAAAGACAGACATGTTGGTAGCCAGCATTGATCTTGCCAGAGTTTGTTCTTGACGTGGAGCTGAATACCTGAGCAGAGTTGGTGTTGGTCTCGGTCTCGGGGATGTACGGGTAGTGGATGTAGAACATGTCGTTGCGGACCATCTTCTTCCTCATGCGGCACGGCCCCTCCGTCATCTCCAGCGTGAACTTGTCCAGGTGGGAGCCGATGGGCGGCCCCCAGAGGCCGCGCTCGCGCAGCAGCTCGTACTCGATGGCCGCCCACTCCTCCGTCACGTACTTCAGGGCGTTCTGCTGTCGCTGCCGGACACAAGAGATGGATGGAAACTTTTCAGACACAATCCAGGTAAGTTTTCAGATAAAAATACAAACTAAAATTCACTGCAATACATTATTTATTGCTGTTATTAATGACTTGTGATCGTATTATTAGGCCTGTCACAATTAATCGCATGATAAATTAAAAACAAACTCAATAACTTTTCTCTCTTTCTACCAAAGATCCAGTCTGGAGATTTTGTCTCACCTTTTTCTGAAGGATAATTTTGTTTAAGAGAGATTTCATAATTAATTTACTTTGTTGTTTCTGTTGTTTATTTATTTTGGATATTTAAAATGTATTCCAGTTCTAGTGTTAAATGTTCATTAAAATTTAAAGTTTATTGGTCTCTGAGAATGTGTTCTTCCATTATTATGTCATTAGCACTATATAACTTGAAAATAATCTCTAATCAACAATATTATCGTTTATTGTGATAAATGATAAAGCCCAGAGGGACATTTCCTGTGCGGCGTTTGGTACCTCTTGATGCTCTTTGTACTGCATAGCGACGAGGTCCCTAACGACGGCGATGTGGGTGAACATCCACTGGAACGTTTCCTGTCGGTCAGAACAGCCGCCGGGGTTCAGCTCAGGAAAATCTTTTCATGTTTATTTTTATTTTTTTAAAGCTACCTGTGCAGACGGACTGTTTTTGTTCAGGCTGTTCTCCTTCTTGTTGCGCCGCACTCCGGTCAGCTTGGACAGGCCGAAGCCGCTGCTGACCCGCGACAGCTTGGACTGGGCCGCCGGCGCTGCTGCTTCGCCGCGACTGATGCACTTTTTCTCGTGGGCTGAGAAGAAAATATAATAATGAAACAACAACCCGTGATGATTTACAGTGCTCACAAAGCCGCTTTAAGAAGCCAGATGGGTAGCCAGAGCCTATCCATCCGTTATTACATCCCTTCTTTGTCCTTTCATTCCTTCATCCTTAATTCCTTCTTTCTTTCCTCTCTTTCTTGCTCCCTTTCTTAATTTTTTTATTCTTCTGTCCATTCTACCTTTCTTTCCTTCCTCTGACAATTCTTCCTACTTTCCTTCCTTCCTTCATTTCTTATTCCCGTCCTTCCTTCCTCCCTTCACTTTTGTCCTTTCTGCTCTCCCTTTCTCTTTCCGTTTTTAAACATCTACCAGCTCCATTGGCAGATTATTTCACTTATAAAGTGTGAAAATCTTTGTGTTATTAGTGAATTTATCTTCCAAAGGAACTGGCTTTGTTCATCTGCATTAAGGAATTATTTACTAAAACAAGTTTGGAGCAAAAGATAGAAGCTTATTTCAAGAGCACTAGGACATTTGCTCTAGAAACTAAGCCAAAACACTGGGTAGGATTTAGTGTTTTTGCAGTGTGTGTTCCTGTCTGCCGTGTTTTCTCTCACCCAGGTGGTTCTGCCAGCTCTTCAGGGCCGGTTCCTCCAGAGCGGGCCGGGCCGTGCTGATGTCCACGTGTCCTCTGTCGTTGCAGGGCAGAGACACTTTGAAGATGTCCTCCAGCATCTGCCGCTTGCTGTGCATCAGCTCCGTCCAGACGCGGTTCACGGCCTTCAGCAGCAGCTGTCGTCCTGCACAGGAGGGACAATTTTTATTTCTAATGCGACAAAACCATGAAAGAAACTTCAGATAAATTGAAAAACGTTTGTGCATCTTCATTAGATCTTTCTAAAAGGAGAAATCTCTCCATCGGAGTGCCGTGTCTCACCCTCGCTGACGTCATGGCTGTGCGTGGAGTCGGTTTCGTTCTCCGCCGGCATCATGACGTGCCAGGTGGTCATCCTGGCCTCCGCCTCCAGACCGAAGCCCTCCACGCTGCTGCAGACACACAAACAGGGAGGGAACCTCACTGCAGAACTACTCTGTAAATACATTTATACTCTTAATACATTCGGTAAAGTCTGATATTAAATTCTGATATTAAAGCCAGAATTCTGAAATTAAATATCAGAAATACAAAAAAAGAGTCAGAATTCTTCTTGTTTTTCCCAGAGGCCCTAATCCTCTTCCATAAGATATTTACGTTATAAAATGCCATTATTAAGAAAAAAATGTTTTACAGATAAAATTTAAGCATGTTAATGTGTTGCGTCTTTAAATATTTGAAAGGTGCTGCATTAGCATCATTCACATAAATCTGCAAACGTTCAACGATCTTTGCTCCACATTCAGACTTATGTAAATTTTCCCCCCAGAACAACAAACAAAAAATAAAAAAACCTCCTGGTACTTTTTGCAGTTGTGGGCTTCCGTACCTCCCGCTGTGCAGGCAGATGAAGCAGTGAGCCAGACAGGCCACAAAGTCCTGGTCGTGGTTTCCGGGCCCCAGCACCAGATTGCGGTTGACGGTCAGGACCCGCAGGGCGTCCAGCAGCGCCACCTGCTGGGCCACCGTCTTGTGGGGTCGGCAGAGCTGGTAGAGCACGGTCCGGTTCAGGCAGTGGTAGATGGTGTCGAGAGAGAGACCCTGGGACCGCCTCTTGGACTGGAAGCAGAGGGAAAACGTGTTATAATGCCGCGGTCGGAATGAGAATAAATCTGCGCAGAAATTACCCAACAAGCCAGTTAGAGTTAAACTGTGAACACATTCTGGTTTATGAATACTAAAATAACTTTTTGACTGCCAACATGTTAAATTTATAAAATTCAGATGCGCTTTATGGCTTCTTGGGTCATTTTCTCCAAATAATCTCCTAATCTTATCCACTGCACAACAATCAAAAGTTATGCTCTATTTTTATATTTTTCTCAACTTAAAACTTTTATCCAAATCCATAAGATGAAGGTCTGATACTAACAATTACTTTAATAATCGATTATTTGATTGATTATTCTAAAATTATTCAAATTAAAAATGAGCACATTCTGCAGATTTTTTATTTAATAATTAAGTCTTTTTTGTATAATAATAAAAATACGCTAAAAGATACAAATAAACAAATAATTAAATTAACTTTTTAAATAAGAAAATAAATATTTTATTGTCTAAAATACATTTGTAGCAAAGGTTACATCTGCAGCTAAAAAATAATTCTAACACCAATGTGTGAAAAGCTCAGTCGTTAACATGAATACAGTTTACCAATTAACCGATTAATAACCAATAACTGGACAGCAAAAGGTGTTTAAAAATACATTTTTATACACAATTTGAAATTGGGTGAAGCTTAAAATAAACCAATTCATTTCTGGGTTGAACATATTTACAGATAAATTTTATCTTAAATGCGAAATGTTTATATTTTTCAGGATTTTTGGAATAATATCTGCTTGAATGTTACTCTTTCAGCAAATGGCATTTTTGAGTTTATACACGCCAGCCAACGATTAATGGATTATTTCAATAATCAATTCATTATGATTAATCTGATTAATCGTTTCAGCTCTAATTTATTTGTTGCAGTTTATGTTCTTTCACTTCAAGCAGATTCAGGAGGAAAATGGCGTCTTACTGGACGTTAATCTGCATTTCTCTTTTTATTGTCAATAAATTCGGAAATTAACTGGCAATATTATTAAATCTGACTGTTTCAGCCTTAATTAGATGTAAACTAGATATCTATACATATAGGGAGCTTCATATCTATAAATATAGACACTAAAATCCCCAACTGTCTGACAAAGTTCCCCTAAATGCTTCAGCATTAATGTAATTTTGCTCATTTCAAGGTAAAATTGGCAGATATGGTTTCCATCCCCATGCATGCTGCTCCTCTAATCACATTCTGCAGATGGACTGGCTCCATTAACTGGAAAAAAGATTAAATTATTCAGCTCAGGCAGCTCACGAACCCGGGTCCATATAAAATGTTGCAACATTATATAAGTAATAACTTTTTTAAAAAGATCATATTTTGGCTGCACCTGTCCGATCAGCTGCACGATGAAGTCCACCACCAGCTTGGAGTCCTTGTTGAACATTCCCTGCCACAGCTTGTCCACGACTCTCTGGGTGAAGTAGAAGACGTTGTTGACCAGGATCTGATAACTGCCGCCGGTGCTGAGCGGCAGAGAGGCGTCTTCGCCTGGACGGAGACGCACAGAAGAGCACACCTGTCAAGTCTCACGTTTTGACCGGAAAACTGTCGTTTTTTTTACCCCTTTTTCCCGCCGTCCTCCTGTATTAGTATTTTCCCGTAAACGTCCACTGCATAATCATTTTAAATAAGAATTTCTGTGCCTCTCCAAACTAAATTAGGTCACTAGGCTTGTGAGAACGGCCTGCAGCTGTAGTCTGGGAGGCCGTTATCGAGAAGTGGTGGTCGGCCAAATACTGATGGGGTGACATCGGGCACAGGGGCGGATTCAGCCTGGTGTCTCATCCAGTTGTTCTGAATGTCTTTCTGAGGAACGGGCTGTTTCCCCCACTCTGACAGAAGTTATGTTATGCGTTTTATGTGTCAAGGAAAAGTATTTTTGCAAAACATGTTCATTTTCTAAGGTTAATTATTTAAGTTAAGGTTTGCAGATTATTTTGTTTCTAAAATTTAAACCAAGATTCCGAAGTCCTTAAACTTTACAATTTAGTAAATTGCTAACATTGAGTACAATCTGAGTCTGCTGTAATTCACACTGTCATCATAGTAATCTGATTTTTTTATATAATTAATATTAAAGCCCTATTGGAGAGAATGTGGTACAAGAACATTGAACATTTTAAAGCTCACGTTTCAGTTATTGGACACTAAAATACAGGAATTGGAGCTCAGGAAAATAATTGTATAAAATAAGTTTTTTGCAAAATAAAGAGATGCAAACTGGATGACAGATGCTACACATTGTGTTCATTGCAGCTGCGCCTTTTCTGTATTTTCAGACTTATCATGTTCTATCAATCCTGGGACCATAACCTAACACACTTTCTGGCATTTTTAACTTAAAACAAGCTCCGATATCTGAAGCTGAAAAGTTAATCGTAAGTTAGTTTAGTCAGATTTCAAGTGTAGTAAGACATTTGCAGCAGAAATTAGACCAAAAATATTTGGAAGGATTTTGCGAATGAAGGATTCACTGGAGCAGAAGCTGCTGTGCGTTTCTAGAAGGTGTAATTTGCTGCTTGTGGTCCATCTATAAAGCTTCATAAAGAGCTGAGGAACGTTCAGCGCCGCATTATGTCCCTCTGGAGCCTCTTGCTAATCGAATCATGTTGATTTTCTATAATTAAATCCCTGAGCTCAGAGCATAAAGCTGTGATTGGGAGATAAATTAACAGAATGCCTTCTTTTCCTCACTCTAAAAGTTGAAGGTGAAATGTGTTGATTGGTTAAAATCTGCTGACAACTGGACTTTGCACTGCAAAAACACAGAATCTTACCAAGTATTTTTGGAGTAGCTTCTAGTGCAAATACGTAAGAACACTTGATATAAGACAAAGCTAACTTACAAGTAACTTTTCAGCAAAATATTAGAGCTAATTTTAAGTCAATAATTCCTTAATATTTATTTAAAACGTACTAGTTCCATTGGCAGATAAATTCACTTACTTGTAAGTTAGTTTTGTCTTCTTTAAAATGCACTAGAAACTAGACCAAAGTTACTTTGAGACATTTTGTGTTTTTGCAGTGTGGGAAGTGTTTCAGTCTTGGCTCTGACCTAGAAGGACGTCTGCAGCCAGAAGATGCTCCATGACGCCGTCCAGGATGCTGGACTGAAACTCCTTCTGCTGGGTTCTGGTGGAGCGATCCGGGGAGGCCTGCAGTTTAAAACACCATCAGGATCAGGAGACGATCCGAACTTATAACCGGAGGTCGAGGTGTGAAGACAGCTGCCTGTACCTCCAGCAGCATGTCTATGATGGGTGTCTGCTTGCTGGCGGGGGTCAGGCACATGTTGTCCATGATCAGGACCCTCATGAAGTCGAAGACATATTTTTTGGCGGGGTGGTTCGTCAGGGAGGTTTTGGAGCCCACGTTGCAGTATTCGGACTGGCTGCGGTTCATACCGGTGTCCCCGGCGAAGGCCTTGAACTCTTCGGTGGGAGAACCGGCTTCGTCGTCCAAATCGCTCACCTGAAGGCGATAAAAGGTAAACATTTAGTCTATTCAGCTTTACTGCAATAAAAAATACAACTCTCATTCACCCAGTTCTCAATTCCACCTGTTTTTGACATTTTAAGATGCAACTTTTTCAATACAAACATAGACAGATAACTTACAATTGAATATTGTTAGTACAAAAATGAAAAAAAAAAAAAAAAGTCATTAAAAGAACAAACCAAACCAGCTTAGCATCAAAATAACAGTGGACCAAGTATGATGCCTTGGGGAACCCCACAAGTTAAAGAAGCCATAACTTCTTTTTTAACCCCTTCAATACTGTTAAGACTTCAATACTTAAGTCATTTTTTAGTGAGAAACTTTAACAATCACTGAGAAATCTTGAAACGACAGCTCAAAGAGAGACTCAAATCTTTTAATCTCCCAGATGGATCATCTGATTATTTAGTAAAAGAGAAACTACTGATTCAGTCAAGTCACGTTTCTCTCACTGTGTGTCTGTGCAGAGCTCCACACACTCACCATCTCGGAGTACGGCCTGATGTTAAAGGGGAAGACGGTGGCCGCCAGGGCGCAGAGGAACTCCGGGCTGTGCCACATCGGGGCCAGGTCGGCCACATTGTGGTAAAGGTACCTAAAGAACTGCATGAGGGTCACCGGGTACTCCCGGAGCCAGGAGCCTTCCTCCTCAGACTGCCAGGGCTGCAGGGAAACACGACACACATTAAATATCCACCAAGGCCTCAGCAGCTGCCACCTCAAACCTTAAATCCTTCCATTCAGAAAAACAAAGATGGTAGAGTCATTTCTGCTGTTTTATTAGGAACCTTAAGAGAATAAGGGCAGATTTAAAGGTTTTAAATGGTTTTTAAAGAGGACAGAACATGGAGAAATGTAGGTGTTTACCAGGATGAGTTGGAAAAAGTATAAATTCCCCTCGGCTATAAGCTGAATTGGGAACATTAATCCCAAAAATGTCATAAATTAAAGAACAAACACTGTGTCGATTTCCTTCTTTCCTTAAAGCTGGTGAAAAATGTGATTTCTGACCAGGTTGAGCATGCTGCGCAGCATGGCCAGCAGCAGGAAGGCGGCCTCGGTGCAAACGCTGTGGATGGAGCCGACCACCGCCCCGCTGGAGGCCGGCATCCCAAAGATAAACGTCCAGATGGAATCCAGGTCAAACTGACAGTGAAAGCACACAAACCGGCTTAAATTAGACTCAAACTGTCTTAACACTTAATAAAAATTAAAAAAACATATTTTAGGTAGGGACAAATCGTCCCCGATTTCCTTAATTTAGGTAATACTTTGTCGCAATATTTAGAGACTTTTCAAGCCAAAAATCAGAATCGGGAGGTCAATATTTTTAAAACAACAAAACTTGCAGTCAGTGCACTCCTGGATATAACAATTATTTTAATTTTAGGTAATGGGTAACCATCAGCCTGCCACTCCTCTTTTTTTTTCCAAGACAGAAAACTTGCAACTGAACGCTGCTGGAACAAAAACAGTAAAAACTGTAATTGAAAGCTCAAATAAACCCAGTTCTCAATTACATAATATCAAAAATAACTGGCAATAACTGAGAAAATAGCAGTTTTTTTTTTTTTTACAGAGAAACGTTTTTAAATAAGAAGAAAACTAGTCCACTGTAGAGCTAGGAATGCTAACGGATGATTAGCTTTCCCTAGAAAGTCTAGTTCATTTGAATATTTTTAGAGGTACTCATGAGAGTAAAGTAAAAGAAAATGGGCATACTAACATGTACCTGCAGGCTGTCTGGCAGCTCAGTGACAGGCTGCTGCAGGAAGAGAGCCATCAGCAGGAAGTAGAGCTCAGGAACATTCGTGTGTTTGGGCAGCAGCGTCTGCAGAACAGGGAACCCTGGGAAATGGCAGGCGTCCTTGTTGATCTCTCGCACGGTGGACCGTCCGCCGGCGCTGCGGCCGACGTTGAAGCCTAGAGATGAAGGTGGGGGAGCAGAACGTGGAGTGAATAAAGCTGGGAGGCTGATGCACCTGCAGGGAGATCTAAACTGGACTTCTGCACCTGGTTTGGGGTTCAGAGGAGCTAAGATATTTCGGCTAGAACTCCAAATCAGAACGAAACTAAGGGGTTCCTTTCAGAACACATTCGGCATAAGGGAGGAAGTTCTGGAAGCAGAACCAATGGTTCTCAACCTGCGAGTCAGTTTGTATTCTCAGGTATTTAAAGGGGCAGTATCATGTAAAAGTGACTTTGAGCTTTACATCATGTTTTGATGTTATTTCCTAATAAAAACAAACCCGGAGTGTTGCTTTGATTCTTTCATGCAAACCCTTTAATCTCTATGGCAACCACTCAGCTGCTAAACGCCTGGGTGGACCTAGCCCCGCCTTCGAGGACGAAGCTCCGCCTTCAAGCAGCAGCTTTCAATCTTCCAAGCTTGCAACTCACAGAGCACCTCTCCACTGTGACTCCCCCACTTGGCTCCTACAGACTAGCCACGACCATTTATCATCTACTGAACTCACAGCTATTTCTTAGTGTAACCCTGGTAAAAACGTTGTTAAAGGGTTAATAGAGGAGCAAGACTAAGATGCGCTTCAGGAAGAGCAGAAGCTTCTTAAAGACACAGAGGTCCAATTTAAAGACATTAAATTACAATGTCAAATTTCTCTTAAGTAATATTTGATATACATAGCATTTTTAGAACAACTCAAGATAAGATAGTTAATTGACTGTGTTGTAAAGCTGCACTTTGTGCATGGAAAACAAATAATACTGCCCCTTTAAAGTATTTTGGGAGGGTTTCTGAAACTAGGGTAGGTTGAAAAGCACTGAGCTCAGGAGGAACTATGATTTCTGCAGCGGGGGGAGGGGGCAGGAAGGCGAATAACAAGAGGACGAACCCTTGGCTGTGCGGCGCACAAACTGAGCAGCTTTCTGTTTACTGAACGAAGGCCAGCTCCGACGGAAAGCGTTGCCGGAGTGCGGAGAGTCGTCTGCTGAGCCATGTTACAACATACAGGGTTTTACGCTAGGCATCAAACCTCCGCCTGTTCATGTTCATGCAACAAAACCACCTAACTTTAGCTAAACTGAGGTTTGGATCTGCGTCGAAGTTTGATTCGTGCGGTGAAACGGCGCTCTGCGCTCACCCAGGACCGTGCCGATCTTATTGGTCAGGACGGAGTCGGTGTGGTCCAGCCAGCCGCCTCCGCTCAAGCCCTCCCTGAAGCGGTTCAGGATGGGTTGGTTGGACAGCAGCACCACCAGGATCCGCAGCGCCACCGTCACCGTGGTCGAGTGCAGATGCTCCTCCATGAACATCAGCAGCCAATCGAAGCCCAGCGTTCGCACAAACTCCTCGCACGCCCTGCAGAAGCAAAGAGAGTTAGATAAACCGTAAGGAACAAACCTCTGTGTTTCCTGGACAAGTTGCTCCATCAATCAATGATGTTTATTTCAAGGCAGTTCAAATTGTTTTACATGATAAAAACAGAAAAATACAAAGTCATAAAAAAAAAACATCAGTCAGCAATAGAGAAAACTGGTAAATATTATATTTTGATGAGTGTCATCATCAAAACACATCTAATATGGCGGCCAATATTTCATGTGTTATGGTTCTAAATCAACTCTAAACAAAAAGTTGTTGCACACTGCAAAAAGTAATGTTTGTCTACTTTCTAGTGCAAATATCTTAGTCCACCTGAAATTAGACAAAACTAACTTACATGCAACTTTTCAGCAAAATAAAGTAGCTTGTTTAAAGTCAATAATTAATTAATATTGATTAAAAAAGTACTGGTTCCATTGGCAGATTGTGTCCGATTGATCATTAATAGCATTTATCTGCCGCTGAAAAATACTTCAGCCTTTTCTGGTTAAGATAATTACAGCATAGGCCTTATTTTTTCTATTAACTGTTTAATAATTGCATAACCAAAGGTGCTTAATAGGATATTTTCTGTGCAAAATTTGAATCAGGCGAAGCTAAAATGATGCCATTTGAAGTTCTAGATAGAAAATATTAACAAAGATCTTTTTTTCTCTTAAATAGACAATGTATACATTGATTTTAGTTGACTATTCATTAATCGTTACAGCCATAATTTATGTTTTGCAATGTGTTTTCTTTCACTTCATGCAGATTCAAGAGGAAAACGGCGTCTTACTGGACGTTAACTGTGCACTTCTCCTTCGTAGTGAAAAGCAGCTTCAGCAAATTGTCCAGAAGTCGATTCCTCAGCAAGATCAGACTGGCTGACAGGAGGCCGCCGAAATCGTCGTCGTTACCTGCAAACAGAACAACGTTTCCAGAAGTCACATCTAAGGCTCTCCGCATATTTCCAGATCACTCACTACAGAAATGCTGCAGGGGAAGAAATTCAATAATAATCACCTCCATCTATCTTCTCCTCGTTGTTGATTTCCATGACAACAAACTTCTCACACACAGCGAAAGTGGGGAGAGTCGAGGAGATGAACTGGCCAAACCTGGGAGGCAGAAAAACAAACTTTCTCTGTTCAAATGTTAAAATTTTGTGGCGTAAAAAATGAGATCATGAAAAATCATTTCAATTTGTTTTCCAGCGTGATTGTGACATATTTTCTGCCAAACTTAACAATAACAAAGCAAATCTGCTACAGGGGGAAATGATGAAGCTACCTGGCTACTCATATTTTTGCTTTGGATCCCTTCAAAAACACTTAGAACTGGCTATTTCAATAGCTCAAACACCAAATACCCTTTAATATGCATTAATACACACTGTGGAAAACATATAAGCACTGCTGCAGAAGCTAACATGTAGCTTACAGCCAATCAGGATCAGTGTGTGTGTGTGTGTGTGTGTGTGTGTGTGTGTGTGTGTGTGTGTGTGTGTGTGTGTGTGTGTGTGTGTGTGTGTTCACCTGAGCAGGTCGTATGGGTTGGGGAAGCCTTGCAGCAGCAGGCTGAGGACGTTGCTGATGGCCGCCACCGTTGGCTGCGACAGCGACGTGTCGCGCAGCGTCAGCAGCAACCTGGGGATCAGCTGAAACTCCCGCAGCAGTTTAGCGTTTTTTGCTGCTTCACTGTTTAAGCAAAACAAAGTTCATTTTATTTTCACACAAGAAAGCAAACAAACAAACCAAAATCTAAAACAGAATTTTATTTAAAAAGATGTTTTAAAATGTTTAATTCTTGCCTGGACTCGGTCAGCAGCTCATTGAAATGCTCAAATAGAGACAGGTGGAGTTCGTAGGGGGCGTGAAGCCAAACCTGAGGGGCAGAAAGACAACACTGTAAAACCGAGTTACTTCTCCTTACTTAAAAAATAGATGCAGGCTCTATTTAGTTTTTATTAAATTAACTGATTGAGTGACATTAACATGTGCAATTTCAGTGAGTGTAAATTAAGTTAACTTAATAAATCTGAGTATGTTGTAATTACTTAAATTATTTGTTTATATATAAAAAAATAAACATTTTGTATTAAGGCTTTTTTTCATAAAAAAAATTCTATAAAGAAATCTTGTGTAATTTTTTTTCTACAGAAAAACTCTATAACCTTTTGTATAAACTTTTCATATATTTGTATACATTTCAAACACATTTTTATAGAAAGAAAAAGTTTTATACAAAAAAATGAAGCTTTTTTTGTATAAAACTTGGTTTAGTCGGCTGCTAATGCAGGTGGCACGAGTTTGATTAACCAAGTAAATTATTTTTATATTTTTACCTCAAAGACCCTCCATTTACTTAAATCAAGTGCTTATTGTAGCTAAGTTAAAGAAAATAATAATAAATCCTTTTAATTTATTCAACTAAAGTCAACACTGTAATTCACTATAGACACACCCCAAAAAAATCACTGGACTTAGTTTAATAGTGACCAAACCTTGACCAAAGTCAAATTATATTCACTAATTTAAAAAAAATGAAATACAATACTACAATTTACAATTTTTGCCATGTCTGTTATAAACGTTTGCCACCCTACAATCAGCAGAGTAGAACATTTCAGAGTAAGAATTAAGAGTTAAAAGCTCCTCAAAGCAAATGTTCTCACCTCAAAGTCACACAGTAAGTCCTGAAAAGCGGTGGAGTTCGGAATGATGGAGGTTTCATGGCCGCTGTCCACCGTTCCCACCAGAGAGAAGGTGAGGTGGAGGATGTGGCTGTTGAGCAGCGAGCGCTTCTTCTTTAGCAGCATAGCTAGCAGCTAAAGGGAGAAAACAAAATGAATCCACTCTTTAAATTTGTTCTTTAAGTTTAAAGAAGTCTGTGTCTTTCTCGCCTGATGGATTCCAATCAAAAATGCTGCAATAGCAATGACATACCAGCTGGGGGCGACATATTTCACAACAAAAATTCAAAAGAAGAAAACCAGCATGGCTAAAGCAAGGCATGGTTAAGATTACTCTAAGATCTCTACTAAAGCAAACGCTACGCAACATTATTAACACTTTAGGTAACTTTTGTAACCTGGTTAGCAGAATAGCTCGAGTTAGCATCGAACAGCGCCTATTAGTCACTATAGCTTGTGATGTAATCCTGTCGCAGTAACCAATAAACCAATGAATCAAATGATAAATTAAAATACGCTTGATAATTTCCATTTGCAGGATTTATGGGTTTTCTCTCTTTCTACCAAATATTGGGTGATAAAAGTCTCAACTCTGGTGCTTTGGTCACAACTAGAGGCTTTTAGGACATTTTGTTAACAGAGACCCTAGAAACTTTTTATTTATTAGTTTGGTTGTTTTGTTTATTTACTTTTAGTATTTAAAATGTCTTCTAGTTGCAGTGCTAAATGTTCACTAGAAATTAAAGCAACAATATTATCGGTTATCAGAATAACTTCTCTGACAATTTATCGTCCAGAAAAATTTGCTATCGTGACAGACAACAAATTTTGGTTACCATTAATATGTATTGAATTGTGTCAATGAAACCAGACTGTTCCGATGCTGAATGAGCAGAGTCGCGAAAATGGTCAAAGTGCAATTATTTCTTACCTCAAATTCATAAAATATGACTTAAATTAAAGCTTGATAGGTAAAGTATGATTTCTGTCAGTTGTGTAATGCCAAAGAGGACTAAACAAATTTCTCTTTTGCATAAATCCCACTCTAAGAGACATTTTTTTTAAATACTTCATGAAATATTTTATCCTATTTCATGCCTGTCATGAATTAGTCCAGTGCATTTATTGAACTTTATGAAATTACAGCGGCCGCAGTTTTTGGCCAGCAGAGGTAAAAAAGAAAAAAAAAACAACTCTAAACCACTCCTTTTATTTTTTTCTTGCCCTCGCTGCTAACTCTATTCCGGAGAACAGCCGTTGCCATGGCAACCGACTGACACCTGCTCTACCAGTCAAAAGTTTGAGTGTGTCAGGAATCTACATTTGAATTTTTTTGCAGTTCCAAAATAGGAAGCGAATCAAGAATTCAATAAAAAGAAAAAACGTTATAAAAAAAAAATCCACACCACAAACTTTGCGTGAAGACTGTAGATGCAAACGTAGGATAAATCTCCATTTGTAAAATGTTTGATCTTGTCTGTAATTGTGCTACTGTGACTGAAAATCACCAGTGACACACCTGGTAGCCATTGATGCGCTCCATCTCCTTACTGGCCAGAGGGTTGCTCTTCACAACACACACCAACGCTTTAACAGCCGCATAGAGCCCCTCCACATCCGACGCCATGGCAACCAGGCCCAGGATGGCCGCGGCGCCGCCAACGTACTGCAGGTTGGTGGCGACAGGTTTGGGAACGAAAGTACGGACACCTGAGAGGGTAAGAAAAGTGGAGGAAGTGTCATTTTATTGATTCAGAGCTGCAGAAAGCAGCTTTAAAGCTGGTTTAAGGAGCTGGTTTACCTAAATATCCGATGACAGCGGCGCCAACGGTACGAGCGGGCCCGTTGAGGTGGCCTGCAGCGTTATGAATCAGCTTGACAGGAGTGGCGTTTTCATGGGAGGAGACAGCGAGCTGAAGAAGGAAGGAGGCAGTTCAGTTTCGCTCAGTGTATGATAAGCCTGGCGGGCCACCAGGCTTTGCTTGCTCCTACTTGTTCCCCCACCAGGGTAACTATTGCTTATTAATGATGGTCTTTCTACTAAAACAGTATAAACAGTCATGTGTTTGCTTTATTCACCAGTTCAGGTTTTTATTGTTCTACACAAACAACTTCAGTATAAAGCGACAAGTTACAGAGAAAGGATAAAAAAGTGTTGTAGACTTTAATTACGGTGAAACAACTGAAGTGCAAACATTGTTATTTATTTTTGGTCACCAACTGCAGTTTTCTGGCTGATCCCCGATCACCAATCTTTGAAAAGCCTGATCTGATGATTCCAATTTTGGTCAACACCAATATTTTTGTCTCAAATGTCGCAAAATATAGCAAGAAAGTTGCTAGGATGGCAAGAGTGAGGTAGAACCAATTTCCTTCACTTTGGGGGATTGGTCATCAGCCGATACGTTTATGTGAAGCCGATCTTATCCCCCGATCTTATGTATCAAGACAAAGGTCTAAAAATCAGCCACTGCCTTCTTCCGCTCTGCAGTGAGAGAGGTCTGATGGACCGGCCCACCAGGTCATGTTTGCACGTTTGCAGTTAACAATATTTCTGGTTTATTCTGCTCTCCATATTTGATTCAGATGAGATATTGGGTCAGTATTTCTCACCTGCTTGGCGATGGCTTTGCTGTCCAGTTTGTTGTAAACTTTCCTGATTTTAGCCACAGTGAGCGTCGAGACGGAGAGTCCATATAGGCTGAAAGACACTTTCTCCTCCGGTACCAGAGCAACCGGAGTGGCAGGCGCAACCTCCGTCTTTGTGTCTTTACCTGTAAAACGATAAATGGTAAAACGATAAATGTTGGTGAAAAGCAAAGAGAAAAACCACCTGCATGGGTGGAAAGATGGCAGTTAGAATAAAGGGTGATGTCACAGAGGGTTCGCTCACAGGGCAAGTAGACGGCCTGAAAGCTGCCCACATAGTTTGGTCCCAGTTCAAAGATGGCGGCCACACTGGTGGCTGGTAAAACCTCCTCCAGGAAGTGGCTGGGCCCCAGACGCCACACCAGGCTGGACAGCTGGCGCTGTGCGGGCGGCGTGCCGATGTAGCCGTAAACGGTGCTCACCACAGGCGGGTTGGTGGAGCCCGAGCCGCCCGGAGTGCTGTGGATATAGTGAATCTGGACCGCAGGAGAAACGGTGGGAAAAAAAAAGAGAGACGTTAAGGAGGAGGAATTATGAATTCAGTTTGTTATAAGTGAAATAATCTGCCAGTGAAATAGGAGGATTTAAGGCACCCCCAAACACCTGGGGGCAGCAGATCTTCTTTATATGACGCTTCAGTTGGGGCATTATGCTCTTATATTTCAAAATGAAATAAAAAAAATGAACACCATAAAAATATCCTTTTAAAAAAGTAACTCAAAGGTTTAAAAAAAGTTAAATTCAGTTTTTACATGTGGCAAAAATGTATAATATTATATAATGTAAATAATCAATGGCTCATGGTGGAAAAACTACAAAAAAATGCAGTTTTTTTTTAACATCGTCTTATAGCTCAACAATAAATTATAATAAGTAAAAATTGTTATCCATATTTGCATATATAATGAAAAAACTCATCTTTCATGTAACTCATTAAATATTTAAACCAAAATAGTGGAAATCAACCAATCTGTTCTTTTGACAATTAAAAAATCTTTTAACCCAACCAGCTTTTTAATGGAAATGCAGCACGTGATTTTAACCAATCTGAGCCACGTAGCAGCGGATCGTCGTTTCCTGCATGACCTCAGCAGGAAATGAAACCGCTGTTATCAGTGTTGCAGACAGGAAGCTGTGACTTGTGGTTTGGTGTTTAATCTCAGGGGGGAATCTAAAGTCACCCCTGACCGCAGACCACATCACAGACTGCTGACTGCTGCATGAACCGACCAGCAGAAAGGCGTTAACATTGTAAAACCGGGGTTTTACAATGTTAGCTGAATCTTTTTGTAGCTGAGAGGATTTTTGTTTAGTGACAGAAACTTTGTGTTCTGTCCAAATAAAGATCAGATACATCCTAATTTATTACAAAGAACTTCTCATTCTTTTTAATGTCTAACTTTTTACTGATCAGCTTTCTTAATTGCAGTAAAGCAACATCATCTGCAGAGATGAATCGATGAAAGAGTCTAAAATCCCTCAAGCTGACCTTATTCCTATAAATTAGGTCAGATGTGAAGGACATCATCCTTCTGCATTAACTATATTTTAGTGCAGGGATTTCAATACATTAAAAATTCAAATGCAATAAATTTTTCAAAATTCTTTTTTTATATACAAAATTTCCAGGAAGAGCAAAAGTTGAGAGAAAACCCCAGTCAGTTGGTTGTTCAACAATAATTGAATCTATTTTTTGAAAATGTTATTTTCTGTTGAGTATTATAATCACAATAATAATTTAAAATAATTCTGCACCTAAAAACTAAAAATTAACCAAAGCATGAAAAAACTAAACCTACTCCTATGACTAATACAGTCTAGACTAAAAGTAAACAATATTTGACTAATAACTAACAGAAACTAGCAAACACAAATTAAATAGAACCAACTGAATGAGACAAAATGTCACAACAAAACTAAAATAAAACTTAAAACTATTAGATGCCTGATTGCTAATGGCACAATAAGCAATAAATCAGTTATTCGCATGATCAATTAAAATAATCTCAATAATTTCCATTGATTTATCATTTTGTCTTTTCTGTCTTTCTACCAAAAACTGGATGTGTGGTGATTTGACCTCAACTAGACTTTATAATTCATTTTGTTTGTTTTTATTTATTTTAAAATATCTTCCAGTTCCAGTTGTGTTAAATCTCATCTTTTACAACGTGTTCTTGCATTATTCTCATTATATTACCTGAAAATGGTCTCAAAACAACAGAATTATCGTTTATCACAATAACTTCTGGGATAATTTATCGTCCAGCAAAATCTGTCATTGTGAAAGGCTTAGTCTCTCCTTTTAAAACGTTAATAAAATATTTATTTGCATAGATAAACAAACAGTATAATCTCCAGCCTTAACTCCTCTACCAGCATCACACACATCCTGCGTGTCAGTGTTTCTGTAGGCGTTACCTTGACGGTGCTGATGAGCTGGCCGTCCAGGTACAGCGTGGCCGTGCTGTTTTTCAGCATGCCTTTGCTCATGACGAGCACCAGGTGGTGCCACTGGCCCTCGGCGATCAGCTCTCCACAGCGGAAACGGGCGCAACACGGCAGGATCTCGTAGAAAGAGGCCTCTTCGTTCGACTCGTCCGCTGCTTGGAGAGGGAGAGAGAAAGAAGCAGCATGAATGAGTCACAGAGCTCAGGTAGAAAGAAACAGCAAGACTGCACTGCAAAAACACAACATCTTAACGAGTGTCTTTGGTGCAGTTCCTGTGCAAACATCTTTTACTTGAAATAAGACAAAACTAACTTATAACTAACTCAGTTTTCAACAAGAACGGAGCAAAATAATTCTTTAATATGGATGAAAAAGTTCTAGTTCCACTGGCAGATTGTTTCACGTACAACTTGGCAAAAATGTCGTTATAAGTGAAGTAACATCAATATTCATCAATATTACTTATTAATATTGTCAACAATATTATCGTTTATTGTGATAAATTATAATATTGTAAACAAAAATAAACAAAACATCAAATGAAATGAATTATAAAGTCTCTGTAAACCAAACTGTCCTTCAAAAAAGGCTTTTTGAGACCAAAACATCAGGTTGATGACTTTTGTCATCCAGTTTTTGGAAGAAAGAGAAAAACAAGAAAAACAATAAGTTGTGCGAATGGAAAATATTGAACTTATTTTAATTGATCATGTGATTAATTGATTTATTGCAACAGGCCTATCATTTACTGCTACATCAGGGACAAGGTGAACTAAACACAATATTTTATGCTCCTCTGCTTTCTCCCAGTGGTAACGTGAAACAACCAATCAGAGCCAAGAGGCGGGTCTTAGCGTTGTCAATCAGCTTGTATATATGCCACCAATTGCTGCCTGCTATGCTACAGCTTCCAGCCTGTTGTGAATGCTAAGGCTAGTTAGACCCACCTCCTGGCTCTGATTGGTCGCTTTTAACCGGAGCATTTCAAACATCCATCCATGTTTGTGTTTAATAATATGTAAAACACAATGCAGGGTTCCTGCTGCTCTCACAGTATGTCTGCAGCAGCTCCTCCTTGGTGGAGACGGTGAGCGAGCGGTCCTTGGCGGACAGAACCACGGCCAGGCAGACGAAGTGCTGCTCCGAGGAGGTGGCCCGCCGCACCACGGTCAGCAGCCGCACCTGGTGGGCCTGGGAGGCCGCGCTGAACCGCTCCACGCAGAACCAGGTGGAGTAGCTGAGGCCGGACGGCGGGGGAAACAGGCGCTCACCTGGAGGAGGAGGAAAGGACCGCGTGAGGAAAAACAAGCAAACAAAAACGACTACGTTGTCATGGTAACAGGCAGGCACAGTTATGAACTTCTTCCAGATTTCTGTTTAAATAAATGCAGCGGCGGTTGTAAAGTTTGGTAAAACTGAGGTCTTCTTTTATGCCTACGGAGTACGAGGTGGGCGTTTATCATATCGCTTATCGTGATACATTTCTTAGTATAAGAATTCTGATTCATTATCACTATAAATTCCAATAATTTTTTTTTAATGTTTGATTTTTCTATTTTCTTACATTTGTTCAATGAAAGTATCAATAAATATAGATTCAATTGAAAATATTTAGTTTTGAAATGTCACAATTTCAGTTTTATTTAATTTATCAAACAATCTATCTAAGTCCAAGTCATAAAAACCATTGCAACACCAGATTAAGCATTCAGTCAATCTTACCCCAAATTGTCATTAATAATTTTTATCTTTACATACGTATTGATTCCACAAATAACATTTTGAAGCCACACTTGCTTGCTTGGAAAAAGTACATTTATTTTATGCATATATGTAAGTTGGTAAAACATGGATGTTAAGAGGAGCAGGGTTTATTTCTGAATCCATTTCTAGATGACATCATCCACAGGTCTGGGAAGGGGTCTGACGCTGACAGAGAAGAGATGGATTTGGGGAAGCTAAAAGGAGGGAATAAAAAAAGAGAGACTGGACATCGGGATAAGAAATGAAAGGGATACGAAGAGAGAAAATTTGAGTGACAGAGAAACACGAGGGAGGAAAAGAGCAAGGCCTATAAATAGAGCTGGACGCTGGGTGGAAAGAGGAGATATATTAGAAACTAGTGGAGAGGGAAAACGTAATGTAAGAGAGGACGAAGAGTCTCTCTGTGCTTCATAAATATTAAACAAGGACATCTAATAGAAATCCATCCATAACGTCACAGATTATATCCATCAAAATGAGCAACAACTATTCCTTTTCTGTTTTATATGGTATATTACCCACCTCAGAGATTTATTATTGAGAGAAACTGCACTGAAAACTAATTAAATCTGCTGCCTAAAGGCACAATCATCTTTTTAAATTTGGAGAATTAACATTATTTTACATTAAAAATAAAAATAAAAAAATAAAAAACCTGAAAACCCACATTTCCTTTTGTGCAACTTGCTGACGCATCAATGTGAGAAAGAAGAATCTGCTGCCTGGTGGAAAAGATGGATGCAGAAAATGCTGAGACACTGGTTGCTACAGTAGATGACATCACTCTGATCTATGGAAGCCCAAAGAATGCAATGGTGGAAAATAAATCCTGGTTTCACAAAAATCTAATCTTCAAAAACTAAAAATTCAATCAATCGATCAAATCAATAATCGTTTTATCGCCTAGGATCCAAAATCCTGCTACTTTAGGATCCATCTCTGCTCCAACACACCTGAATCAGGACGATATCAAACCTATCAAGATATAAGCGTTTCATATCAGCCAATATCGAAGATTATCGATTTGTTTTTTTAATAAAAATATCTGAAATACTGCCGAACTGGTATCATGACCTTTCCTCTTATCCACATGTTTCACTTCACGTCGTTATTTCTTGTTTTTAAGCAGTTATGAAGCAAAGTTGTAAAACCTGAAACTGCTACTGCGCCAGTTACTCAGCAGGTCGTTGCTAGGCAACCGA
Organism: Poecilia reticulata; assembly: GCF_904066995.2. Taxonomy (NCBI): domain Eukaryota; kingdom Metazoa; phylum Chordata; class Actinopteri; order Cyprinodontiformes; family Poeciliidae; genus Poecilia; species Poecilia reticulata. The sequence goes on from NC_088838.1 coordinate 31,420,425, forward strand.
AGTTGAGGAGGGGAGACTTCAAACTACTTGCCATCCAACAGGTTGTTGCTAGGCAACCAAAGAGTGAGTGAGTCAGTTGATTTCACCTTCCTAACTTGGCGCTCGCTGAGAGGATGAGCAGTCAGCGGCTTTCCTCTGCCTACATCTCCCAGAATGCTGTGCGTTTCTGAATCAGAGTTCATTGAATATTCTACACATTTAATATTGAATATTTAATATTGATCAGATATATTGCAAATAACCCCAAATTAAGGTCTGTATTCATTTGTGTCCCTTTCTAACATGTATCACCCTTACTTTGCTTTATCTGTTTTGTCTATGATTAACTTCCTGTTTTAGGGTTTGATGCCTTTATTTTGATAGGACAACTTCTGTTTTATGTATTATTTGAATGGCAGCTTAACGACAACAAAAGACTGAAGACAAGTGCTAACAGTGTTGATCGAATGAATCTTGTTTTTATTATCTATTGATATTGATCATGTGTCTATCATGATATGTTCCGTTATTAATTTACTGTCCAGCCCCAGACGACTGAATTTCATTCTCAGCCTTGTCAGTAATTTTTACAAAGAGGAGAGAGCACGAAGCAGACATCTTACCAGTCCCCATGCCGCTGAGCACGGCTCCGTCGTTGACCCCGGACGCGGTGGCGTTGCTGGTGGGGGCGTTGTGGGGCGCCAGGCTGGGCAGAAACAGACACCTGCAGAGGGAAAGCAGATTGATGAGCCGTCTGCCTCAGGACGCAGCTGTAGCACATGCTAAACACATGCTGTCAGCTTAAACACAGAGGAGCTGCAGAGGAGATTTACAGCGTGATTACAGCTGCTGCTGCAAGAAAAACTGCGTAAAATCTTAAAAACAAGAGCATAATTTAGGTGCTTTCAAACAGAAAACATTTGAAGTATCATGTAGAAATTTAAACATCCGAAAAGTATTTACTCTGATAAATATGTTTACTGTACAGGTGAAGGTTCAGAAGGGTTCGTAAACTTTCCCCACAGTAAAATTCAAGCACTTTTTAAGGATATTCAAGGTACGTTTTCAAACTTTGGAGATAAAGACAATATAAATAAAGTCAATTTTATAACATAATTTACTATTTTTTTTATTACAGGAGGGATGAGGGAAGCAAAACATTTTATGTTTGGAAATGTTTCTCTCACTTTATTCACCGGACTTTTCCAAGAAAATACAAATTGAACATACAAATCTAAAAAAAAAAAAAAAAAAAAAAAAGTGTTTAAAGCAGCAGTGTGCAACTTTCATAAAAAATATAGTTTTTACTTATTTAATAAAGTATTTTTCTTTTTTCCCCACTTTCTGAATCAAAAAGTGGGCATAATCTGTCTCAAACTTGTGTTTTTCCTGACTCACTGTCTCTTGGTGAATGTAGCATTTTCTCCAGAACTGAACACACTTCATGTGGGATTTATATTTTCTTAAATGGGTTTGAAGCAACTTCATTTAACCAGAAACAAAACAAGCAGCCATAATGGCAGCTGCTGACAGTAAAACGTCTCAGATACATTTGTTTTCTGCATAACTACAGACAAAAAAAAACACAGCGTGACAACAGACCACATGTGTGCAAAAAGGAGGAATAAATAAAGTTTGAACTTTAAACATTTAAACATCAAAGCCTTACAGATGCTCAGTGAGGAGGAGACCAAACATCTGGAAGCATTTAATGCAAATCAGAAATAAATCAGAGCAGACATGCAAACGAAGAAAATAAGCCTTTGTGTCTCGTTTCATGAAAACTTGTCAAGTCAGCAAAATTTGAGTCCTGGAAATGATTTTTACTTAAACTTTAAACTGGAATTCTGCTGTTTTCATCAAAATTACTAAATATGACAACTAAAAAATATAAAAATCATCAAGACAGAAAATCCATAGATGGAGCTGGATGGCTGGAAAAAGAAAGAAAGAAAGAGAGAGAGAAAGAAAGAGAGAGAGAGAGAGAGAGAGAGAGAGAGAGAAAGAAAGAAAGAAAGAAAGAAAGAAAGAAAGAAAGAAAGAAAGAAAGAAAGAAAGAAAGAAAGAAAGAAAGAAAGAAAGAAAGAAAGAAAGAAAGAAAGAAAGAAAGAAAGAACGAAAGAAAGGAAGAAAGAAAGAAAGAAAGAAAGAAAGAAGCTCCCAGTTTAGATTCTCTACTGGTTCCATTGTATCTCTAATGAGACCGTCTCTTAGCCCATTAATGTCTCTCTTTCTCTCGCTTTTCCTCCTGGATAGCAGGGTCAAAGGTCACGGCTGGTTACATCCACACTGCTGCCAATTTTTAGTTTTAACAATTCCTTGTTATGACTTTTTTTCAGGACGTTTTCCAAGGTCGTGTGTGGCGCCTGTTAGCATGTCAAGCTAACGAGCGTTTCAGCAGACTTCCTCACCGACATTATGCAAAAACGAAAAAAAAAAAAGACATAAATAAATAAAAATCTTCAAAAAGAAAAGTCTTCCTCCCTCCACAGCAATAGCATCTTCCTCGCCTGGCTGGATGCGCGTGTATTCATGTGTGTGTGTGGGCGCGTGCATGCGAGTGTGTGTGCCTGCGTGTGGGGGTGTGCGTTCGTGTGTGCGTGTGTGTGATTCCTAACAGCGGCAGCAGCATCATCAATATTTCATGTTGACAGATGGGAGGGGGAGGATGGGCTGTGAGTGGGTTTCCTCCTGAGTTTTCGCTGAAAGTGGGCCACCGCCTCGCCGCCTCACCGCCGCGTTTTCAGAAGAAACTCCATGTTCTATTTCCATTTTGTTTCCGCGAGTAAAAAAGGAAAGAAAGTTAGGAAAGGCGGATTGCGGCGGTGTGCGATCGCTGCAGGGTTTCCGGAAATCAAAGCTGCTGTTTGATCTGGATTATCTGCAGGAGCGCTGACACACACACAAAAAGAAGCTAATTAACGGTGTGAACATGACACGGCGTTTTCATCAAGTCTGTTTCATGTTGTTCAGCCAAACTTTACAAACGGTTCCCGGAATGCAAAGTGATTTTTATATGAATGAGCTTTAATCTGCTGCTGCTTGTGTTGGCTTCACCAACTCCATTTTGTTTTTCAGTCCAATCAGTGCTGCAGCCTGAAATTACCTATTTCTACTGAAATTGGGGAATTGTATTTTATGTATAATATGTATTTCTCAACATTTGCAGGTAAATACATGAGATTATAGTCAGGTGGATAATTTTCATCTCTCGTCTCAATGGCGGGTTGATGTTAAATCATAGTAATTGTACATAATATGAGTAGAAATTCAATGAAACGTTTAAAAAATTTGTGGAGATTTACTGAAATTATGGTTAATTCTTACAGTAAATTGGCTCAATAAAGTAAAAAAGCAGATCTATATAAAGTCAATATATATATATATATATATATATATATATATATATATATATATATATATATATATATATATATATATATATATATATATTTATTTTTTTTTAAATGCTCTAATTTAAGCAGAAAAGTACAGAATTTTGCATACTTGAAAAATATTACTAAATTAGTACATATAAAAAATTAGTAGAAATTAGGGCTAAAATGTAATTGATTAAAAATAATTTGAATAATTAAAATAAAAAAACTGAAATATAAAATCAAAAAATAGTTTATTAAATGCCCTAAATTCAGTAAAACTTCACAGAAATTTACCTAATTTAGGTAAACACAATGAAATTAGCACAATAAAAATGTTTTTAAAAATATGTTAAAATTAGGGCTAAAGGTAATGCTAATTGATTGAATATGGTAAAAACGCTTTTCTAAACACTTACAAAAAGTAAGTGTTTTTTAAATGCCCTAATTTCAGTAAAAATGTACCGACTTTTGCCTAATTTAAATTTAAAAAAATTACCGAAATTAATTAACCTTTTAAATCAACAGTTAAATCAAAGGTTAATTGATTTTAAAAAGTAAGTTGACTAATTTAAACTGTAAATTGATTCAATAAAGTAAAAAAATCAAATTTATATGAAATCAAAAAATGGTTCTCAAATCTCTGCCACTCCTTTATGGATTCAATGTTGTGAGTGGATTTGTCAGCCATGTCTGCACAAATGTGGAAGCAAATTGCCAAGGTCATTTTCCAAAGAACATGTTTTCTGCTAACAATCGCCGTGGGGAGTTTGTGGGGGAATGAAGGTGCGTCTGTCAGCAGCGCGGCGCAGCAAAAGGTAGCCGGCACGACATAAAAGGCGGAAAATGAGCCTGTTTGTATGCGGAGCGCCACGACTGCAGGCGGATAGCAGCCCCCTGCTGAGACGGCTGCAGGTGCTGCGAAGAGGGAAGGGAAAAAACACCGACATGTTTCACTGAGGGCAGAAAAAAACGCGGCGCCCCGAGGCGCGTGTCACCGGTGAGGAAAACGGATCCGTAAAGAGATTCACAACAAGAACGGACACCATCTGGTGCACCTTAAAACAAAACAAAAAATACACATCATGGGTTCTGAAGAGAACCGCAGATATTTCCAACTGGAATCTAATTAACAGAGAATGAAACCTACTTTGGTGATTAAATTTATTTAAAATTATATTGCTAAATTTAGCTTGCGTTGTTTATGTTGTATAGAAAACACTGATATTGAAGGAAAGCACAAATAAATCTACTTTCTGTTTTATGTCTTTATAATTTACCCTAAAACTGGAGAAAATACAGTCATACAATGTTTTAGTTTTATTCAAAGACAATTTTGTTTAGAGAGACTAGATAATTTATTTATTTGTTGTTTCTGTTGATTTGTTTATTTATATTCATTAGAATTTAAAGTGCATTATTATGCCATAACCATTTATGAAAATGGTCTCAAAACAACAATATTACCATTTATCGCGATAACTCCTGGGACAATTTATCGTCTAGTATATAAGTGTTATTGTGGCAGGTCTAGTTATAGACAGTACTGGTATTTATTCCACAAAGTCATGAGGAAATACATTTTTTTAGCAATAATTCATAATTATTTTCACATTTTGTCACTTAATAAATTTGAACCAGCTGAAGCTAAAATGATAAATACCACTTGCATAGTTTTGTCTAAGATATATTTAGACAGACGGAGATGATTTAACTTAAATGCAAAATGTATATATATATATATATATATATATATATATATATATATATATATATATATATATACACACAAAGAGAGAGAGAGAGAGTTCAGTTTTGTTTTAATTACTACTCTGAATAACGAATATTTCAATAATATCGTAATCATGATTAATCGATTCAGCTCTACTTCTGAGGACTTTTTTCTACTCGCTACCCTTTCAAAAAGGCAAAATTTTTAAAGTTAAGCACCAATTTGTGTTGGTATAAAACATAAAATATTAAAACTTGTAAAAAAACTTCCAAGTTTAGAAAAAATAAGGCGACAATAACATTAAAGTTTTACTGTTTTCCCCCCCAAAAAACCTGATTTATTACTATTATTACTTCATTAAGAAAGAAGAGAACCAGGTAAAGATCATGCAGACTCACCCAAATCCCTCCAGCGACGTGTCGAACTCCACGAACGCCGGCGTGACAGCCGACCCGTGCAGCCGGATGTCGTGGGGCGTCGTCATGGAGACCAGGCACTTGACTCGGGTGAGGGGCACAGTGCTGTCCTCGGCGGAGCGCACCAGGCTGCGGCTGATGCGGTACTGGCCGTTGTCCTCGGCCGGCGTAGTGAAGACGCTGTCGGGGCCGAAGCCCTCCATGGACATGGTCATGCTGTCTGGAATGCCACAAAGAAAACGTCCGATTCAGGCGAAACAACCAGCAGGGCCGAGGTGAAGATCCAACAAGACGGTTAGGAGACTATCGGGATTACACTTCAACAACATCGGATCAGTGGCTCTGAAACATGTTAACGTATGAGCGATCTTTCTGACATTGAAAACCGTTAAAGGAGCAGTATCATGTGCCATTTCATTACAGAATCAAGTACCTATGTTACTTCCAGTATAATAAAAATGCTATATATCAAATATGACTTAAAAGATCTTTTGAAATTGAAATTGGGTCTCTGCCTCTTTGAAAACTCATATTAGAGCTATGAGTTTAAAATTACTAGAAAAAAACTTGTTATTGCAGACGTCAGTCATGACGGTAAATCACATGTTGCTCATTCATAAACTTTAATCAAGAGGTTGGGTGAAGACATACAGCTGAAAGCAGTGGAGATTTCAAGATATAAAACATCCAGAAAACACTGAACTCTGCTTATTTTTCAAAGTCCAACAACAGAGAATGGATTCTAACGCCAGGTGTGAAACTACTTAAAAGCTGTCCACCTGTGACTAAATCAGGCAGGAGCATGTTAATGCCAGCTCTGAGTGGCTCCACAGGGAGCTGTAAGCAAGCAGCCCTAAATCATCCACGGATGTTTACTGTCCCAAAGGGGCCAGAACAAGCTCCTGCACAAAGGTTTAATATTTCACCTTATCCTGGCAACAAAATCCATTATTTATTAAGCATCAGCAGTTGTGACAAAGACAGAATAAAACTAGAGAAGACTTATAGGAGCTAATAAAGCAGACGACAGGACGTGCTCAACCAGAGGCTGTTTGCATGCAGCAGTAATTAGTAGGGACTTAATATCCATTATCAGCTGGGAGGAGACACAATAAGCAATTAGGACCTGCTGAGGAGCCCAGAAAATTACAAACACGACCAGCTGTTGGCAGGAAACAACCCAAAGCCGTCGCATCAGAGTCATGCAGCTCTTTATTTAAATGGAGAGATTATTCACTGGCTTAATGAGCAGCCCAAGAAGGTTTTCTACCAGGAGGTTTCCTACCAGGAGGTTTTCTACCAGGAGGTTTTCTCCCAGGAGGTTTCCTACCAGGAGGTTTCCTACCAGGGGGTTTCCTACCAGGAGGTTTTTTCCCAGGAGGATTTCTAACAGTAGGTTTTCTACCAGGAGGTTTTTTCCCAGGAGGATTTCTAACAGTAGGTTTTCTACCAGGAGGTTTTTTCCCAGGAGGATTTCTAACAGTAGGTTTTCTGTCCGCCTGTCCCAGGCGCCGCAGTTCAGAGGGTTTCCCCAGACGTAAAAATTCCCTGCCGGAGAAATTTACCAGAACGTCAGAACAAACAATAACCAGAAAACACCAGGAGGTGAGGTTTTCTGCCAGGAGGTTTCCTATCAGGAGGTTTTCTGCCAGGAGGTTTTCTCCCAGGAGGATTTCTAACAGTAGGTTTTCTACCAGGAGGTTTTTTCCCAGGAGGATTTCTAACAGTAGGTTTTCTGTCCGCCTGTCCCAGGCGCCGCAGTTCAGAGGGTTTCCCCAGACGTAAAAATTCCCTGCCGGAGAAATTTACCAGAACGTCAGAACAAACAATAACCAGAAAACACCAGGAGGTGAGGTTTTCTGCCAGGAGGTTTCCTATCAGGAGGTTTTCTGCCAGGAGGTTTCCTATCAGGAGGTTTTCTACCAGGAGGTTTCCTATCAGGAGGATTCCTATCAGGAGGATTCCTACCAGGGGGTTTTCTATCAGGAGGATTCCTACCAGGGGGTTTCCTACCAGGGGGTTTTCTACCAGGAGGTTTTCTACTAGGCGGATTTCTAACAGTAGGTTTTCCCCCAGGAGGTTTTCTCTTCAAATTTCCTGTCAATTTTAAGCATTTATGGTAATTTATTTGAAGGAATGTGCATGAGACTGGCATAACAACCTGTCATGAAGTGTCATTCGGTAAATAATGACACTTTTACTGAGCTACACATTAAAGTGTCATTATTTACAACTTTTAATGCAAATTTACATTAAAAGTGTCCGTTTAATACAAATTTGTTGACACTTTAAATGTAAAGTTGCATTCAGTGTCATTAATTACAACTTTTAATGCAAAGTAATTTGATAGTCAACTATCACCTCAGAAAATAAGCATTTTTCAAAACGCCTTCAGTGTTTGACTCTAAAGTTTGCATAACTTTCTGCTCTCCTGTCGTTTGCAGAATCAATTTGATTAGGAATATCAGAGAAGAAGAAAAAGAAATGTACTTCTCATGTCTGCGTCGTAGCCGAGGGAGCTGGGCTTGTGGACCCGGTACTGCTTCAGGAGCTTCTTGTCCCAGGCGCCGCAGTTCAGAGGGTTTCCCAGACGTAAAAATTCCCTGAAGGAGAAATTTACCAGAACGTCAGAACAAACAATAACCAGAAAACAATGAGAAATACAAGCATTCTGCTAATTCTTTTCTTTTTTGACATGTTATTTTATTGTTACTGCATTTCTTCATTTAAGTATAGTCTATTATATATATTAGATACAATGCAGAGGTCTGTATATAAAAGGTATTACACCTGGTCAAGAACTGCCGTTGAGTTAAAAAAACAAACAAACATATATAAATTAAAGACAAACTTATATTCTTTCAGCAAATGATCCTTTTAGAGTTGATCAAAGGCATGAAAATTGCAGCAATCCCCTTTTTTTCACTTCCGATACAGAAATCTAAGCCTTAATGGCTGAAACCCAGAAAACTGAGCTGGATAGACTTCACCATCAACACAATCAATAAATGGACTGAATTACAAACATATTTGATAATTCTGCACCAGTACAGCAAACGCAACACTCTTAACGTCTAAGCAAGTCGACTGCAGCCAGGTTTTGTGGTTTTAGTAACAACAAGCATTTCCTATTTATTACAATTAGGCCAAATCAGTGAGATAATCTTCCAACTACAGCAACATCTTTGTGTAACGGCAGTTTTCAGTCACTTGCATGCCTGCTGGCATCTGTCACCTGTCAAAGTGTGGAGTTCGTGACACAAACTCGACCAGATGACATCAGACAGAGAGACAGACTGGCAACAGAAGCAAGTTAAAGTAAGAAACACAGAGACAGTGAGAGAAAACGGGGTAGCAGACACGTTTATTCCCACTCAGCATAATTAAAGCTGGAGAGAGCGAGCAGACAGGCCATATTTACATATAAAAACAACCGACCTCGTGCTCATGAAATAACTTCCCATCATCCCTGAGCCATGACCGCCCGTTTTATTTAACCAGTCAAGCAGGAAATGAGAGTCATATCTAAGCCTCATCATCATCATCAAATCTGGCAGCGCAGACACAACCTGTCATGCCTTCTGATTCCACTTCTCACAATATTTTCATAAAAATACAGCAATGAATTTATTCATGAAGAATAGTAAATTCAATTAGATCCTGTATTGTGTTTCTTTATCTCTGCGAAAAGAGTCAGAACAAAACTTCAGTTATTACAGCTAGAAACAAGAGATCAGGCCTGAAATCTGGGTGTAGTGATGGACCTGAACCTTCAGAGTCACATAAAGACAGTTACAAAGTCGGCCTTCTAGCACCTGAAGAACATCTCCAGGATTAGAGGACTTATGTCTCAATGAGATCTAGAGAAACTCATCTGTGCATTTATCTTTAGTCACATAAATTACTGCAACAGCGTCTTCACAGGTCTGAATAAAAAAATCAATCAGATCCAGAACGCTGCTGCTGGGGTTCTGACTAAAACCAGGAAGATGGAGCACATCACCCAGTTCTAACGTTCATTGCTTGTTTCATACCTGGTGACTTTATGACGTTTTTACAACATAAAGTATTCCTTCCTATATGTGCTACACATACAACCTTGACTCCATAAATCAGGATTCAGAATGTTTCATTCAGCGGTTGTCGGTGGCGGTACCTGAGTGCAACGGGCTGCAGCGCCTGCGAGGCCAGCCTCTCGAACATCCGCTGCAGCGGCGGGTGCAGCGGGTGGTCTTCATCACCGAGCGCCTGGCTGCAGCGCTGCAGCAGCCGCTGGTGGAGGCAGGCCTCACACAACACCTGCTGGTTCCGCTCGCTGTTCACCAGGAGCTGCAGGATGTTGGCAACGGCGAGCTGGAGGTCGAGGGCATGCTGGAGGAGAAGGTCGAGGTCAGACGTCGGGAGCTGAAGGAAACGCCGTCACCTCCAGGTGCGTACGGTCAGTTTTCTCACCTCGGGTTGGCTCTCGGAGGAGACGGAGGGCAGCAGGTCCAACATGGCCAGAACGGCCCCAGGGTGGATGACCACCATGTCGGACGAGGATGAGAAGGAGGCAGGGTGTGACGGGTTCACCAGGTGGAGTTTGAGGTCCGTCAGGGCTTTGACCGGGGCGGAAGAACCCGACGTGCCGTAGTAACCGTGCCTGGGGCAGAAACAAAACGAGAGATTAGAAGATTTAAAGGAAATCTTCGCCTCTAATTCCACATTTTTATTACTAATATCATAATTACTATTTAATTTTCTTCTTTTTTTCTATTTTTTTTATCTGCTGTGAAACAGGATACTGGGTTTTTCATAAAAGCTTCAATATTGAACTGATTGGTTAATTATCTGCTTTCATTTTAAACATTTCCCACTTTTCTCCCTTTTTGTTTTTAGGCTCAGTATCTATTATCTAATCCTACCCAGGCTTAGCTATCCACATAAAATCCCAACAAAATACAATAAAAATGGCGGTTGTAACAAAAGTTGCACTAATTCATCAAGGCATTGTAATTTATTTTTATTTATCCATCCTCCATTTAGGCATCAAGATTTGAAAATAACAAGTTACTCCAAGCACAATTTTAAAAAGCCTAAAATTTTGTTTGTAATGATTAAACTGTCTATAACATGAGTCAGCAGTTTTCGCGCCAACTCATCCAGAGTAACGGGGTGGAGATGAGGAAATCTGCAGGCTGTGACGTCAAACAGTTAGGAAAAAAAAAGAAAACAAAATTACAGAGCAGCAAATTCCTGCCTGAGGAGACAAGAGTCAGCAGAGAGTGAGGCAGGAAGCTTTTACCACGTGTCAGTTATTATCCGCTACCACAATAAAAACACCCAACTTTACTGTTTAAACAAAATGTCTATGTTTTGAATAAACATCATTTTGGTAATTCTAACTTAGCTAAAACAGGAGAAGTTTTGTCAAGATGAAAAAGTGTCGGGGGCGAACAAAATCTTTCAGAGGGGGGCAAATGGCCCACGAGCCGCACTTTGGACACCTTTGTCCTATATCTTGCTGAAAAGTTACTTTAAATTAGTTTTGTTTAATTTCAAGTCTGTTAAGATACTTTAACTAGAAATTAAACCAAATTCACTTGGTAAGGTTTTGTGTTTTTGCAGTGAATGTATTTCTGTCCTACTGCTTTAGAAAAAGGCTTAAAACCGGCAGCACAGCTGAAATTGCTCTTAGCATCAACAGACAGGAAATGGGGAGGAAGAGGAAGGGGTGAGGAAGAAGGCAGAAAGCTGTAGCTACCTCTTTCTGGCGAGTGCAGGCGTACCCCACGGTGAGGGCAGCGAGGTTTCATGAGTCAGGCATGGAGGCACCTGCTCTGCACGACTGCATGACCACAGGACACACACACACACACACACACACACACACACACACACACACATGAAGAGGAGCACAGGTTCACACACACATTTATGTGCAGCCGTGCAGGCAGCCCAGACCGAGGATGAAGAGCCAGTCAGCACCAATGTTAGAGGAAGAAAGGAGAAAGAGAGAAAAGAAGGAAAGAAGCTGTTAGTTGAGAAAAGCTCCAGTTTGGAGAATGTGGACTCAGATCTGAACACGGAGTTTCAGGTGAGTGTAGAAATGACAGAAAGAAAGATTAAAGGACAGAAACTAGACTTCTTAAAAGCTTCAGCAACAGGTTTCTTGATAAGTTTGCCAACTTATCGCAGCAGCAAATGAGCTTCTGGTCGGTGAGTAAACAGAAGAGCAGCACGACTGAGCAGAACAGAAAAACTGGACCGGCTTCACGCCGACGTGAACTTAACTGAGAAACTAAATATCTACCTCTGCAAAGTCTGAGCAGCTCAAATTATATATGTTTTGTTGACAATATTTTGAAGCCATTTAATATGGTGATGGCAAAACAATGCAAGAGCACAAAGATCAATAAACGTTAAATTTTAGTGAACATTTAACTGGAAGGCATTTTAAATATTCAAAATAAATAAACAAAACAACAAAAATAACAAATATAGTTAGTTATAATATAATGTCTGTGTAAATAAAATTGTCCTTCAAAAAAGGAGCAAAGCACCAGACAGAAGAATTTTACCGCCCAGTTTTTGGTAGAAAGAGAGAAAAGAGAAAACTGACAAATCATGCAAACGGAAATTATTGAGCTTGTTTTAAATTTTTCATGAAATCAATTGATTCATTGCTTATTTGAAACAAATGATAGAAGGGACACTTTAGCTGTGTTTGTGTTGGTATTGTGTTGGTATTGTGTTGTTTGTGCGGCTTATGGGTTTCCACAGTTCGCCCACCTGTCGAAAGAGTCGGTGGCCATCTTGTAGAGGTAAATGAAGAGCTTGCTGCAGTGTTTGAGCGTGGGACAGACGCTGTCTCCAGCGCAGCCTGCGGAGGACGTCTCGTCCTCCAGCAGCCTCTGGAAGGGCTGAGCATTGGACGGGAACACTCCGGTTGGGCCCAGCTTCCTCATGTCGGAGAAACAACCCAGCAGCCTGGAGGAGGGAACGTCAAAACGCTCACACATCATGAAGTCCAAAGATTCACACCGCAAAAACACAAAATATTCACAGGTCATTTTGGTCCAGTGCAAATATCCTATAACACCTCAAGTCACTTTTCAGCAAGAAATATGAGCTTGTTTTAAGATAATAGTGCCTTAATTATTGACTTAAAACAGCCAATCCAGAATGCTGCTGCTGGCGTTCTGACTAAAACCAGGAAGATGAAGCCCATTACCCCAGTTTTAAGTCCTTCCACTGGCTCCCTGTAGCTCAGAGAATAGACTGTAAAATACTGTTGTTAGTTTATAAATCACTGAATGGCTTAGCACCACAACACATTAAAGATCTGCTGTTGTTGTATCAACAGAACCAAACATGGAGAAGCAGCTTTTGGTTTTTATTCTCCACAAATCTGGAAGAAACTTACAGAAGACTGCAAAACAGCCGAAACACTGAGAATGTAGACTAAAAACCCATCTGCTTAGAGTTGCTTTTGAAACATTAGATCTATTAGCTCTACATGGATCTAGTACTTTTTCACCAATATTAAGGAATTACTAACCAAAAACAAGCTCCTTTATCTCGCTGAGAAGTTAAGTTTTGTTTCATTTCAAGTGTACTTGGAACAACACCTAGACCTAGAACTGGACCACTGGGTGAAATTCTGTGTTTTTGCCGTGTAAAAGTAAAAATATATTCCGGCTGTTTGTTGTTTGTTACCTCACAGCATCGGCCAGCTTCTCGTACTGGATTTCGGTGCGGAAGAAGTGCGAGTTGGCCGGCTCGTAGCGCATGGCGGCGGTGAGCGTGCAGAAGACGGTGTGCAGGAGCTCGAAGACCTGGTTCTGGTTGACCCGCTCCCAGCCGTGCCGCGGCGGCTGGCACAGCGAGCGCTCCATGGCCACCAGGAGGGAGGTGATGTACACGAAGCCGCCCACCTTGCGGAACACCGTGCGGGTGCGGTGACTCTCGCGCAGCACGGCCAACAACGCCTGGAGACGGAAAACACAGATCCATCAGGCACCATCAAAATATTACAGGTAAAAGTAAATGAATACATGTTAAAGTATTTAATATGAAGTTAAACAGAAAGCAACTGTGTGTTGTACTGAAGAAGATTTTAATTTGTTGGTAAAATGACAAAAATAAATAAAGAAGGCCATTAATGGTGCGACTACCGTTATTAACTTTTTATTTTCTATAACAGAAATTACTCCTGGATCAGTCGGTTGTAGCAAACAGCTGCTCATACTGAGCTGCGTTCTGGTTCTGCAGGCGGTTTCCTCCTGTTAAAGGAGAGTTTCTCCTCTCCACTGTCGCCACATGCATGCTCGGTATGAAGGATCGCTGCAAAGTTAACAACGACTCAAGCAAACGTCCACTGTCCTGGAGGAGCGAACGCTGCACGTTAATAACTGGATGCAATCTGCTGGGTTTCCTTAGGTAGAAAACTTGTAACCAATTTAAGTAATAAATTAAACTTCACTGCATTATTTAGTAACTAGGATCAATTTGGACTGAATTGAATTTTCTTAATTAATCGGATTTTAAAAATGGCAAATTCTGCTGATTTTTGATTAAACCATCTGTGCCTTTTTTATAAAATAATAGAAATACATTAAAGGATGCACATAAACAATTCAATTGCTTTTTTTTATTATTAAAAAGCTAAAGAGTTTATTGCAACCCTCCCGACCCCACTGAAGGACAAGGGTGTAAGAAAATGAATGAATGAATGAATGAATGAATGAATGGATGGATGGATGGATGGATGGATGGATGGATGGATGGATGGATGGATGGATGGATGGATGGATGGATGGATGGATGGATGGATGGATGGATGGATGGATGGATGGATGGATGGATGGATGGATGGATGGATGGATGGATGGATGGATGGATGGATGGATGGATGGATGGATGGATGGATGGATGGATGGATGGATGGATGGATGGAGTTTATTGCCTAAAATTTTATTAAAAGGAATGCTTCTATGTCACTTTAAGATTTTTATCTGAAATGCAAAATGTCTGCATTTTTGTACATTATTGACATAATTACTGTTTTGAATATGTTTTTTGAGTATGCCCACTCCAGAACCACTCCAATGATTAATCTATCATAAAATTATTTGACGATTTTAATAACTGATTAGTTATGATTTCACTGATTAATCGTTTCAGTCGAAGCGTTCATACAGTCAGGAATCGTGCAAAAAGTAAAATGTGAAACTAGTTCTGTTTACTGTCGCCTATGGCAACCATGAATTGAATGTCTGACTAAAGCTACAGAGCAGAGGAATAGCATGCGCCAGTAACAAAGAAGAAGTAAAACCAGCCAGCTGTTTCCTGCTGCATTAACAAAGTCCTGCTAGTGTCAGCACAAAGTTTTATTAAACCAATCACAGGATGTTGGAGAGTCTTCCTCTAACTTCACACTGGGAAATCACCAGCAGGCTGCAGCTGTGCACTAAAAGTCTGAGTGTGGGGCATTAATTTCACACGCAATGTGGAAGATTAATGCAACAAACCCCTGATAGATTCTTCTCACCTGTAAAACATGAAATGAGGGCTTTCACAGGGTTGAGCCGAAGATTTATACGAATTCTCTCATTTACGGTGCACAAATAAAAGGCCTATTTAAAGCTCCGTGCAGTTTCTTTTTATGGTGATAATTAAAATCCATGATTAGTGAAATTGAAGTAAAATGCTGACAAGTTAATCCAGGCGAAGGCCTCGGAAGGCATGAGATTTACTTCATCTGCAGGGGGAAGGAGTTTAAAAATGCAATTATGCCTGGGAAAATGAGCCGGCCTCTCATCCTGCCAGTGTGTGAAAGTGTGTGTACGGTTCCAGCTTTTATGTGCGCCTAACTCTCAGAGATCCTGCTTTAAAGCAATTACTGTGTGCAGCGCTACAAATGCATATTGATTTTTAAAATCACTCCCTTTCGTGTCTGGACGTTCTTACCAGGATTTACCGACAAGCTTTTGGAGGTGCAGACTTTGTTTCTGCTTGATTCCTTCTGGCTGTATAATAATTAAATTGTAGAAACAGCCTAAAAATCAAAGCTGGAATGAAGACAAACAGTTGAAACCAGACGACGCTGCTTCAGAAGTAATTTTGGTTTAAGGACAAAGGTGAGTAAATACCCAAAAATGATGCTCAAGTGAAAGTAGCTCTACTTCAACTACTTCAAGTATTTGGTAAAATGTGTACTCAAGTACTGAGTAACTGATTAAATTATCAATCATTTAATATTTAAAAATTACATCATTAGATGGAACAAAATATATACATTTTTGTACCATCAGGACCAAAATGACAATAATTTGCATAAGTAACAAAAAATAACAAAGTCAGGCAAGGAAAATGTTTCCAAATCAGTTTCTTTCTTTCAATAAAAAAACTTATGAAACTTTAGCAGAAACTGCAGGTGTGTGTGTGTGTCTGCTGAATTTTTTTTTGTTTAAAACATATTTTACTCAAGTAAGAGTAAAAATACTTCATAATAAAATGACTCCGGTAAGAAGTAAAAAGTACAATGTCGTAAAAATAATTTTTTTTCAAAAAAGTTACTGAAGTAAATGTAATTGATTAAATGTTAACTAGTTACTACCGAACTCTGGAGACGGTTGACCGTTTGTGTTTGTTACCCGCAGTATGTCGGTCTTCAGCTGCAGCTCGCTGGACGGCGCCGAGTGCATGAGGCCCAGCAGCGTTCCCATGTCGTCGTCGCCGCTGGGCGACAACACGAGCTGCTGGATGATGAGCAGGGCGTGTTCCCGACACTGACGGTACTTCACGATGTTGTGGACGCAGCGAGCGCCGCCGAACTCTCTGAACAGAGCTAAGAACGAGAGGGGGGGGGGAAAGAATTAGAAAAATCTTAGTCCTTGCATATAAAATGTTTGATCCACCTGCTTTCTATAGTTTTAGCAGCTGTGATGTCATCATATGATGAAAACAAAGTTATCTTTTGAGGCTCACTTATTACAATATTGGTGTTTCATATCAGTCGATATCGATAATTGCTCACCAGCTTTTTGTTTTAAATATGTGAAATAATGCCAAAGTGGTGGAATGACATTTCCTGTTTTCCACAGTTTTCTCTTCGTAACGTTGTTTTTCATTTTTAAGCAGTTATGAGGCAAAACCTGAAACTGCTGCTGAGCAAATTACTCAAAAGATTGTTACTAGGTAACCAAAACGCGAGACTTAGTAAGTTGCTCATCATGTTGTTGCTAGGCAACCAAAGAGTGAGAATTAATTGATGCCACCATCGTAGCTTAGTTGGCTGTTAGAGGTTGAGCAGCTAAAGCTTTTCTGCTGCCTACATTTCCCAGAATGCTCTGTAGTTCTGGATCAGAGTTCAGTGAATATCCTACGAATTGAATATTATAATATTATAAGATTATAGGATATAATTATAATAGGATTATAATATAATTGATAGACTTGCTGCCTATCAATTACTGTGTATTGATATTGATGATGTGTTTATTGCGATATATATTGTTATTAATATTGTCCAGACCGCCGCTCGCTATTAGCTTAACCAGAGCGCGGCTAATATTTTTAGCTCAATTTTAATCTGTTTAAATTGAAATGTACACACCTTTAAAAATCAGCATTGGTGGCTCAACGCTGCTGGTACTGAATAAGTTTATGTTCAAACAAAATTAGTAAAAGAATATGTCAAGTTAGCCAAAAAACAGTAACACTTCTAATATGCCAACAATGCTTTACTTCAGTGATGTTTATTAAAATAAATAAGCTAGTATATATCTATATATATATTGCAAATGTTCAATAAATTTTTATGAGTTTAATTTTAAATAATGTAAAATTGTATTTAATACATATATACTCGAAACGTTGCATTTTATGGTTCAATTAAATTGTTTATAATAAATAAAGAGGTTAACGCTGCCACAAATTCAATGAGCATAAGTCAGATTATTATGATTTTTTTAACCCAAACATCAACACCTCTTCTTTCTCTAACTATCCTACAGCGAGCTCCTTGATTTTTCTTTCGTCCATCCAAATGTCAAGCACTTGCTTCGATTCTCCGTCACGTCAGAGTGGCAGCTAGCCGCTCCAGGTGCGTAATGCAAATGCAATCAGAGTGAAGAGCTCCCGATGTCTCCCACATCATGACTTCCTCTAATGACGACAAACAGTCACCATCCAGGTCACAGAGAGCAGAGCTGCAGGATGGTTATTCTGGTGACTCACCCAGTTGCTCCAGCAGACTGAGTCACACAAACACACAAACTCATACGCAAACAAGAGGTGTGAGTGAAACCAGCTCTTCAGATTTAACAGATTATAGAAAAATCTTTTCTGATCTCAGTCATCAGGGTTTATAGGGAGGTTAAAGCTGAGACATTTCGTGGTCTGATAGAAAATTAACAACAAGCTGAACAGAACTGCTCTGTGGTGGATGAGGGGAAATAAACAAATGGGAGATTATTTGCAGGGTTAATTAAACACCACAGTTAGTGAGTTTATCAGTCTGAGCCAAAGACGCAAAGACAAACAAACCATGATAACCCAGAATGCAATTATAATGAGAGTAGAGTTCCTGCTAATTACTCATGTTAATAGAGAGAAGGAACGAAAAAATGGAAAAAAGAAACAAACGACCAAACAAATTAACAGAAAGGAAGAAAGTAACAAACAATGAAGAAAGAATGAAGCGAGAGAGAGAAAGAAAAAGGGAGAAAGGAACAAAAAGAGAAAGAAATTAACAATTAGAGAGATAAACGAATGAACAAAAAGATACGAAAAAATTAACAGAAAGAAAGAAAAAAACAAATGAGAGAGAGAAAGAAAGAAAGAAAGAAAGAAAGAAAGAAAGAAAGAAAGAAAGAAAGAAAGAAAGAAAGAAAGAAAGAAAGAAAGAAAGAAAGAAAGAAAGAAAGAAAGAAAGAAAGAAAGAAAGAAAGAAAAAGGAAAACTAACTAGAGAAAGGAAGGACTGACAGAAGGATGGACATGCTAATAGAGGAGTGGATGAACGGATGGATGGACAGACGGACGCTGACCAGCTCCAGAGGAAACCTGGTTCTCCTGATCCGACTCTGATTCTGTGAACCGGTGGCCGACCTGCTTTGGGTCAGTCAGACGTCCTGCTGGCCTGATTTAAACCCTCCAACCTGCAGCTTTGTGTCTGAATGTTAGTGGAGATTTCACCCCCGGTCTGTGAAATCACCCTGCATGCGCAGCCTGCAGCCTGCATGTGGTGAATTTACCTGCGTTGGTGTTGGTGCTGCTGGAGCCCTGCAGCAGGACCGTCAGCGTCTCCATCACCAGCCAGGCCAGCTGCTTCTGCTCCTCCGCTATCGGGTTGTTCTTACAGTCAGCTGAGCGCAGAAAGACAGAACAAGACAATAAACACCATTAAATTGGCTACACCTTTCCAGGTGAGGGCATCACCTGGAAAGGTTATTACTCATGTTAACATCAATAATTCATTGTTACTGTTATACGTCACAAAATACTGTTTTTAACTGTCTTTGTTAAAACACAAAATCTTACCAAGTATTTTTGCTCTAGTTTCTACTGCAAATACACTTGAAATAAAAACAAAACTAACTTACATAACTTTTCAGACAATAATTTCTTAATATTACTGAAAAAGTGCAAAATATCCTTTTATTACACTTTTTCCCATAAGTAAAATAATCTGCCAATGTAACCAGCAGTTTTTCATCAATATTAAGGAAATATTTACTAAAACGTTACTTATTAATTAAATTTTGTCTTATTTTAAGTGCAGTCAGATATTTTCACTAGAACTAGACTAAAATTTCTTGTTGAGGTTTTGTGTTTTTGCAGTGTAATCTTTGCGGGTGAATTTTTGTCACCTTGGTCGTTGTTTTGCGGCTGCTGTTGCGACACCGGGTCTTTGAGCAAGGCGGCGTACTTGTGCAGCAGGTTGACCATGACTTCCAGCAAGCCGACCTCCCGCAGCACGTCGCTGAACACGGGGTCGTGCCTGGCCAGCTTCAGCAGCGTTCTGACGGCGGTGATGCTGCAGGAGAGCGACGTGCTGGACTTCAGCAGCACGCACACACTGAACAGCTCCTTACACGGCACGTAGTTCAGGCTGAACACCACGAACTCCAGCAGCTCAAAGTACTTGGCCTGGGCCTCAGGCAGCTTGGCCACGCGCTCGGCGAACTGCGACAACGTGTGCTGCGACTCCAGGATGAAGTAGTTGGCCGGCTCGGCGGCGTAGATGTTCCCGATGGCGTCCAGCAGCATGCAGGCCAGGCGGCTGGTTTTGGCTCTCAGGAAGGCGTTCTGCAGCACCGAAAAGGCCTGGATGTTCCGAACTGTGTGACCTGAAGGAGAGACAAGAACAACATATAAACAGAGATAAGAGGGAAAAAAAATATCTGTTTGGGATAAAAAATATTAACTGGGAGCAACAACGAGCAAACGCTGAAGTAAAGGACACGCCTCACTAAGAGAAACAGGAGTGATGATGGAGACTCTTCATGATGTTACATAGAAAAACATGAAGGTTCAGAAGAACGAGAGAGTGAGAGAAAGAAAGAGGCAGAGAGAGGGAGAGAGAGTGAAAGAAAAAAATAAGGAAAGGGAGAAAGAAACCAAGAAAGAAAGAATAAAGACAGAACAAACCAATAAACAAAAAAACAAACTAATTAAAACAAAAGAAAAAAAAATCAAGGATTAAAAACAAAAACGAACAAAACAGAAACAAAAAAGAATAATTAAGCAAACAAAAGCAACAAAACTTAAAGAAAGAAAAAAAACAGAAACTAAGGAGGGAGGAAAGCAACAAAGGAAGAAAAAACAAAACAAAACAAAAACAATAAGAGAAAAAAAGAAGAAACCAGAATGAAAAAGGATCATCAAAAAATGAAAGAAGCTAATCTATCACAGCGGTGGAAACAGACCGAATTACACAGCACATCTACATGTTACTTTTGTCAAAGCCAAGCTAGCATGACTGAGCTACATCCCTCTCCCTTGTTATTTTTTTCTTAATTAAAACTTTTTCATGAACTTATCTAGTTGTCAGTGTTGGTAATGAGTAGCAAAGCATTGCGTCTCTTTTACATATTACACATAGAAATTTAAATTTAGCGGGTTATTGATAATTTAACAGCTAGAATCAATGCTAGTCATGATCAGCGACTAGCTGAAGCGACTCTCCTTCAGCTTTTTGTCCTCCAGCAGGGAGACTGGGGGGAGATCTTGTGGATATGATTTCAGTGTACAGCTAAAACAGGCCTTCACGCTCCACTCTGGGGTTTGTTAAAGCAAACATATAAAACTGATCAACTGTTGGGAATGAGAGTTTTATCCCTCATTTAAAAGCTCTGCAGAACCTGAAGCCTTTTCTGTGAAATGGACCAAAAACGCTCAGCAACTAAAGGTCAAGGGGAAGCAGTTCAGAGGTTCTCATTTGTATTCAGGATGATTGGACGGGCCGTCTCCAGCAGCGTGACGAGCAGCACAGCGTCTGTCAAACAGGTTCAGCTTTCTGGGATCAGCCAAGCATCAAAGTCATTTCCCAGATTAAGATCAGGCTGCGAGATAAGAGCAGGAGGGAAAAACAAAAAGACTTTTTCAAGTTTGGAGCTTTAAGCTAACTAAACAGTCGACAAGTCTAACACCCGCCTGCAAGAACGTCTCTCCATTTAGACGAATGGAAAAGATGAAGGAGCAGTTTCCATGATATCGAGCTTCTGCATGCAGAGCAGCTCTTCCCTGCAGCTTCCCCATCCAGCTCCTTCAGACTAGCCAGCAGCAATCAGCAAACACCTGGTGGAACCGCTGAACTCATTATAAGAGCTATTTCTCAGTCAAAGGCTGGTAAAAACGTTGTTAAAGGGTTAATAGAGGAGTCATGTTGTGATGACTTCCTGAAGACGGAGTTTTTAAAGAGACAGAGGCCCAATTCCAAGGCGGTAATTACAAAGTTGTTCATTGTTGAGGTTATAACCAAAAAACAGAATTTGTCTATTGAAAAGGGCAGAATATGAAGAATATTTTGAAAGCTTTTCTGGTTCCAGCACCGTACCTTTCCCAGATGGTTGTGGGAGAACGAACCCTGGCAGCAGGAAGGGGGCGCCGGTGGTGAGGCCGGCGGGTTTCAGCTCCGTCACCCCGTACGTGCACAGACAGGTGACCAGGTTGACCAGATCCTTCAGCGCGTCTTTAGACTCATCCTCCTTAGCCTGTTCCAGTCTGGAAACAGAAAATAGTATGCATTAGACAATAAATCAGTTATATATATGGTGATAGACACATGATCAAAATCACTAGATAATACATCTAAAAAAAAAAAAAAGAAAAGAAAACATGGCGCTCTTGGTTGTACCTGAGCATGAGGTCGCAGAGGAAGGCGTAACCTTGGCACATCCTGAAGTCGTCCAGCAGCGTCTGCGAAACGTCGCTGGAGTCTTTGAGGAAGCAGGAGAGGCCGGCGAACATCTCCACGATCTCCAGCGGGGAGAGGTCGTCCGACTGCTGCATGTTCTGGACACATGTGGACAGACATTCCTTCTCTGGAAAGAGAAAAGAGAAGGAGGAGAAAACATGGAAGTTATTAAAACCATGTCCTGCTCGTTTTCATCGTGGCTTTACAGGCTGGACAGGAACTCTCTGCTGGTTTCCACCAGCCTTCGTGTGGGAAAAGGTTAAACTTTTCATGAAGGGAAAAAAAAAAAAAAGCTGGAAACGTCTGAATGTGGAAAGTTCAGCCATGTCGACCTTTTCAAGGGATTCACTTTTATCCTGCAGGCCTTTCGTCCCCTGAGGTCATTAAAACTGGCTGTTTTTATTATGACTGTCACTTTTGGAGCAAAGAAAAACTTTATTAAACTAAACCAAACTATTCAGTCTGACTTCTAGCTCAACTTTAATCACTAAAGGCGACCCATTAGACCGAGATGTTTCAGGGCCTCTTGTCACTTTAAATCCCAAAACTCAACATTTACACTCAAACATGAAAACTGATGAGCAATTATACAACCGCACATCTTTGAAAAGAAGAAGTGGAGCCTCCTGCACAACAAAAAAATGTCAATTTTGCTTAATATGTCTCCTTTAATTCTTTTTAGATTTTGTAATAAATATTTTGGGCTTTAACTTATATTTTACTGTGTATTCTATTCATGTTGTTCTATTATATTGATGCTGATTTATTTGGTTAATACTTACATTTTTGTGCACTTGGTTTTGCAAAGGACTTTGTTTTGACCCCATTTTATAAAGTTTTACTGCAACAATGCTAACATTGTGTAAACTAATAATGGTCCTACAACACACACGCTCCATTGGATCAAACGTGAATGTCGTACCGTGGATGTATTTGACCACATTGACGCTGAGTCCGTGTCGGGAGATGGTGGTGAGCACCTCGCCTGCGCTCCTCCTCCAGGGCAGGTTGTGAGGAGGGCACCAAGAGGTGATGGCACTGAACAGCAGCTGCAGGTCGTCCTTCTGGGCCAGCTCCTCCGCCGGAGACACAAAGGTGCACAGCTTCACCAGGATCTGTGGACATAAAATGGAGCAAAATAAAAATGAGCGTCTTGCATCATTTAGAAAGTGTTGAAGCACTTTCTTCCTGCAGCTGATTGGGTTAAAAGTCTACACCAGTCTTCATATACCTTCCATTATTTTTCTACAATCAAAATAATTCGCCATGTTTAGGATGCGTTCACACCAGTTGTTTAATCTGGTTTGTTTGGGGATGTGTGAATGCTAATAGAACTTTGATGTGGAACAAAACAGTGAACTTTGGTCCTCATACCATCCTTGGTCTCAGTTCAGTTGAAGTGAACTTTGGTGCAGTTTGAAAGCATTAGTGAACACCAAGCAGAGCAGAGACTGCTCTAAAAGCAGGAAGTGGACTACAACGCAGGGCATTCTGGGTAAATACAACCAAAACGAACACAAGAGGATAGTGCTAGAGTGAAAAATGGCTTGTGTAGAGAAATTCTACAACCACTAAAATCTGACGTCACTCCATTCTTGTTTACATGTCAAGAAGAAGGGAACTGTGTCAGTGTCTTCAGAGGTTTTTGTGTCGTTTCTTTCAATGCTCTTTGGTGCAGCGCCCCCACAGGCGAGGACGAGAATAGGTTTCTTAAAGGGTTTTGTTTATTTTAAGCAGTGCAGTGAGAAAGTGAACAGCAGCTGCTGGAAATGTAACAAATGTTGCCACTTTGGTCCCCAATTGCTAACTTATGGGCGCTGCACCAAGAACCACTGAAGAAGACACTGAGCGCAACTTCCTTCTTCTTGAAATGTAAACAAGACTGGACTGGTTTCAGATTTCAGCAGTTGCAGGATTTCTCTTTTGTCTTTGGTTCATGAGCTATTTATCCTGTTAGCGCTAGCCTCGTGTGTTATTTTGGTTCTGTTTACCCAGAATGCCCTGCGCTGTAGTAGTCAGTTTGCATTTGATCCACCCCAGAATTCACTTCAATCGAACTGAGACAGAGGTTTGTAGGTGTAGGTTTGGTCTGCATCAGTTTGATAGCGCATTCACATCTCCCCAAACAAACCAGACTTTCAAGATGAGCAGACTGGAGTTGGACTAAAGCGGACTAAATGTGGCTGGTGTAAAGCTGAAAGAACCATTTCTTTTTTCCACCTGGACAAAGACTTTCTGGAGCAGCGCTCGGCGGTCGGCCAGTGGCAGCTCTGGCTGAGTGTGGGCCTGGCTCGGAGTCTTCTCCTGGTTGGGTGGGGGTGGTGGCGGCTGCGGGGTGGGGCCCGCTGGGGCTTCGGCCATATGGGGCAGGTCAAAGAACAGGTAGAGGCATTTCACCAGGGTGGAGGGTACGGACATGGTTGTCATGCAGTCCACTGTTTTCTGTTGGGGGCAGACGAAGGACAGAGATGAAGTGAATGCTAATTAAAAAAGGAAAGCGGCTCCTAAATCAGAGCTGAGTGGTTAATGTGAAGCCAGAACTGTGTTTGGGTTAAGATTTCTCATTGAGGTAATTTCAGAAAAATAAAACTGTTCTCATTCCAACACTTTGTCAAAAACGTCAAAACAGAAGCATATTAAATTTTAAACAATAAATTATATATTTGTTACATTTTACAAGTCAATAGTTCTGAAATATAAAGAAAAAATTTCTGAATTTTTCTCCTTTATGTTGGTTTCTTTTACTTGGACCAAAATGGTAAGAGAACAATTTTACATGTAATTTCTTTAAACTAGAGCTGCAACTCACTACTGTTTTCAAAATCAATTCTGACAATTAATCTGGCAGGAAAAAATGCCTTTTTATACAATATTAAATATACATTAAAAAGTGCAAATAAATAATGACATTTATAAGAATTTAATTATTTATTTTATATTTCAAATAAGAAAATAAACACTTTATTGCCTAAAATACAACACCATTAGCTGGTGAAGTTAATCCTAGGTCACTTGAGGAGGTTTGGCTAAAACATATTTACAGACAAAGGTGTTTTCTTTTACATATTTTTTTGTACAATTTTGGCTTAATTATTGCTCTGAATATATTGTTAATTTCACCAAATGGCCTTTATATACAACAGTTAATGATTAATCAATAGTTGACAATTATTTCAGTAATCGATTCATCACAATTAATCTAATTATATCAGTCCTACTTTAAACTTCAACAACATTAGCATTGAATTGTTTTTACTACTTACACAAAAGGACTTAGTATTTACAATTTAATTCAGTTTATACAGTTTATTCTGTTTATTATCACAAAAAATGTCTCAAGGCACTTTATAAAAAACATTTTTTCAATTCAATTACTTCCTGCCATGCAGCATCCTGCATGGCTGGTTATTGGAACAAAATAAAAGTTTATCACAGCAAATTATGAGAAGAAGGTTATTCAAAACTGACCAATAATGAGTTTCCACACTGAAGCAGGAGGCTGCTAAAAATAAAGACTAAAACATTTTTATTTTTAGCGTGACGCTGATAAATTGTTATTCGTTTGTGGATTCTTGGCCGAGTTGCTGTGAAGAAAACAAAAGCGAGAGCGGCCATGATGGCCTGAAGTGCGTGTTTCAATGTGTGCGCTTTACAGTTGGTGTTATGATGGCGAATCAGAGAGCCAGAGAGCTGTGCTCACTCCGGCGAATGATTCAGATAATGAAACAGCCTCCCACACACTTACTGAAAATAAAGCTCACAGTGACTAAATCACACACTTTCTAATTTATGATAATTATCACACATACAGAGACAAATAAAGGCGGAGAGAAATGACCGCAGTATTTACTCCACCGCTCTGAAACGCGCCGTTTCTGATCGATAAAGGAGAGGGAGAGGGAGAAGAAAAATGGAGGAATAAAGCAACGACTGGTGAAGGAGAGTCAGGATAACGGAGGAATGAATCCTCACCTTTAACAGGTGAAATATGTGTGAGTGTTTACAGGCTGAAACAGAAAGATCGACGGCTGCTGCATCCCGAAAAGTCACGGTGAACGCCACGCAGACGTTATTCAAAGTGTGAGTAAAAGTGACACAAGGAGGCTGTGGAGGAAATATGGCGGAAGAGTCGCGCCGTGTCAAGAGGAAGAGACACAAAGAGGCTGAGCTCTGTCTGAACGACATCCTATTAAAACAGGCAAAGCGAAAAATACAGCAGGGGCTTGTAAAAGGAAGCAAGGTGACTTCAGGTTTACAGAGGCTGGGAGAGGCTTGGTGTCTGTCTGAGACACAAAGAAAGACAGACTGTCTCCACCTGAAATACTAAGGATGCAAGTTAACGATTCGTTTTCCAGGCACATGGTGACATTTTAAACAACATTTAAGTCACGTCAGTTATTATGGAACTACTACATATATCAAATATGGCTTAAAATAAATTTGACTTTGTAATTTAATGCCGTTAACTTGGGCCTCTGACTCTTTAAAAACTCCTCTGCTTCCAGGAAGTCATCACAACATGACTCCTCTATTAACCCTTTAAAAACGTTCTACCAACGTTTCACTGACAAGTAGCTCCTGTAAGAAGCTCATCTGATCAGGTGTTTGCTAATTGCTGATGGCTAGTCTGAAGGAACCAACGGGAGAGGGGGAGGATAACATCATAACATGACGTGAAGCTCAAAAATGTTGATTTTACATGATACTTCCTCTTTAAAAAGCTTAGAATAAACTTCCAGAAAAATGCAAAACAACCGAAACACTGAGTTCCTTTAAATCAAGGCTAAAATCCCACTCATTTTGAGTTGCTTTTGAACCATAATAAATTAAATATTGACCAACATATAATGTCTGCTCAATTGTTGACTGTATGGTGTTTTCTTCATAACTTAGTAATTTTATTAATTCAAGGCTCAATTAAATAAACTTGATTGACTGAATTTGACTGATAGCGTATGAAGACGGTTAAATATCTATCACATGAAGGGCTAAATTTAATATTTCAATATTCGATTAATCACAATTAATACAAATAAGTCTTATTTGTATTAGTCTTATAATAATGTAATAATTAGTATAATTATTACATTATTTGTATTAGTCTTATAATAATGTATAATTAGTCTTATAAGTCTTTGTATTAGTCTCAGTCTTATAAGAAAATATTAAATAAAAAATGTCAAAAATATTCTCTGTCATTATTCTGGTGTTTAACATAAGCAATTAGTTTTAGTACCATGACTGACCAAAAACAGTAATGGTTTAGACTAAACTAACATCCTGATAAAAAATATGGAAAATTTGCTGCTCAACGCATGTAAATTTCAAAACCGTATCAATACTTTGGTAGGCAGTGGCACATTAAACCTTCCTGCAATAAGAGGACAGTCTGCAGATGTTCTGATGGATTTGGCTCAGCGGTCTCTTTACTGACCTGTCCAGAGGAGGCCAGCAGGTTGATGGTGGTCAGCAGCATCCAGCCTCGACTCGCTTCCTCGCTCTGGTTCACCTCCAGGAACTGGACTATGGCTCGACTGGCGGCTTCTGCAGGAGGAAGCACACGGCCGTGCGGTCAAACAGATGGATGGTGACGGCACACTGTTGCAGGCAGATGGCCGCCGGAACAATGAGCAGACACCGAGTGGATAAATCATCGTGGAGGACGTGACGTAGGAAAGAGCACCACACACGAGGCTCCTTAGTTTGTCAAACCAAAACTGTCGCCAGTGAACCCTCTTCAGACATGCAGGCTAAAATCCAGGAGCCAAACTTAAGCTGCTCATTGCTTAGGCCAGAAAAAAAACATCAGATGAAGACCAAGAGCTGCTGACTCATGTGACATCACGACTCAACTCGTGACTCAGGCTACAAAGACCAGCTGGAGAAATTATAAATGTTCCCTGCCTGCAGAGAAAAGGACTGCAAAGAGTCTGTTACTAACTTTGCAGGAAAACAGCAGTTTGGATCACCGCTTCCTGAAACCAACCTCCTGTTGAGGTTGGTTTCTCCTGTTGAGTATTCTTCACCCAATTGATTTATTAGTAATCACAATACTAATATTGTGATTACTATGAATTAAAATGAGCCTTTTAATTCATAAAGGCTCATTTTAGTTGAGCCTTTATGAATTAAAAGCTTAACTAAAATGTGAAAAAAAACTAAAACTACTAACATAACTAATGAGAACTAAACTGAAACTAAACGATTTTTTAAAAAGAAAAACTAGTAAACACTGTAAAAACTACTTCTAACTAATGAATTAGACAAAAAGTCACAACAAAATAAAACTAAGCTGTAATGAAAAACTCAACAACTCTGTCAAAAATGCTTCTTCAGTCATAAAAAGAACTGGATTTGTATCATTAATCTGCGTAAAGTAACTGCATTAACAGTAAAACTAACGATCCCAACAGTTTAGGACGGTGTTAAACATCTTTAATTGCAATTTATTGTAGCAATGATAATGAAAATTGATAAATGCTCAGCTCACCTGTGGATTTGTTGGAGGCTCTGCGTCTGATCTCGGTCACCATGAGTCGGGACACCTGGGTGGTGAACTGCAGCAGGTCGGAGAACTTCTCCATCATGCTGCTGGGCGGAGCATTGCCAAAAACCTGCAGACAAAACAGAGCAGATTTTCTTTAGCTGCTTAAAGTTAAAATAAGGAACAGATATGATCATTTCTGACCTTTAGTAACAGATTGCTCACATTTACAGCTTAAGGAACATGACAAATGTGTGTTAGAAAACATAAAGGCGTATATTTTTGCTTTGTTCTGAAGATAAAGCTGCACTGCTGTGAACAAAGCCTCCTCCTCCTGTGTTTATGTCTCCAGTAAATCTGACAGAAAAGTGGGCCTGCTGCACAGGGAGTGCTTCTGAAATCTGACATTAAATTACGCCACCAGTGTCTGAATCGCTGCCAATGCTGGATAATTAGCTGACAAGTCTTAGTGTTGCTCTTCAGTCTGTCGAGGACACTCAACCAGGCTGCATGCAGAACAAAAATGGAGGATTGTTTTATAACTACAGCAGGCAGGAGAGTTGGAAAAGCAGCCATCATTATGTTCTCAGTTTTTATATGGAAAAAACACAAATTTAAAGCTCTACTGGCTCACTGTGGTACAGCGGGGGGAAAAATACAAACATACTGCTAAAGCCAAGCACCTGGTGGTGTTCTGTAGTTCTGGCACAGTTTTCTGTATTATTTAAAGTGAAAACTGCTGCCATGTTTTTCTATTCTTATTTATGAATTTTGACATGTAGTTTGACATATAAGTCTCAACAGATACAAGTGACATTTAAAAAAATACAAACCAGAAAATTTAAGCCAACATCAGTTTATACCTAGGCATGTCACAATAAGCAATAAATCAATTTATCACAATTAAAATCGGATCAGTAATTTCCATTCACATGATTTATTGTTTTTCTCTTGTAAAAAAAAAAAGAGAATTTTTTTTTAACTCTTGCAAATGTGTCAAATAATCACAATACAATACACTCACAGCTTATGAAAGTTAATTTATTCTTTGTAAATCATAATAAAAAGAGGTGGCATGTTCTGAAAATAAAGTGGACCTTTAATTTATAGCTGAACTCTGCTGATACTGTAAGAAAAGGAAAAAAGGTGAGAATAATGTAATTTATTGGTTTAATTTGGAAGAAACAGGAAGGTGTTCCGACTACTCTCCTTCTGAAGAACAGATGTAACGGAGACGATGGGCATTGATCCGCCTCGGTTTGGGCCACTTGGAGCGACTTACCCGGTTAAACACAGGAAGCATCATGTAGAGCTTCTCCTCCTGCTCCTTCTGGGTCATGTGACGAGGCGGGTGGCACAGCTCGGAGAAGAGGCGCCGCAGGTGCATCAGGCCGAGCGCGTTGTCCTGCGGGCTGCACTCCTCCTGCCGCGGCCGCCCCATGATCCGTTTCACCATGTTCATCTTGAGCGGCTTTGTCAGGGCAAAGGCAGCCCTGCGGAGAAGAAAACAGACCGACATCAGAGGCAGTGATTTTTACTCGGGCTAATGTGACAAATCTACCATGAAAACATCAAACTTTTGTAAGTCAAAACAAGAACAACTGAAAAACAACAACTGCCACAGCTGGTCATCCAAGCAGAAACACAATTAACCTCGATTTCGTTCTTTAGATGACAAAAGCTGCAACAACATGGAAATAATAATTCATCAATTATCGGCCCAATACTGGTAATGATTAACGTCGACCAATACTGATGTTTATAACGATACATCTGCATGTCTACGTTAAACTGTTTCCTTTCTTAGGCAACAATGTTTCATTTGCTAAGAATCTAAAAACTCCGAAGAAAGTACAAAATCTGAAACAAATGTTTTTTATTTTGTAGATTATGTTGTAGGGCTGGACGAGATAAGTGTTTCATATCAGTCGATATCAATAATTATTGATTCATCTTTTGTTTTAAGTATCTGAAATATTACCAAACTGGTGGCATGACATTTCCAGTTTTATCCAGTTTTTACTTCACGATGTTGTTGTTTTTATTTTTAAGCAGTTTTGAGTCATGGTAGCAAAACCTTAAACTGCTCCTGCACAAGTTACTCAACAAATTGTTGCTAGGTAACCAAAGAGTGAATGAGTGAATTGATGCCTACATCCCCCAGGATGCTGTGCGGATCTGGATCGAGGCTAGT
This sequence comes from Poecilia reticulata, assembly GCF_904066995.2. Taxonomy (NCBI): domain Eukaryota; kingdom Metazoa; phylum Chordata; class Actinopteri; order Cyprinodontiformes; family Poeciliidae; genus Poecilia; species Poecilia reticulata. Next base: position 31,451,011 of record NC_088838.1, read on the forward strand.
GAACATTCTATATATTGAATCGTCCATCTGATGTATTATCTATTGCTACTTAAATTCACTCCAGTGTTCATCCATTTCATATTGGAAAAATGTATAAACACTTGTAATAACCATTCCTGGCCTATAGGAGGTGACATTTCTGCAATAAATACATCACTACATAAAAGAAGAATGTAGTCTGCATGTCTGCGCTTATTTTGATTATATACAATTCTGTTAAGTTTATTAAAATCAAAACAAAAATAATTTAATAACACTTTTTGTAGTTTACGACAGCAACAAATATGTAAAAAAAAAAAAAAAAAAAGCTTATCACCCCAAAATAAACATGTTATTATTATGCAAGATGATCGTAGAGCATTGTAACTGTCAGTTTATGGTCTGTTTTTTCTGACAGAACAGGAACAGGTAAACAAACATCACTGTTATTAATTTTGAGCTCTTGTTCCCCAGAGGACGGTTGAGAATCAGTACATTTAGCCATTTGTTCCACTTGCCAGCGTCTCTGAAGACTATTTGAGCTGGTTGCTAGGAGACACTCGTTGAGCCTAAATAGAGCACATAAACATCCAATAATAAAACCAGAAACAGCAGAATAATAATGCAAGGAAATGAAGGAAGAGTTTAACCTTGAAAAATATCATATTTTCCTCTTTCTTCATATTGTTATTTTGTAGGAGAAAATGCTTTTACTCGCATCATAATCAAGGTAATGAAAACTGGAAAATGAAGCTTTTCTGCTTTAGATTGATGAGCAGTCCTTATAACCATCTCCACTCAGGTTCCCAGAGGATTTTATTTAATCATTTTTAAATCTTTAACTGTCTGGTTTCTCTGTCTTGCATTCAATGAAAGCAGAGACAAGATATGTAAAGAAAAATACTTACTGTTGTACCCAAAAACTATATATTTTTTTATTAATCTGTGAAAATCTCTCTCTTAAACTTTCAAAAATGTTCATTTTCATCAACTGTTAGTGTTTTTTTTTTCAGACTCTGCTGTCATATTTAGGCTGATCTCTTGGACATGCCTGCTCTAAATGCCGTCATGCAGGAACACAGGGAGCGACATCATGAAGTCATCAGACAGCTGGCTGGCACAAATCTAGCATCTGTGACGCTAACAACATTACTCCACACTAAGGACTTCAGAAAGTCATTTTAGCAAAACCTCAGCGCTGCCCTCTGCTTGAACTCCAACCAAACAACACAACAGTCGCCATTTGCTGCCGTTTTATTCCAAGTGGAGAACAATTTTTTTATTTTTACAAAGCAAGCTCTCAGAATTTAATCCAGGAGTGCAAACAATCACGTCAGCACAGCGGGAACTGGAAACAAATCAACATTTAGACATCTCTTAACTGTGTTTAGTCAACGTAAGACCAAAAAGCCAGAAATGAAAGGAACAACAAATACTGCTGTAATCGTGTTGTGAGTCACTCCGTTGAGTCACATCACAGCTTTGTGGCTTTTATCTGTAGCTTGGCCAAAGATTTCATCAGAAAATAACCAGAGACAGGGCTGGATGCTGTGTTGGTCTCAAACACATTTTACACACATGATGGGGGGGGGAGGGGAATCAAAGCAGAGAAGACCTGAAAGGCGAAGGATTTGACATTTACAATACAGCGGGTGTCTGGAAGCAGCGTAGCGCAGCGTTGGGCCCTTACTAACCCGCAGCTCTGCCTGTCTGAGATAAGGAACTAAAACAAGTCCAGCAATAAAAGTGTAGGCTTTGAAAGGAAGGTTATAACCCTGCCTGGAGCAGGTGGAGATTAAAGTCATGTTATCAGTATCAGGCCTGGAGAGGCAGCTCTTCTAAACTGTATGGCATGATAGCTCTGCTATACGTTGAAGTGTATAAAACTGATTTTTGATCAAATAAGATTAAAAATGTTTAATAATAACTATGAGAATGTACTGATCTGTAATGAAAATGCTGTATTGATTTAATTATTGCAGAAGCTTCTGCAGGGTTTAGTTGCAGTTAGATCTAAATATAGAAATGATTTTTTTCATTTAGGTTTTAGAAAACCATTTTAACCTGCTTACCGCTATGCACAAGTTAAGACAACAAAAAAATTGCCACAATTTTATTATTTTCTTCTAATCATTAGACAAAAATTCCAAGTTTCTTCTTTGGTATTTTATGAAATTCTTAACATTGGTCTGTAGAGACTTTACTTGGGAAAAGAAAAATCTCTTGAGCTCCTCCGTGAAACTACGGTGGGTGTGAACTGATTCACAAATTAATCACCAGGGAAAAGAATTGAATTTCCACTCCTGATACTAGAAGCTGCTGCAACAGGAAGCCATTATTGTTCATGCTTTCATTTCCAGAATAGAGATGGAAATGTATCATGAATAATCTGTTATTATTCTTTATTTATTTTTGTTTATTTGTAAACCGCATGAACAAAGTCTTAAGTATTCTCCTGTAGTTTCTAGTAGAATTAACTTAGACAACTTGAAAAAAGACAAAACTAACTTGAAAGTAACTTTTCAGCAAGAATGAGTTAATTCATTAATATTGGCAAATATTAAGGAATTATATTAATCAATAATATAAGCCTCATCGTTCAAGGATGTAGGAATGATTATGAAACCATCTTTCAGATCAGTTAGGATCAGGTCAAACTGCGTTAAGAAACTAATCTGGAATTGTCAAATTGGTGTAAAGATTAGCCAAAGTGTTGCTCCAATGATCTGAATATTTTTTCTACATTTATGGCCATCTTGTAAAATAATAAACCACACAAATTTAATTAGAAATGGCACTGAGAACTGCTGCAACCAGAATATAATTGCCATTTTATTTTATTTATTTAAAAGTGATATAATCTGCCAATGGAATTAGCACTTTTTCACCAATATTAAGAAATTATTGTCATCAAACAAGCTCCTACATCTTGCTGAAAAGTTACTTTTAAGTTAGTTTTGTCTTATTTCAAGTCTATCGAGTTATTTTCACTAGAAGCTAGACCAAAAATACTTGGTAAAACTTTGTGTTTTTGCAGCGTAAATAAGGAAGAACACGGTGATCTGTGCAGATTTTCTCTCAGGTTGTGGGCCACAGCAATCAGTTCCTCTGCAGTCACTGTCCTTCCTCTTCCTGCTGACACAAATCACTGTTTCTTTCTATTTTACTCCTAATAACATGCTAGCTCTAAACACAAATCCACAGTAGCTCTCCAATGTTGATGGGCAGATTTTTGGCTGTTTCTTCTTCAGCTGGTCAGACAGCAGAAAGTCTGTGGGGCTTGTGGGGAAAAGCTGCTGGTGTTCAGCGCGTTTGACTGAGCCAGCAAAGTGATCAAGAAGTGGCTTTAGCAGCATCAGCACTAAAGTCCAGACTTTAGCCGCCAGCTCAGATAGAAACTCGGGTCGTGTCCTGTTGAAAAGCTTCCAGTCGAGAAGAAAAACTCGCAGGACATCAGAAATGAAGGAACCAAAAGCAGAAGTGGTTTAAAGATATCCGGGCCAACGAGACCAAAGTCGTCACTCAAGGATGCAGGAACAGTTATGAAACCGTCTTTCGGATCAGCTTGGATCAGGTCAAACTGCGATAAGAAACCATTCTGGAATGATCAAATCGGTGTAAAGATTAGCCAAAGTGTTGCTCCAATGATCTGAATATTTTCTCACCCATTCCGTAAAATAATAAACCTCAAGAATTAAATAAGAAATGGTTATGAAAGCAGCTGTAACCAGAATATCATTGAGGTTAACTGAGGACGAAAGGAAAAGGAAGTAAAAATGAAGCATCAAGTCAATGACTAGGTTTTAAGAATTAAACATCAGACATGTAAGTAGGGCTGCTACGATTAATCGGATTAATACGATTAATTGTAGGGCTGATACGATTAATCGGATTAATATGATTAATTGTGGGGCTGAAATGGTTAGTTGGATTAATATGATGAACTGTATTGTATTAATCATATGAATATGATATAATCAATCCAACCAATCAGATTGATATGATAGAATTAATTGTAATCGTTGACAATTATTTAAATAATTTAGTATGTTAACTGGATTATTTAAACGACATATTCAGATCAGTAAGACAAAAAATTTATAAAAACTACAAATATTTTGCACTTAAAGTTAAAAAAGACACTATTTGTAGATATTTTATAACTAGAACTCCTCAAGCAGCAAAGTTTTAGCTTCACCTGGTGTAAATGTTGTAAAAAAAAATCTACTAATGACCATTTGCTATCTTAAATATTAATTGGTTGATCCAAAAAATAATCAACAGATGCATCCTTTGCTACAAATGATCAAGTGTTTACTGAAGGAAAACTGTTATTGCCTGAAATGCAATAAAATATTTATTTTATCATTTAAAAGGAACAAAATAATTTGCTTATTTGCATCTTTTAATGCGTTTTTTAAAATCTTTTTATAAAAAGGATTAAATGGCAAATCTGCAGAATGTTCCAAGTTTCTTAACCTATTAATTGAATAATCGTCAAACAATCGATCAATAGATAACTATTATTTATTCAGAGCAAGTAACCACAAATGGGTTGAGGACAAATACATTACAAAAACATGACACGATTTCCCCCTTATTGTTGCATGTTTATGCTGAAACAGCTGATCTATTTCTGTCCTGTAACGTATCCCTGAAGCACATCAAAGCCAGCATTTATTCCTGAACAATGCTGACTGTTGGCTTTGCAGCGAGGAGCCGATGTAACGGAGAGCCAGTGAAGCAGATAAGAGTGCAGAGAGAACGGCGGAGCCGGAGCACAGCGAGGAACCGGACCGCAAACTGGGCCAAACACATGTCATACGACTTCAGCATAAGGCTGAGCTGGAAAAACCAACGAAAGGGAAGGCAGTGACACATGAAGGATTAGCGCTCACTCCACCTACAGCAACCCGAGTCCTGCAGACTTCCTTCTCTAGTTCTGGTAGAACAGAAACAGACATTTCACCAGAAAGATGCTGCTGGGTTTAGAAGACTTATAGAATAGGCTATAATGCGATAAATTAAGGTTTTGAATAATAGTTTAGGCGTTTTGAAATAAATAATTAATCAGTTTCATGTTAAATCTTGAAAATGGTCAATAATTCCCATTTTCAAGATTTATTTTTTATTCTCCCTTTCTACCAAAAGATGGGTGAACAAGTCTTCAATCTGCTGTTTTGGTCTCAGCTAACTTTGTTTTTGTAAGGATAATTTTGCTTACAGAGACAATATAACTAAATTTATTTAATGTTTCTATTGTTTATTTAATTTGGATATTTAAAATGTCTTCCAGTTCCAGTGTTAAACGTTCATTTGAATTTGAAGTTTATTGATCTTTGAGAATGTGTTCTTGCATTATTAAACTATTACTATTATATTACTTGAAAATTGAATCATTAATGACTTTACCCAAAATGCTAAAAAGGTCACTAATTTATGGAAGCACAAATGAGAAAGACATGAAATAGTGCAACTGATATGCTAATTGCAATATATACCAATATTATTGGCATTGCAGTTTTTCTAACAGCAGGATAAAAAACAAAACAAAAAAACAAGTCAAACACAAACCTGATGAACAGTAACCAGACCATAAAGTTACCAGGCAAACACACAAATGATTAAATAAAAGCAGCTGACACAATATGACAGCCCACATGGGAACCAAACACAGAGGGATCAGAGGAAATTTGGCCCCCTGTGGTCTCAGATAAAAGACTTTAAAACACTTTTCTTACTTTATAAGTCACTGAATAACTTGGATCTCTTGTTGTTGTGTCAGCCTTTCAGATCACTCAGGTGTTCTGGCTAAAGTCTACTTTAAATCCACAGAATCAGAGCCAAACACTGAGAAGCAGCATTCAGTTTTCATGCTCCACTAATCTGAAACAAACCTCCAGAAAACTGAAAAACTGCTGAAACACAGAGTTCTGTAAAATCAAGGCTAAAAACCCAAACCCAAAGTAAATTTTCTCTTACTGTGTCACTGCAATACAAAGTTCTGCTTGTTTGTTGTTTTATTTTCCATTTATTTATGAAAGGCACTCTGAATTGCCTTGTTGCTGAAAATGTGCATTTTAAGAAGAGCAGTATTTGTGTTTGTGCTGCTTTGACTGCAGTGCTGTGAGGTCAAAGCCATTCAGTCTGATGCCAAAAAGATATTTTATCACCTTTTCATCATTATTGCAATAAATGCTACAAAATATTGCGACCAAATTTAAACTCCAGATGGAAGAAATGAGGAATCCGTCATTGTACTCTATTCTTTTTGAACAAAGCTGATACAAATTAGCAACGTACAATAAAAAAAAGAATTAAATTAGTGTCTGCAGCCACATGACGCCACTTGGGCGTCATAAGAGTTGTTAAGAGTAACATAAATGAAAACGCAATGCAGCCACACAAGATGCTAAATTTGCTCCTTGATAAGTTCATTTTTCCAGCCTCCTAAAATATCTTCATTATCAAATCTTGTTTTCCCATCACAGAACCAGTTGTGTTTTTCATTTTAGTATCTGAATAAACAACCTACCCACACCTTTGGCAACCGAGCACAGCTAATTTCTTCACAGAGATGCGAGTCTCTCTTATCTCCTGATGCAAAATGGCTGCAGAGAATAAACTGCAAGCACAAGCAATTTAAATTCCTTACAGGATACCAATTTCTCCACCCAACACTGGCAGCTGTGGAGATAGATTTTCAAACATGGCCAGAGGGTCGGCAAAGTTTTAATATAGAGTTCCACAAGTTAATAAAAGAAAAAAAAAAAACAAAGGTTCTTTAACATTGAACCCAAAGAAGACCTCTGTACTACTATATCTCTCTGCTGTGTGGTTTTTATTTCCGTTGTATTTATTGTTGCGTTTTGTGCAAAATCAAAGTTTATTCATCTTTGCGAGGGAGAACTTGCATTATTATGCTAATATCAATCTATTACTTTAAAATGGTCTCAAAAACAACAATATTATCGTTTATCACAACTATTTCTGTGACAGTTTATCGTCCAGTAAAATTTATAGTGACCATCTGACTGTATTAAAAAAGCAGAAGCGTTTAAAGAGGAAGTGCATTCATAATACATTTCCAAATAAAAAAGCTGGTCTCATAAGCGTTAATTTTGACGTTTTTACATTTACCGATATTTCTTCCTCTGCGTTTTTAATGATATGCATAAGTGGCCCAGACTTCAGACTCGATGTCACCGATCTTCCTGTTTGGTGAGCTGCACACACGAACTACAATATGTGTATGTGTGTGACGGGTCAAAAACTCCAGGTTAGGCCAAACGACTAGGCCTGTGGCAATAAGCAATAAATCAATTAATTGCATGATCAATTAAAACAAACTCACTTCCCATTAGCATGATTTATTGTGCTTATATTTTCTCTCTTTCCATCAAAAACGGGATGACAAAAGTCTCCAGTCTAGTGTTTTGGTCTCAACTATCTCCTTTATTTGTTTACAGAGATTCCATAATTCATTTTATTTGCAGTTTCTGTTGTTTTGTTTGTTTATTTTGGATATTTTAAATGTCTTCCAGTTCCAGTGTTTAGTGTGCATTAGCATTTAAAGTTTATTGATCTTTAATAATGTGTTCTTACATTATTATTTCATTACAATTACATTACTTGAAAATGGTCTCAAAACAACAATATTATCGTTTATCGCAATAACTTCTGGGACCATTTATCGTCCAGCAAAATTTGTTACTGCGCATCTATAATTTGTCTTTTTGTCCTGATGTAGTAGAAAAGAAAATTTGAAATCGCCGTCTAGGACTTGACCTACAGAAGCAGACGACACACTGAATATTGATGAATCTCAAGCAAAGCTGAAATGACAAGGACGATAAAGACAGCATCTTTAATGATGTTACCGTCATTGTTCAAAGAATCGCCACCATAGAGCAAAAAGAAAAAGCATTTATCACAACTAATTTTATATTACAGGCACAGCCAGGGCTGCTAGCAGAAAAAAAACTGCATCAGAAAATGTTTTTGTCTTGGCTGGAGCAAAGAAAACGAGTTGGTGGCATCAATGGAATGTCAACTCCTCTGCAGTGGGAATCTGTGCCTGTTTTCTGGGTCTCCCAGTCTTTTTTTTTTTTTTTAAAGCACTCTCTTTAAGCGAACGCCAGCTTCAATGAACGTCTTGAAGAGTTAACACTAACTCCTGGGAGATGAAGGCAGCCAATGCCCTGGAAAGGCCCAGCTCTTCAAAAGCCTGTGTGGTTGTTCCTCTGGAGAAAGTGACGTAATGTCAGTTTGCAGGGGAAGGTGGAGGAAAAAGAGAAAAGGAATGGGGGGGATTTGACAGGAGCGAGATAAAACACAAACTTTCCCAACAAAATGCTAATTCAGAGAAACTAAAAAGGCCACGGTGGCAGAGTGCTGATTTCACGCCAACCCCCCACACAAATGCTGGTACGTTTGGTTTCAAAAAGAGAAACTGTCTGCTCTGGAAACATTAGAAAAACCCACTGCAGGGTTTGACTAATATGTGTAAAAAATATACCGATCATTTGGTAGGTGACCAGTTGGCTGATTTTCATGTTAAAGTGTGAAGCTACAAATACTTTTTTTCCTCCAGTCTGTGAACACACCATGGCAAATCAGTTAATTTGCTCTAATAATAGCCTCAGTGTGAAAGTTTTTTCTAAGTGAGTGTATCTGCCACTTCTGCAAAGTGTTTAACGTTTGGTTAGAGGAAGCACAGAGGTGTGAGGACGTCCTAGAAGACTTGAGTTACATCTACCATTCATTTTACCATCAACATGCAGCTATTGCTTTCATTTATAGTAATATTTGTTAGATTCATGGATAAAGTGAAGTATACTCATTTACAGATGCATTGATGACGCTTTGACTGGAATAAGGTTCTCAATTATTATTTTCTTTCTAAGAACAGATTTAGTTTAATTTTGTTTTAATTTTACAGTTAAGCCCAAATTAGTGAATACACATGGCAGATTCTGATTTAAATCAACGAAAACAGAGACAGGTATCTAAAAGATCCATAAAAAGATGTAAAAGAAACAAATTTGGAAAAAAAAAAAAGGTTGTAAAATGCAAGAAAAAAAGCATGGAGAAGATTGTTTATACTCTTTGCAATGGGCAAAAGAAAAATATTGATTAACCTTCCAGGAATTAAACTTTTCTCATCCGGGTGCACTAATTTACATTTTCTGATCAATCATTTACCTTTAAGAAGCCTGATCTGCTCATTCCAACTTTGTCCGATATTGACTTATTTTGTCTTAAAAAATCTCTAAATCTCTAAGTGTAGTGACAAAGTTGATTATCTTTTGTGCTCTTCAAGTATTTCAGACTGGACAGCTTCCTTGCAATCACTCTAATCCAGGGGTGAAAGTAGTTTTAAATTCTTGGGGGTACTATGACTTTGTGTGCTTTGGAGTGTCTGTGCCGATTAATTTTTTTGCGAAGCGATAAAAGCTGGGTAGCTCTTGAATTGTTACAAAATAAAGCCATGCCGTACCCCCTTACTTTCACCCCTGCCCTAATCTTTATCCAGCTCCACAGACTGAAGTCAGTTATCAGACTGGGCTGCTTCGAGATGTTAATACTACTTCCTGTCTAACAAATACCAAATATATTACATGTATTGTGTTTTGTTCCATGTGCATTGACAAAACTGACAAAAAAATTGATGGTTTAACAATAGGTTCCCATAGCAACCGCTGCTTGTGTGGGATTGGCTATTGTCTGGATGTTAATCTAGCAAAAGAATGAGCTGCCTTTACCAAAAGTTAGTAAATACTTGCCTGAGCATATGGAAAATGTCATTATGTGCCTTCAATAGTCATTTATTTTTGAATTTCCAGTCACATTGCAAAGTATTTATTGTTATAACTTCTGAATATGAAGTTTAGTATTTAGGATCTTTTAGTGTTTTGCAAAATTTCAGGTAATATAATGGTAATGGCACAATAATGCAAGAACACATTCTCGAAGACTAATAAACTTTAAATTCAAATAAAGATTTAATACAGCAACTGGAAGACATTTTAATATCCAAAATAAATACTCAAAACAACAACATAATACATTGTATTATGAAGTCTATGAATACAAAATAAGGTCTAGTCGAGACCAAAGCAGTAGACTGAGGATTTTCCTCATCCTGATTTTGGTAGGAAGAGAGAAAAGAGAAAAACGATAAATCGTGCAAATGGAAATTATTGAGCTCATTTAATTTATCGTACCATTGATTTATTTATTGCTTATTGCGTTTACCCTTCAGAGATTAAAACGACAGAAAATAAAAGATGTGATGATCAATAACCTGTAAACTGGTGTGTTTTTATATCGGTGAAGTGAGTAAACAAACTAAGTCGCCACGGAGACAAGCTTAGCACCCAGCTCTGATTTCTCCTACCTGCTGTTCTCTCTGCGCTCTGCCAGCATTTCAACTCTTCACCACCAGAAGAAACAAAAATATTCCATCAAAAGGCAGAAATCGGCCGCTCGTGCCCCTGTGAAAATGTCCCTTTCCGAAAAGCCCAGGCGATGGCGGAGTCATGCCTTTCCGTCTTGGCAGCATCAGAACAGCACATGCTACGTACGGACGCACAGAGCGCGGAGGCAGGGATCGTCTTCAACTGGCAGTGCTAGAGGCTTTGTTTTCCACTAAGCATACCGTGTGTGTGTGTGTGTGTGTGTGTGTGTGTGTGTGTGTGTGTGTGTGTGGTCTGCCGGGACTGGCACAGCTGATCCCCCCCTGACACCGGGTGGGGTGTACAGAGCTTCAGAGAGAGAGTGAGAGAGGAGGGTGGAGTGTGGTGAACACTACAGCCATAACAGAGAGGAATGAACCATTTCGTCAGGAGGAGGGGAAGAAATGAGCAAAATTGTCAATGTGGTTTAAGGAATTAAAGTTAATTTGTGAAAAATCTGTCAAAAGTTCAAGGAAATTTGTAAAGTTGGATTTAAAAAACACTTTACAGTGTATTTACACCAGTCGTTTTTAATCTGGTTTAACAGAACTCCAGTTTGTTTGTCACTTTAACACCATAATTTGTCAAACGATTCAAACCGATTGAAAAAGCTGTTCCCCTCCTCGCCTGTTGTGGCGCTGCACCCAGAACTGTGGAAGGAAACATCACGAAGACACTGAGCACAACCTCCATCTTCACAAAATGTAAACAAAAATGGAGTACCATGAGATTTTAGCAGTTGTAGAATTTCTCATGTTAGCGATAGATTCTTCCTTTTTTTGTTTGGAAAATCTGCAAAGTTAGATTAAAAAACAATTCAGGTCTCTTTAGTCTGCTTTACTCAAACTCTAGGCTGTTTGTCGGTTTGCTTTAACATTACACTTTGTACAACAATTCAAACTAATTGAAAAAAAACCCTGTTCCCCGCCTTTCCAATGGTGGCGCTGCAACAAGAACTATGGAAGGAAACAAACAAATTCCAATTCAGACCAAAAGGTGAACACTGGTCTGTTCGGTTGAAGTGAACTCTGACACGGTTTGAATGAATATGTGAACGCCACATGAACCGCAGCAGGAAGCAAACAGCAGCGCAGGGCATTCTGGGTGCATACAACCAAACCAAACGCAGGAGTTTGTTTTGATCGTGGTCTTTTACCAATCACAAAAAATAAATCCCACCACTCCTAAAACCTGACGGTACTCCATTTTTGTTCACATTTAGTGAAGAAGGAAGTTATGTTCATGTCTTTCTCTGAGGTTTTCATGTTGTTTCCTTCAGTAGTTCTTGATGCAACGCCACCACAGGGGAGGAGGGGAACAGTTTTTTTCAACTGGTTTGGATCATTTGACAGTGTGGTGTGAAAGAGAACCAGACGTTATTGTAAAAAACGATAATATTGTTGTTTTGAAACCATTTTTAAGTAATACAGTGCAACAATGCAATAACACATTCTCAAAGAACAATAAACTTTAAATCCTAACAAACACTATTCACTGGAGCTGGAAAGTTTTTTAAATAACCAAAATAAATAAACAAAACAACAGAAACAACAAATAAAATGAATTATGAAGTCTCTGTAAACAAAACTGTCCTTCAAAAAAGGTCTAGTTGAGATCAAAACACCAGACTGAAGACTTTTCTCATCCAGTTTTTGGTAGAAAGAGAGAGAAAATCACTAAATGTATTTTAATTTATTATCCTATTAAATGATTTATTGCTTACTGCGACAGGCCTAACGAGGATGATCCCTTTTAAAACTGCTATCCGAGTTTTTATTTTTAGGCATCAGTGGCCTTTGATGAACAGTAAATAGATGGAAATCATGCAGAAAGTGGGAATCAAACACATGAAATCCGTATCGAGGACTAAAACCTCTTCGCATGGTGAACGCGCTCTACTAACTGAGCCACCCAGCGCTGCTGGATTTATTTTTTATTGAAGGCTGAAATTTGCTCACATATTTATGAGGAAGATGATTCAGGAATATGGTTTCCAGATGCACACTGAGGTGTATAAAACGAGTCCAGCAGGGAAAAGAAAACATCCTGCGCCGCGCCGAATGAAGCCTGCAACACATTCTCATAACAAACACACAAACTTGAATATACAGCTGAAGATTTAAAAAGTAAATAATAAAATAAAACACCAACCAGTCTCAGAGGCTTTAACTGCAGCGAGAGAAAAAGCTGTTGTGTTATACAGCCTTAAGGGATCCTCAGCAACCAGAATGTTATTTGAAGCATTATCTGCCTAAAACTGGGCTCATTGTGTGAACTGGAACTGCATTATAAATGTTTATATGAGCATGCAGGGCATTTTATATTATGACTCAATGTGGCTATGCATTAGAGTTTATGAAAAACACATTGAAATAAATTACAGCAATAAACAAAGCTGGAATATTTCATTTTCCATCTGTCCAATAAAACAGCAAACCATTACCCTGCTTTCACTAGAGTCTATAGAATAACCCGAAGCCGACATCCAGCTTCAAAGCACCGCCCAATAAAACACAGAAGCATGAATCCATTATTTATTTTTAAAAAATTATGATTTGTTATGAAATTCCTGAAAGCTTTAAAATGCATATATTATCCTTGAATTTACCAGCACAATAAATGACGCACAATAGCTAAATAAGACATAACTGTCTAAACTGACTTACTGTTATCCTCAGCACTTTTGGTTCCTTCTGAGAATGAAAAAAACTGAAATTATTCAGTTTAATTTTAAACAAACTTCCTGTGGTTCCTAAATTAATTCTGCAAAACAAGTTTAAAAGCACATAACACAACTAAATGAGGTGGACAGACTTTATTAACCCTTTTGGGTTTTTGGCTCTGGGAAATGATGTATACATACATAATTTCTGTTTGTATGATTTATCAACAGTTTTGTTTACAGAGACTTAAATTTGCCAATTTATTTGCCGTTTCCTGTCATTTTGTTTATTTATTGTGCATATCTAAAATGTTTTACAGTTCCTGTGTTAAGTGTTCAACAGAATTTATAGTTTATTAATATTTGAGAATGTTTCTTGCATTATATTGCCATTACCATCTTATTACTTGGAAATGGTCTCAAAGCAACAATATTATCGCTTATCATCTAACATTGACTAACATCTACAGGTGCAGAAAAAAAATTGATTTGTTTGAAAAATCGCAATTCCAAGGCCTTGAAATTTTAAATCAATTCAAAATGCGAAAACGCGTTGGTTTCAAAATATTTTCCGTTTCTATTAGCGAGTACACTTCAAGTCGCATTATGCGTCCACTCGGTCACTGCAGGTATTCAGAATAATTATTTGATACTTTTTCTATTCAAGAAAAAGCCAGGTGGATAAGCTAACCTAACACTGGAAGTTTAAATTACAGAACTTTAGGCACCAACCTATTTTTGCTTTAACATAAACTGGAGGAATTTGAATAAGTATGAAACTGTTTTAAATAAATGTTTTGTTTACACCGCGTCTCCTTGTCAGTCACGCAATTTAAACTGAATCTCTAGACCATTAAATGGCTCCTGAATTAAAAATAGTTTCCAAATCAAAACAAGACCTTAAAGATCTAAATCAAAATTATAAAAATTATATATTATGTATCCCTTATTGAAACAAATGCTTTTATCAAATAATCTCAACAAAACTGCTTACTGAAAACATGGTTGTGTTTGGGCTAATTAAAAATGATCCAATTATGTTACATTTCAAGACAGAGAGCCTGATAAAAAACAAAGTCTGATGCTGTATTTCTATCTGACAGTTCACTTCGTCCTCCTCTTTGTAAAGCCTTTCACTTGGTCCAAAAGGAATCGCTCTTTGCTTTCTCAGAGGTGAATTAGCGCCAGACTTGTGCTGCATTATCCGCAAGATTTACATGTAGCTTCATAGTTTCACTGAATCAATAACAGGCTAACAAAGCACAAAATCCAAAGTGCTGCAGCACAAAGAGGAAATCACAGGGATAAAATGTAATATCAGGTCAGAAGATTTGCTTTTATTCTTTCATATCGGCGCAGTTACTGAAATGTTTCTATTTACATTCAAGTAAAACTGTATGAAATTAAATTCATAGTAAGAGACAAGGAGTCTAATTTACCAATTTCTCCCTTTTATCTTTAGAGCTTTTTGATGCATAGAGTTATGATTATTTCTAAAAGTCTCCATCATGTCTTAATAACACTGATAAATGATATTTGCAGTGAAAAATGACAGATGTATGGCTGTTAGCTCAAGATGTTTTACTCCACTTTTCCCACTTCATTCCACCCCAACCTGTTTCACACGACTTACCAAGATGATAAACCAGATTATCGTCACATGTAAATAAGATCTTCTTTGTTGGTATTAGTTACCCCAGATCTCAGAAAGTAACCCCGGTTCTGTTGAACCTGTTTTGTAGCATGATGATCAGACAATGAAGCAACTGTTTGTTCCAGGGCAGTGAAATGCAAATATTCTCATAAAATCTACAGCTACCAAACATCAAAGCTGGGGGAAGATATACAGTAAACACAGGGTGAATTACCAGAATATATTTTAATACTTATTAAAATATACAGTTTTAATGGGTACTACAGAGTAACATTTGCCTAAATTTGGGCAACAATCAAACTGTCAAGCTGTTAGAAAACTGTGGCACAGCTCAGTAACAGTCAACACCTATTAAACTGCTAAATCTACCTAAAATAAGAGGCAGTTTATATGACAAAATGAATCAAAACAACAAATTCATTTGAAAGATATGTATTTATGTCAAGGCAACCCTTGTTTTAGCCCTGCAGAGGAAAGCAGACTCAACCACTGACAGGAGTTTCAAGTTACAAAGCCTGCTAGCAATGAAAGCCGAGTGGGAGAAAAGCAGAAGAATGGAAGAAGTCAAGGCTAAAGCTACTGTATGCTCACATTCTATTTGTGAAGGTCTTGAGCTTTTCCTATTAAAAACAGTCTGTTAGACACAATAAAAGGAAATTAAATTGCTGGATCAGTCTTGGCATGCGACCTGTCAATCAAAAACCAAAACATACAACCGATTCTGAACAATGAAGGCTACCAACAACCTTCAGTGTGCTCATTAAAATGAACTTGTATTTTCTACGACATGCTGAGGCATGTCTGCAGCTCTACACGCAGTACAAGACAGCTGTTCTTGTTTTATCCTATTAAACTGTCACCTAATGCAAATGCGACCTATATCTGACTTAGTTTAGGGAAGTCTGGATGGCATAAATCCAGTCTTTTCATCCAAAATAATCTAATTGCTGCCACTTCCATATGCCATACTAAATCAGATACATAACCAATAGTCTTCAAGCATATGCAGTCATGTCACATTTTATCTTATTGACATGTGACATGCGTCATAATTCTGCACCAGAAGAAGCCAGAACTGGTAAATCCAGTTAAGGGTTCCCCCAGTGTATTATAAGCCTGGCGGGCCACCAAGCTTCACTTGGGGTGCAACTAAAGCTTATAACTGTATTAAAAGCCTGGCAAGCCACAAGGTTGTTATTGGGGTGCAAACAAAGCTTATAAGTGTATTATAAAGGGGCAACCAGGCTTTATTGGGGGCACAATAAGTGCAATAAGCTTTATTTGAGGTAAATGTATTACATTATAAGCCTGACTGGTCACCAAGCTTTTCCTGGGGCACAAGTAAAGTTCATGACTGTATTTTAAGCCTGGCGGGTGACCAGGCTGCACTTGCACTCCCACCAGGCCCCAGTAACAATGACACCAGAGTCTCTTTGGTGAAACGTAAAGTCAGTATTTGAACACATAGGGAGACTAAGGTTAGGAGTCCTGTTTTTTTTATTCACCACTGCCTGTTGTTCCTAGTCTGTATGCCAACTACTTTAGTGAATAAAGTAGTCAAGTCAAAAACAAATATTTTTTGTGTTTGCTTTTTAAGACTTTATAGTTGGTGTTTAGGCATCTTTAATAATGTCTTCCAATAGCACACAATTACCTGCTAATGTTTTAAAATTTCTTGTCAGCTTTAAACATTTCTTAGCTTAAAATCACAGTGGGCTGCTGGATGACTGCCTTAGCATCCCAATCACTGGGCTTAGCAAGTTTTCATGAGGAAACCCTGACGGATATAAACAATGGAAGCAGTGCCGTTACTTTGGATAGAGCTAATCTAATAAGAAGACAGAGAATCTTGTGGTCGGTATAAGTCAAGGATCGGGGGGATAATTTAGATGCTGTCCTTTATATAACAACACAATTTTTTAATAGAAGTCTGTGTTAGATAAAATTAGTATTGGTATTTCAAAGCCTTCCAAAACAGTAAATAAACCAAAACATTCAGATCTGTGCATCTGTACCACATCAGAAATCCTCATATGATACGTCAGAGTCAATAGGGGTCAGTTCACTTCATCACTCACTTTCAAGGCTGGAGCTATAAAAGTACTAAAGCAGGAAAAACAAAGTTCATGAAATCAGAGCCTCTTGCTTCCAGTACGAACACACAGTGACTCTGCTGTCCTTTCACACACGGCTCTCTGTGCAGAAATAAACTCAATTTCCAGATAAAGTTACAACCAGACAGAAACACTGTTTAGCATCGAGAGCAACGTGCAAATCCATCTAAATGCTCGGCATTAATCACCACTTCAGATCATTTGGATTTTATATTAGATTTGACTCTAATGCTGATCTGTGGCCAAAAAAGGTGGAAAAGTGCTGCTTCATTGCATTTTCCTGGTGGCTACAAAGATTCTTCTTTTAGCCACATCTGCAGACTTTATCCTGAAGCAAATTTAGTGAATCAGGTTCAGCTCGTGTGCATGTTTTATGTCTATTGCTATTAAGACTTGCAGCTGGAGGAAAATGACACTGATAAGGCCTTTAAACCTAATTTATGTCATACAAAAACCATTATTTCCCGCTGTGTGAGCAACGGACTGAAAATTAACAAGGTGTGAGGTATTTTCTACACAAGATTTTTCGGTAAATGGTTATATTAAAAACTTTTATAAATGACAAATCCTATTCTAAACCTAAGAGAAACAAACATATCATTTTTATCATCAGTTAAATCTATCATTTTAAAAATCTAAATTTGTCATGGTTATCAATATGTTGTTACAGGGTGAAGGTAATGCACCAGCAGCAAAAAATATATTTATAATTAAGCCCAAAAGTGTTTACAACCTTTCTATATTTGGTTTTAACATAATCTTTTAATTTGACTGACAGATTCTTTCTGAGTGGTACGTTTCTATGCATCGCAAAACTGAAACAAACGTCAAGAAAACTGCAAAACAGCTGAAACACTGAGTTTCTTCAATTAAAGCTGCTGCTGATCTTCCAAGGAGTGAATATCCAGAAAATCAACCTCAAGGTCAGACAGTTCAATGCTTAGAGAAATGAAAGAAAATCCCAAGAGCTCCATTTCAGATATTAAAGGTTTCAGCTAGCATGCTAAATGCCCCATGCTAAAGGTCATGACAGTACAATAAGAAAAGGACTGAACAAGCGTGGCTTGCTTTATAGGTTAAGAATAAGGAGAAGACTTCCTTTTTCTAAAAATAACATGACTTAGGTTTGTAAAGCTGAATCTTAATGAGCCAGAGGCATGATTTTTGTTTGTAATGCACAGAAGTATATTTAGAAAACATAAGTGCAAACATCTGGTAAAATCTGTCCAGCATGATGGTGAGGGTGTGATGATTAGGGCCGTTTTGCATCAACTAAGTGAGGACAGTTTGTACCTGGAGTCTGATGTCTGTAAAGGTATTCTAGATTAAACATGGGGGGTCTGAGAAACAGCTGAATCCTGGGGGAAACTGGGTCATGCAAGCAGTTAAATAAAAGTGGATCTACAAGCCAGGCAGCTTCTCTACTTTGCGATCAACTTTGTTGAACACGTTCTAACACTGCGAAGGCTGACATTCGCAGTGTTAGCCTGAGTTTAGACTCAAGTAGGAATCTGGGAAATCCAAATCATTTTCAAAAATGTCTGATGGCGGACAGATGAGCGCTAGAGCCGTCGCTGAAACTGTGTACATTCCCCGCTGCCATGATTTTTAATGATTTATCACGTGAACAAACATATACACATGTGATTTTAATTTCATTTCTTATTTCATGGAAACAACTCAATTGCAAAATTGTGGTTTTCAACATTAGCAGAATATTGACAAAGATTTGCCCGCATTTGTAATGAGAACACAGCATGTGAGGTTGATTGGTGTCTCTAAATTGTTGTAAGGTGTGACTGGTTGTGTTGCCCTGTGTTGGACTGGAAATCTGTCCAGGAAGTGCCCTGCGTTTCACCCAATGACTGCTGGAAATAAGCAAATCCAGCCCTGCACGGGTAAGCAGGTACAGACAATGGACAGACAGATGGATGGGTTGCAGATTTGAGAATTACCAACAATAACGTAAACACAACAATTTTCTTAATTCCTACTTGCAACATATGCCTGGAGACAACTAGATCACACTAGCCACATTTCCATTGACCATATGATTGCACAATTTGACATTTCGAGAATAAATCTCCTTAATGGAGGATGTCAAATTTTGAAAAAAAAATAATTTTTTGATAAAGCGTTTTGCTTCTAGGATGAGGTGGTCTTTTTTAGCGTTTATCAAAATTTGTTTACTTCACAAAACTGCAATGAAAGCACTTTTTACGCATCACACCAGTCACATGATCAAAAACCACGAATTGCCACTAGCAACAAAGAAGAAGACAGCAGGAAGTAGTTGGAAGACGATGGATCAGCATATTTTATAATCAAATATTGTGTGAACAAACTTATTCACGTGCGTTTTAATTGCATTTCTCCTTTAAAGTTAACACCGGAATTGCGAAATTTTGTTTCTTTCAACATTAGCGGAAAAACGACAAAATACTGTGCACATTTGTAATGGAGAAGCCTCTAATGTTAAACTTTCCAACTATCTAAATAACAAAAATCAACTGACAGGATGCATAAGAAGACACCTTATCAAAATCTGGATTCCTTTAAAAAAAATTGGGAAACTTTAGAATGCAACTAAAATATTTAGTGTTAAAAATAAAACTAGCAAAAATACTTTTCCTAAAGGCAGAATATTCTCTGTTGCTGTGTTTAAAAGTGAGAAATATGGATTCAAACCTATACAAGACATTTAACTGACATGTACTCTAAACAGATTATGGGTCACCATTTCTAAATAAATTGCAGCAAAATTTCAGCTATAGATATCCTGTTAAAATATACCCACAATATTTATATAATTTAGTTGTTTTAATGCCAATACGGGTTAAACCGTTTGCTTTGACATACGTTATACAAGGCAGAGACGAAGATGTAGGTTAATTAACTGGTGTGCAGACATCCAGGTAGTCGGCCCTAAACCCACTAACAATACGCTGACCAGAAGCAACCACAGGTTATTCTAAACCTGCACCTTTGGCGTACAAGAATACAACAAATCTGGCCGACATAACCACCCACAATATGCGAAATATCAAGAATAAACAGTCAAAAGCCATCGATGGCTAAGGATTTGGTTTCCCAACCATGATTTACTAATGTTGACGAATAAAAATGCCTTAACACTGAATCATTCTCGGGTCTGTCAAGGTTATCTTGACAGTGTCCTTGTGGGCTGTTTTTTTTTCCAAAGCAGCCCATTTTCCTTCAGCCAGCCCCATCAACTCGGAGTTAAAACCCAGCTGCAGACCTGCAGTTGGTCACCGAAACGCCTCCAGTTAAAACATGTTAGCTCAAAGAAGCTAACCAGCTGATCGCACTAGCATCGCAGCATCTGAGCGACAACTGTCAAACTAAACCGTGACGTCTTCAAATGAATTGCTTTGAAAATAACAAATTATAAAGATATATATTTAAACTATACGTTATAGTGCGACAATTGAGTTCATAATCTCGTCTTTAATTGTGTTATTGTGACGCTAACAGCGGCTGCACCGTTGCTGGTGCTGTTAACTGACGTGATGAACATTCCTGTATATGTTAACTGTGCTAGGCGGCTAGGTGGCGATGCTAACTAGCCGCTCCAGAGACCTCAGCGTATCCGCCGTCCTACTCACCAGTGAGCGGCCTCTGAGGCGAAGTACTTCGGTGGGAACGTTGACGATAACCTCCAATGTGTGCATCCATATGTCTCAGACGATGCGCAAACCTAAAAGCGGTGAGCGCTTCCTTTCCTTCCTTCTACCGGTGGCCATTTTTTCCTCAACATCCAAATAAAGCGGAGCTCGTCCCGGTTGCGATTAGGTCCCAGAGCCGAGTTTCCTCCAAACAGCATCCTCCTCCTGACACCGCCAGCGTGGAGAGGGGAGCCACATCTGCAACACAAAGCTGACATCTGTTGGAACCTCCTAGGAAAAGCACTCCATGACTTGCATTAAAGGACACGGATCTAAAAAAATATATTCTTACTCCTTTTCTTAGGGCCTACACCAGTGCAGTGGTGTCCACACTTTGATTGTTTTTGCAATTTTGCAACTTTTTTTAAAGGTAATCTCAATAATAATGACATTTTAAATCATTGTAGACTGAAAATGTAAAGAAGGTTTTTCACAATTAGCGTTATCATTAGACAGGAACGCAGTTTCTAACTTTTTGGGGGTTTATATTTTCTTTTCTTTTTTTTGCCTTTGAGTTAAAGCAGGTTTTTGCTTGTGGTTCTAGTTACTTCACAGCTAAGACGATTGCAGAATAATTGTTAATGAATGTGTGTTTTGAACCTCATATTTTTTAAGAAGATGTTGTTTATTTGTAAAAATGTTGCTCTACAAGACGAAAATGTCCATCTGCATCAACCACCTATGTCAGCATTGGGGTCAGGGGCCGCACACAATCCTTCAGAGGGCTCCAACTGGCCCCGTGCAGCACTTTGGACATCCCTGACCTAAACACAAGAAAAATATAATGAAAAAGTTTAATATCACAAATTTAAGAAAGAGAAATCAGAGCACGACTTCAACATCTTTTTACTCAAGTAAAAATAAAAAGTAGCCGTCCAAGAAATCACTTGGGTAAGAGTAAAAAAAGAAAATCGACTCGAGTACTGAGTAACTGATCAAATAATCGTTTAATATTCAACATGTACATCATCAGGTGGACCAAGTGGAAATTAAGGTATTTTAAGGATAAAAATTACAATAATTAATTTAAGCAGTGGTGGGATGCTGTACTTAAGTACAATTTTCGTGTATCTGTACTTTACTTAAGTAGATTTAATAATGGGTACTTTCTAGTTTTACTCTACTACATTTTACAGTAAGTATCTGTACTTTCTACTTCACTACATTTCTACAAAATGTCACGTTACTCGTTACATCCAAGTCGCATTGAGCTTTTAGTTAAAATGTGAAGTTAAGGGATTTAAGGTGGTGCCGTAAAATCCGAGCAATAACGTGACTTAGTGTCTGTTGTCACCCATCGCCTCCACCTTTACTCGCACGCAGAGCTCCAGACATGCGCAGTGGTTTCCTCTGAGCGGGAGAAGATGTCTGTCTAATCGTCAGTAATACAATAGCGCTGCATAAATCATAAGATATGGCGACATGTAAAATCAGCAGCGCTTCGCTTTCACAGACGGTGGGGACTTCGTCCAACTTTTAGCGTCATTTCGAAGGAAAGCTTAAAGAAAGGTAAGATCTGTGGACGTGATGCTAGTGTAACATAGCTAAAATGGTTCAGGTTAAATCCTGCTAAAATGCACCATCTGCTGGTAAAAAGTTGTATTGCATTCACCCTAGATAGAGCGGGGTATTATGGGTAATCCTCAGAGCCATGAGGATCACCGACGAGGTAACGTGTCTCTGCCATGTGATAAAGAAATATTATTTATGCAGGGATTAACGAGCTCCGGCCAGGGGCCGGATTTCCGGCTTTTGACCAAACGGTCCGCCTCAACCAAACTGTAGTCTCCCGGCTTGAAGAGCTCCGTCTACAAAGATGTCTGCCAATCAGAAAGCTCCCGTGTTCTTGACCAATGACTGTAAAACGGTTTGTAGAAAAGAAGCGCATGCGTTCGGTTCAGCGGTTAAATCAAATGCGATATGAAAGAAGATGGAGTTTGTCTCACCCGGTAAAGAAACACGTTTACTTGAGAAAGGAATTAAAAACAAGTGGCGCAGGGCATGGCTAGAGGAAAGAGGACAAGACGGAAAGTTGGCGGACATTTTTACAAAAAGGGGGTGCTGGGATTCCTTTGTGGGGCGTTTGGTCGAAGGTAAACTTAACACCTCACAATCACAACAATACCAGTTTAGACATTGAGCAACTTGTTAAAACTGTATTTCGTAGCGTTCATTTTATAGCGTTAACACCGGAGCTGTAAGTGGTCCGGTATACAGTGGCGGAGCTAGACTTTTAAAGTTGGGGGAGCCAATGGGGGGCCAGGACTACCTCTGGGGGGGGCAAAATTTTAAATGTGTGTGCATATATATATATATATATATATATATATATATATATATATGTAATTTAAAAAATAACCAAACTGAATAGTTGGTTATTTTTTAAGTCCCTCTGTCATTTGACATGCTATAATTAACACCTTTGACTGGCGCACATGGAGACATGACAGACTCTACGCTAAGAGTTCATCACAGAGGAAACTAAAATCAATCAAATAAAAGATCCTTTCTGAATATCATCTCATGGACACTGAACTAAATGCGTCTTTCTGACTGGGAGCTGACAGCGTGTTGAAGAGTTATAGACACCTTGGTTAGGAAGCTCTGTTTGGACAGGTAACAATATTTCGGGTCGGACCAGAACTATTTGCCTGATGGTGGCTCGGGCTTCTAATGAGTTTACATTTAATGAGTTTGCAGCACACAGAGAAAACCTAAAGAGAACGTTATGATCTACTTATTGTAGTTTAAGTAGAGAAATAACAGCTGACTGAGAGAGGAAAGAAATTAAAGGGCAGAAACAAGCACAGAGCGCTGGGCAATAAATGCTCCAATTAATCACACATGAGATGACAAACGCCAAATATACAATATATAGTTACACTGCTTAGTTAATGGTGTTTTAAAAACCAAACCAGTAAAAACTGAGTTAATATGTCAGATTCCCTCCTCAGCCTCGTCTTGATAAGAACAGAGAGCAGTTCGCTGGTTTCTGTCCAGACTGTGATCAGCTGACCACTTGGTGCTCAGACAGTTTCAACTTTACGCACAGAGAACATCGTGGAGCTCATTATTAATCAGACTAAGAACAATATCTGTCAGAGAATCATCTCTGATCTGGACGCTTTAATGGACCAGAGGCTTTGGAGCGTCCAGCAGCTGATCCGCTTCTGCTGGTTTTTCTCCCGCTGAGGGAAGTGATGCGGGATCAGGAAACGATCAGAGTTCTGACCGTCTTCTAATCACGTCATTTCGTGAAATGTTACCTCATTTCAGAAACGTTCTGGCAGAGAAAAACTAAATGTTTCATTTGATGACTACAAATTGGAAATAAAATTATTTTGTTCTTTGACGGACAACAAAAAAACTCCAACCCAACCTCTGCTCCAAACTACGAACATTGTCGGCCCCTCTTCGGGTTTTTCTCTTTTTGTGGAGGATCAATAAATAACTTATTGGTGTTTTACCATCACCACCAGGTATGAAGTGCTTTAGCCTTTGAGTTGCAGCACAACTGAAACACCCAGGAGAAGAATATCAGCTTGTTATGAGTATAAAGGAGGCTGATATCGCGCCTGATAAAAATCTATTTATTTATGCCACATGGACTTGTATAAAGTTTTATACATTTTCTTTTCATATATTTGTTTTTCTTCTTTAGATATTAGATTGGCTTAGATTGATTCCAAATAATGTACAGGAATGACCTGGTGCTGTTGCATGTCAATCATCGGGGGGGGGGCAATCAGATGACAGGGGGGGCACTGGCCCCCCCTCTGGCTCCGCCACTGCCGGTATATAACGGGTGTGATAGAACAACGGTACCACAGCACTTTTGAATTTCAACAATCAGAATGCAGAAATTGTTTCCGTTGTTTTTAAAAGGTTTATGTCAATCTGCCTTTTCCCCATCGATATGCTTCCCAATCGCCCTGCACCTTATGGGTAAAAAAAAAACAAAAAACGAGGAGCACATTGCTCAAAACTCTAAAACAGGAGAAGCGGGACATAAAACGGAGCGACGAACTAGATGTGAATTATGGCATAAAAACAGAGAATCCGACGCTGAACAGTGAAAAATCAACACATGATGTGAAACACATGACGATTAGGCAGCGCAGCAGGTGATGAGTGAAGATTACTGATGGTCAATAAACGATAAAATAAATCTAGCAACAGGACAGAAACTAAAGTGGACATAGCAATAAACCAAGAGAGGATAATACTAATCAAAGGAAACTAAATTGAAATGAATGAAGAACAAAATGCAAGAATAAACTAAGAAACCAAAGTAAATGCAGAGGAATACATTTGTATGGCAAGACCTTTCGAGCAATAATTAATACAGAGGACTGTGGCAAGAATAAACGGACACTATTTCCAGATAAAAGGTAAAATAATGTTGAAGTGCTATGGGTTTATTGAGACCATATCTAGTACTAAGAATAAATATATCTTACAGACCATAACAGTAAACAACTGATCACTTATTTATGTTTTTAACTAGATTTGATACATCGTCAATCTTTTAACTAGATTGACGAGGGTCAATCAGCGTTGCTTCCTAAGTTTGATTTCACAGAAGTTTGTTTACTTGGAGTTATATTGTGTTGTTTAAGTGTTCCCTTTATTTTTTTGAGCAGTGTATATCTATGTCTATATCGACTTAGACGACTTGGCTTTAATTTCATATTTGAAGTGTTATTTTTGTGAAACATACTTTGGCCGCCAGGTGGTGCTGTGGTCCAGCTCTTTACTACGGACTCCACTTAACACATGAATATTCTGACGTTACAGTAAATGGCCGCCAGATGTCGCCATTTCTCCCTTGATAATAAAAATCTCGGCTGCCGTGCGGGTTGTATTTCCTGAGTAGTGGAAACCACATACCACATTAACCCAGGCTGTGATTTAATGCATAGATGTCATGCCTGAGGTGGTTTTCTTTAGCTACTGACTGCATTTTTTATTATTAGTAGAAGAGTTAAGGATGTGTAAGTGATAAAAATGCCATATTTGTCAATAATTTTAATATTTTTCATCTTATTTTTGTGTAGCTTTCCTGCCCATCCCAGTGGAAATGCTGAGTTGTTTCAGTTAAATCTTTTGTTCCTATCTTTCTACTTGGCCCTATAATCAAAGTTTAAATCTTTCTGTGGTTTTAAGGCTTGGCAAATGAATAAAGAAAAAAATCCCTGGGTGTGAAATCCTGTTGTTACTAGGTAATAAAAAAATAATGGCAGTTCATACCTTACCTGAATTTCAACCTGATCAAAGCGGTCGGTGACAAAATAACATAAAACTCTCTGGGTTTAACAAGCTCAAATCTTTTGTTAGCCACTACTCTACACTAAAAGAAATACTTCATTTGGCATTACAAAAGCAAAAGGGCAAAGGCATGTTGGGGCCACTGTAGGAAAAATAAAAAAAGAAGTAAATTTCCACCCCAAAAAACTCAGAAATGTTCCTGAAATAAACTAGATCATTTCTGAGGTCCATAAAACTTGGCTTGAAAAAAAACTTGAGAAATGTTGAGAAAGAAGAAATTTTTTAGAAAGAAACTTGGAAATTTATGAGTTTGAAAAGTCAAAAATATTCTAGAAAAAAGTGCATAAAATAAAAAAATATATATTTGAAACTCAGAAAATTCTTTTTTTTTTTTTTTAAGAAAATTGTTGAGATGAACCTTAAAATTTCGGAGTTTTTCCTAACAAATGCTTAACTTTTCAAACTCAAATTTCAAAGCGTTTTCTGTAAAATAATGGAAACTTGATGAGCAGTAAGTAGTTTGGCCACTAACCGCAGTGTTAGGTTTCGTTTTCTTCTTCTGCTTCTTAATTCCGGTTGGTATTCCAGGTGCATTTGGTTTTCCTCGTTTGTCCTGCTTTTTTATTTTACTTTCCTGGAGCATTCCTGTTTTATATTATTTCACAACTGCTTTATCTCCATTCACCTGAGAAGACTCAGTGTTTATGTAGCGTCGGTTCACATCAAACATCGTGTTTTCTCAAAAAGGGCAAGCGAGTCCAATTTTTATCCAGTTACATAAGAATCACATCAATGCTGCTTGTTCCAGTAGAATCCAATGGCAACATGTTTATTGTTTCATTAACTCTTTAACCTTTTATGTTACCTGATGTTCACACCTGGGTTCGGTTCCCAGCTGTCACTCACCTGTTGTTCAGCTGTCAGCAGCTCCTCAGGGCTCGATGTTCTGCCTGGTTTCTTTTAATCCTTTAAATATGTCTGTGTTTTATCAAACTTTTTTATTGTTTTTACACCTTACCGTAATGTTCTGGATTAACTTGCTCCAAAGTTACAATATTAAAGGGGCAGTATCATGTTACATCGATATTTTAGCTTAGCATCATGTTTTAATGTTATTCCCCTCATCATAAACAAACCTGGAGTGTCGCTTTGATTCTTTCATGAATGTTTGAGAAATCCTTTAATCTCCATGACAACCATTCAGCTGAGCAAAACGCCTAAGTGGACCTAGCTCCGCCTACAAGGACGCAGCTCCTCCTTGGAACTGCAGTTTCTAAGCTTCTGAGCTTCCGCCTCAGCTCCTTTAGACTAGCCAGCAGCAATTAGCAAACACCTTGTGGGTCAGCTGATCTCACTATCGGATACTTGTCAGAAAAATGCTAAAAAAAAAACACTGTTAAAAGAGGATCCTGATTTCAAGGAGTTAAATTAAGTTTAAAAAAAGTAAGTTATATTTGATGTACATGACAGCATTTTGATTTTGCTCTAAAATGAAATTATGTGCCTGGAAAACACACAATGAAGCCCCTTTAAGGTCTACATGTTTTAAATCATTCGAAAGGCTCAATGTCTTCCTTCGCATGTCATCAGGTCATGCAGAAGGTTATTAATCAACCGTTTAATTTATTAAAGTCTATTGAACCATCCAAACATTTTTAGAGTTGACAGCTGAATCTAACCAGATTCAGCTGTCAACTGAATCTGAGTTGACAGCTGAATCTGTCAACTTATTAAGGCGTTTTCCCACTGCACGGAACGGAGCGGTTCCGACCGTGTTCGCATTACAACTTGCGACCGGTTCCAACCGGCCCCATGGAACCACAAGAGCTGTGGTTCCAACCGGGCCGGCCAAGCGGTTCTACTTAGAACCAGCAGCTGGTTGGCTGCTGGTTGTTATGGAGTCAGACGTTGATTTTCCGTTGACAGCTGGCTCTCACTAAACTGTATTTTATTTTGTAAAGAGTGGTCTTCTCAATATGTTATTAGTTTTAATTAGCAATGGATTCGTCTCAATATAGTGCAATCACCTGGTCTAATGATGAGGGGTTTTTTTTCCCCCGCTTACTCGCTGATGAACTAGTACAGCCGGCCGCTACATCAAAACCATTGTTTAGTTACAAAAAAAAAACGTCCGGTACAGTTTCGATGGCGCCCTCAGTGTAATGCGAACACAACAGGGCTGGAACTGTTCCGTTCCATTCCGTACCGTTCCCTGCAGTCCGAAAGCGGCTTTAGATTCAGTTCAATCTGTCAGTTGTGAAGTCATGATGTCAGGGGACTGATTTGACATTCTGTCTCTTTCAGAGCTTAGATGAAGCAATTATCATTTTTCTCAGGTCTCATGAACAATCAGCCGGTTTGGTCGCTTAGATCCAGAGTTTATTAGAACCGATTAGATTTACAACAAACCTCTTTGTTTGAGAAAGAAAATGGATGCAGAGCTGTCTCTTAAGGAGGAAGATTAGGGCCAATAATAAAAGAAAAGAATAATGAGATTACAATCTAAATTTTCAAATTGAAGTCAGGATATTGGAAAAAAAAAAGTCAGAATTCTGAGATAAAGTGAATTTTTTTCAGTCAGTGACCCACATCATTTCCCGTAATCTCTCTCCTGCGCTGACCCTGCTCAAACCAGATCAGCTGCAGATAAAGCACCTGTCACACCGTGTAGATCTCTTCATCCTCTTCAAAGTCAAACACTGAGAAAAAAGCCAGGCTGGGAGTGTGAGCAGCTCCACACGTGCCAGAACCAGCATCCCTAAGGCGGCGTATTCCCAGCATCGACACCAAACCAACCGCAGCCTGCAGGACGGGCGGCCGACTTCAGCCAACCGCCAACTATTCAGCTGGTGGTTGGTGGAAAATTCCCACAGAGTCTGCGATTATCTAAACAAAACGAACAATAATGCTCCAGTAAACGACATCAGACATCTCTGGCGGCATTTCAAACCTCCTCTAAACAAGTTTGAACAAGAAGCGTAAACACGCTGGTGCAAGGACAGAAACGAAACTTTGGCTCCCGTTTTTTCTTTCTGCAACGCTCCTCTGACTTTCATTTACTGGTAAATAATAAAATGATGCTGTGATTGACTAAAGGGTTAATCCTCTAACTTCCATTTACTGGTAAATCATAAAATGATACCAGGATGTGGCTTAACCAAAAGGTTTGTGTTTGCAGCAAACAGTCATGTAGTCATTCTAGTCCAAATATCTGAGCTCACTTAAAAGAAAACAAAAATTACTTAAAAGTAACTTTTCAGCAAGATATAGGAACTTGTGAGTCAATAATTATTTTAATACTAATGAAAATGTACTAACTTTACTTGAAACGGGAAAAATGTCTCGTTATAAGTGAAAAACGAGGAATGAACTGACTTTGTGTGGAGGTCAAGTTCCAGAGATTCACTGCAAAAACAAAATCTTAAGTATTTTTGGTCTCATTTCTTGTGCAAATATTTTACCACATTTGAAGAAATAAGACAACTTATAAGTTACTTTTTAGCAAGACAGATAAGCTTGTTTTTAGTCAATGATTCTTTAATTTTGATTAAAATGTACTAGTTCCATTGACAGATTATTTAACGTATAACGAGGCATTTTTCCTGTTTTAGGTGAAAAAACATCTGCCAGTGGAACTAGTACTTTTTAATTGATAAATTATTGACTTAAAACAAACTTTCTTTATCAGGCTGAAAAGTTACTTTTAAATAATTTTAAGTTGAAAGTCAGAATTCTGAGATTAAAGTCAAAATTCTGAGATTATAAAGTCAAAATTCTGAGAAAGAAAAGTCTGAGGAAAAAAGTAATAATTCTGTTTTTGCAGAAAAGTTGAACCTTTAGAGTTCAACTGAATGAATGTCAGTTTATCCATCACAGTTCAACTTCTTGTATGTTTTCTTAGAAAACAGCCTAACTGCTTCACTGATGGGTAGCACGACGAGATGTAATCTACTTTCACTCTGAGCCAGATGTTAGGAAATCTGAAATGTGAAAACAACAGATCCTGTCTGCAGGATGAAGAGACGCCTCTGTTTGGATTTCATCACTGCGGTTCAGCGCTCACTCTGCAACTCAAAACCACTGATAACAGAACCTGCTTGTTCCCGCAGTGAATTAGATAAGGAAAAGTTATTTTGGGAGTTCAGATTTGACCAGTTTGCTAAAGAAGTTTACGTTATATGTAGTGCAAAGGTAATACTTTATGAGTGACTCTGGAGGAGCTGCAGAGATCCACCGATCAGGAGGGAGAATATTCTTTAAAGATTAATCCACTGCCAGATTATTTCACTTTTAGCTCGTACTTTTTCATCAATATTAAGGAATTGTTTACTTTAAAAAGCTCCCATTTCTTGCTGAAAAGTTTCTTGTAAGTTACTTCTGTCTTATTTCAAGCTTACTACAATATTTGGGCTAAAAACTAGACTAAAAAAATACTTGGTAATTGCAGATAAATCCTAATGGATGATAAAACTTAAAATCATGCAATCTAACTGATATTAGTTTATTGTGCAGTTTACTTCTTTTTTGCTGTATTGTTGAGATAAAACTCTTCTTAGTGTTTATTTTTCACTGCTTTGCAGTGCTAATATATTAATCCCCCTGAAATAAGACAAACTAACTTAGAAGTTATTTTCCAGGAAGATAAACAAATTTATATCTAGGGGTGTGAGAATCCTTGTTAAATGACATCTTAACTAAAACTCTGAGGTGTGAGAATCCTTGTTAAATGACATCTTAACTAAAACTCTGAGGTGTGAGAATCCTTGTTAAATGACATCTTAACTAAAACTCTGAGGTGTGAGAATCCTTGTTAAATGACATCTTAACTAAAACTCTGAGGTGTGAGACGTTTAACTGAAGTCCCACAAGGGGTGCGGGTTTTAATGTTTTTATCTTTAACCTTTTTTTTTTAAGTCTCTTTGTCTTTCTGTTTATTCACTGTCACATACTGTTTTTATTTTAATCATGTAAAGCACTTTGAAATGCCTTGCTGCTGAAATGTGCTATACAAATAAAATTTGATTGATTCATATAGAACAGGGTTGGGTAATCCTGGTCCTCCAGGGCTGGTCTCCTGCAACTTTTAGATGCACCTCTACTTCAACACACCTGAGTCAAATAATGAGGTCGTTAGCAGGACTCTGGAGAACTTGACTGCATTTAGGAGGTGATTCAGCTGTTGGATTCAAGCGTTTTGGACCAGGGAGACGTCTAAGAGTTGCAGGACACCGGCCCTCCAGAACCAGGATTGCCCACCCCTGATATAGAAGCTTGTTTTTAGTAAATAATTCCTTTAAATTGGTGGAAAAAGGCCAAGTTTCATTGGCAGATTATTTCACCTGCAACATGGGGAAAACATTTTGTTATAAGTGAATTAATCTGCAAATGGAACCAGCTTAATATTCATCAATATTAAATGATTATTTACCTAAAACAGTGTTTCCCAACCCTGGTCCTCGAGGCTCATTGCCCTGCATGTTTTAGGTGTTACCTTGCTTTTGCACAGGTGATTCCAATGACAACTGTTTGCTGAACTGAATCAGCTGAATCAGGGATATTAAAGCAGAGAAATATCTAAAACATGCAGGGCAGTGTGCCTCGAGGACCAGGGTTGGGAAACACTGACCTAAAACAAGCTCCTTTATATCTCTAAAAAGTCACTTATAAGTTAGTTTTGTCTTATTTATTTGTTTTATATCTTAAGTGGTAAGATTTATTAGATTTTTTGCAGTGTTATTCTGCAAACAGAAAGGGAAAAGCATGAAGAGGCCCCAGACGGACCGTGTTTGGCCCAATCCAAACATGTCCGGTAGTAAAATAAATGACTTTCCACTGTTCAGCAACCAGCATTCCATTAAAGCTGCAGCTGCGAACATATCGATGGGAGTCGCTGTCCATCTCCCATCGCCCCCTAGCCGTGAAATAAAAACTGTCTGCACTCCTGGGGTCTCTGTTTTCCTAAACTGTGAATTCCCAAATCTAATATTCATTACATCCGCAAGGTTTTCCGGTGGGAAAGTTTGTTTTATTTTAGCGGAAACCTTGACCTTGAAGTCTCTGTTTCCTGAAAATCACGTGGGAACTCCACAAGCTGTGGTGGACGGTGCCAGAGGTGGAGGAAGTTTTTCTCGGGGTGAAAGCGGAAAACTAAAGGAAAATAGATAATTATGCATCTCCTTTTTTACTCTAAGTCGACACAAAGGTGTCTATTGTTCTGCTAGCTTAAGCTGAACTGATTTATCAAACCAAACGGCAGCTTGTGTCAAAGAGGATTATCACGACTTTCTGCATTGTTTCTGCACTAAGTGAGTCAGCTCTTGGGGCAACACCAGGCTTAATCACCTCTAGACAGTCATCATTCAACCAGCAAATTACACTGCAAAAACAATTTTACCAAGTATTTTTCTAATGCAATTATCTTGGTACTCTTGAAATAATACAGAACTAACATACAAGTTACTTTCCACCAGGTATTAGATCAATAATTGTTAAATATTGATGAAGATAATACTTATACTTAACTATTTCACTTATAAAACGGAAAAAAAAATTGTTATAAATGAAATTGTGCTTTTTAACAGAATTATTTAAATAAGTCAAGCTTCTATTTCTTGTGAAAAATGTTAGTTTTGTTTTATTTCAAGTAAGATATTTACACTCAAATCTAATAAGCACAGTAAATCAATAAATCGCATGATCAATTAAAACCAGCTCAATGATTTCAATTTGTATGATTGATTGTTTTTCTCTCTTTCTACCAGAAACTGGATGTTTAGTTTGGTTCTTTGGTCTCAACCAGCCTGGTTTTGAAGGATAGTTCTGTTTAAAGAGACGCCATAATAAACTTTTATCTGCTTTTTCTGTTTATTTGTTTATAATATTTAAAATGTTGCTGCTGTGTTAAATGTTCATCAGAATGTATTGATCTTTATAAATGTTTTTGTTTTTGGGGGGGTTTTTTACACCAAAAATATTGTCTCAAAACAACAATATCGTTTATCATAATAACTTTTGGGTCAATTCATTGTCCAATAAACTTTTGTGACAATCCAAGTTTACGTTCATGCAACAGCGGTAAATATTGTCATATTACGTTTTTTCTTAAAGCTGCCAAACCGATGAGATCTGTACTGAGATAAACTTCTGTCTGAATGTACTTTGGGTGAAATTTAATCCCAACTTGATCTTCCCAAACAGTTTTGCTGGGAGTTGAGCCAAGGACAGGAACTCTGGCAGAGCTTTAAGTTTCAGAACCTGCTCCGACCCATCACACGGTTAGATTTGTTTCAAGACATGCAGCTTCACATCGATACACCCCATTAAGCATAAATCTGCCCAATGTTTAGCTGGATTCAGATTTCAGGTTTATGACATCATAAACCGAGGTATATGAGAGATAAAATAAGTGACATGAATTTAAATGTAACCCCTAACTTTGGCATAAATCCCATCCATCTGCCCTCCCACCCCTTCATCTTATAAATCATCAGAGTGGTTAATAACATGTTACAGGCAGGTTAAGACCTGGATCGGATGTCAGTACAACACTTTGCTGTGGAAACGTATAAATTAACATTTCTGAAGGAATGTTGAAGCCATGCCAAGGTACCAATCTGTCCTACCAATACAGAATATCTCAATATTCATAAACGTTAACTCAAAGAAGAAGAAACTGCTGAGTAATGTAACGCTGCAGGTTTAATGGCTAATAGAGCGAATCTGCTGCATTCAAGTAACATAATTCTGAGATTAAAGACGGAATCTGAGAAAAAAAGTCATAATTCTTAAAGTCATAGTTATGGAAATAAGTCAGGAAAAGTGCTGTGAAGTAAAGTGAAATAATCTGAAAAGTATCTTGTCATTAGTGAAATAATCTCAAAATGGAAGTTGTACTTTTTCATGAATATGGATGAAATATTGACATAAAACAATATCCTTTTTTCTCTCCTTATTTCTTGCTGAAAAGTTGCCTCTACGTTAGTTTTCTCTTATTCAAGTGAACTAAGATATTTGCACTACAAACTAGAGAAAATTACTTGGTAATATTTTGTGTTTTTGCAGTGTGACATAAAGCAATATTAAAACAGAGGATTTTTTTTCTCAGTTTTGAGTTTATAGACGAGTTTATAGTACATTAAGAAAACAGGTTGTTGTGACTTTTGCTGTTTATTTTGTAGAATATTTCCTGTCTTGGCAGGACTTGATTCCTTGTGGTGAATAAGGAGGTTAAATTACTTGTTCCATGTCTAAATGTGACAAGAACAGCAGTACGATTTATGTTGTTTATGTTTTTTTAAAGAGAAACAGACGATGAGTAATGATGCACGTGCTTCAACTCATCCATTCATTCTTTGGACTCCTTAATCCCTGCAGGATCAGTGAAACAACTTGCATTCTTAGCAGAGCGTAGGAGGAAACTGGAGCATCTGCGGAAAATCAGACAGAAAATACACACTGAAAAGCTCAAGACAGGCTTTAAACCCACAAAACACTGCAAAAACACACCATTAGTACACTGGAAATAAAATAAAACTAACTTACAAATAACTTTCCACCAAGATACAGGAGCTTGTTTAAGTCAATAATTCCTTAATATTGATGAAAATGTTCTGGTTCAACTGGTAGATTATTAAATATGAGATGAGGAAAATTAATTATTATAAGTGAAATCATCTACCAGTTACACAATACTTCTTAAAGTCAATGTTACGGCATTATTTGCTTAAAATAAGCAGTAATATTATGCTGAAAGTTATTTGAAAGTTTGTTTTGTCTTATTTCAAGCGTGCGAAGACACTAGAAACTAGACCAAAAATAATTGGTCTAGTTTGTGGTTTTGCGGAGTAATTTGCTGGTGGATGTTGAGAATGATGATTGTTCAGAGATGACTAAGAGTTGACCCAAATAATAAAATAGACCCAGAGTTTTTGCATTCGCATTTTTTCTGCAAGGCACAACATGCAAACATATAAATTTTGAAGAAAAAAAAAGTTGCATGGCGTATTATGTGAAAATCTACAAAAAAATACAAGTTTTATTGCTATTTTAAATGACATATCAACTGAATAAACAACTTTATTTTTGCATTTGGGTCATTTTTCTTGTTAGTTAAAACATAATTTTGTTTTTTTTTTTCTCCTAATTTTTTTACTTTTAATTGCCTTTGTCCGTTGAAGCAGTTTTAGTGTTTAATGACAGAAAATAACTAAATTAGAGGCAGATAATTTCATGTCTGCATTCCAGCTCACAGCCTTTTGAAAAGTTGCATCACTGCTGGCAGAATATCTGGTCGTGACGGGAAAGTGCCTCTCCCGTCGATCAACTGTCTCCCCACTCCCAGATGATAATCTGCGCGGATGCACGCCCAACCTTGTGTAAAAACGCTTAAAACAAGCCACTGTCACAAAGAACTGGAGAGGTGCCAGTTGTTTAGCCAACAGGAGAAATCCCCGGCCGCACCGTCAACAACAAATGAAAAGAATGTGGGGAAATTTTCTGCTAAGATAATGGTGAGAACGAGACCGATCTTTCGCAACACTTCCTGATAAATGCTCTGATAACCGCCGCTTTTCCAATGGCTCCAAGCATATTATGAACTCAGTTTGCGTTCCCTATCAATCACAGCCAGGACACAATCCAGGTTTCATTTCCTCCTGAGTAAATTAGAAAAATCCTCTTTTTGCGTTGTGCGCATGAGCGAAATTTCCGGAAGTAAAATTTCACCAACTGAAATTGAAAACGTGAATTTTTTTATAAGGATCATTATAAATGTAATTTAAGACCTTTATTCGTATTTCCACAGAAATTTACAAAATTCGTCCAACCAACTGATGACAAATTTGCACTTATCTATAACAGACGCAACAAAGATACTTCGCTAGCTACCCAGCTAGCTAGGGCATTAGCAGCTAGTTAGCGGTAGCATCAACCCCAGTAGCAGAACTCGTTTTCTTTTCAATTGATTAATTTAAGTTTATCGCCGCCACATCTAGACTGGAAGGTGGATCTGGAGGAAAATATTATAAATAGATTTGACTAAATAATCCAGCTGTACGTGTATTTAGGTGCATTAGGGTCAATGTAGATAGAAAAAGAGGAGACGCAAATTGCCGCCAAAGTTTGAGATTAATCTCAGCAATTTTCAGAGATGGGGACTCGAGTCACATGACTTGGACTCAGTCAGACTCGAGTCCTTAAAATCACGATTTGAGACTTGACTTGAAAAAATGCTCAAAGACTCGGACTTGACTTTGACTTTCATCCCATTGACTTGGGACTTGACTCGACTTGAAGCTGTTTACTTGAAAAGACTTGACATTTTTTTCTCAAAGTCTTAAAATTTAAAACACATTATTTATAAAGTGGCGTCATTAATTAATTTCACTCATTCCGTATCAACATGCGCAGACCGTCCCTCTGTTTTCCTCTCCTCAGGTATGTATGTGTGCGTAGCTGCAGCTCAACCAATCAAATTAACAGGATTTGGACATTTAAAAAAACGCGGTGACGCTGCAGAGCTCAGGGAACGAAACACGAAATAACGGCTCGAATATGCTTCCGCGAGTAATTTCTTTTGGCTATGTAGGTTATGAACTTTCGAATAAAAAACGAAGTGCAACTTGTAAAACATGCAAGGAGAGAATATCGGATGGAGATGCCACGACTTTGTCCAACTTTGTCCGGCATTTGAAGCTTCACAAAGATGGTAGGTGGCGCTTTTCTTTTGCTGTAAGATAGTTGACTTTAGCTAACGTCGTGTTAGCATGTGTACTCCGGGTTAAATTGGTGATGACTTACCATAAATCCGGTCCTTCAAATGCCTCCACAAATAATGTGCACCGTGTTATTAGGTCAGGAAGCCGGTGGATAGTGAGCGGGGCTCCGGGACAGAAAGCAGATTCTGGACCTGAACTCAGGGAACAGAGTCTCTCTGTCCCGTCATGATGATGAGCCGGTCCAGTATCAGCTAAGGACGGTTGGTGTATCTGAAGACATCTACGTTGGGAAATTCTATTGACAATATGTTGTTTACTGCAGTCAGTGCATTAAGTCAACTGTTTTTGACTTAATGCACTGACTGACTGTCACATGTGGCACAGAACCCATTTCCAAGTAGTAAAGCTTTGCTGGAAAAACAAATAAAAAAATTCCGGGGTTTTTTTTTGGGCCATCTTTCAAAAATTTCAGTAAAAATAAAAATTGTACAATTTCACTGACCCTGAATATAACACTAAGTGGGATAGTTAACTGAGTAAGACATAAAATAATGAGCTCATTATTTTGTGTTTAGTGATTCTGACAACATGTTTTTATCAATATTGATGTGAAATTAGCTGTAGATTTAACCCACTTGGCCTGACAGATATTTATTTTACCATCACATCCTAATTCAAAACCACTCCACTTTATTTGCAATGATTTTGATTTTTTCTTGTGGTTTATTTGTTAAAACAGACCAAATACAGTGACTGTCCCAAATAAATGTTGTGTTTAGAATATCTGGCCCATATTTACAGAGGACTGAAACTAACATACTTGGAAATAAAAGCAGAAAAATAAATGCACCAGACCTTCCTGAGTTTATTGTGATAACTTCATATATACTTATTTCATTTTTTGAAAACTTTTTTTTTATTGAATATCAAGTTTAACAGAACTGCGCAATAAAGAGGTCCAATTTAAAAATGTTTTTTATACTTTGTGTTCAGCTGCCCATGTTCTATCATTTGAGATAAATACAGATTTTAAAAAGAACAAATGGTCTGTTGTTTGTATTTTATGTATAATTGAAAATTATAAAAATAAAATAAAAATGACTTGAAATTAAAGGTTCCTGACTTGAGACTTGCAACACAGTGACTTTGTCAGACTTCTTTTTCCAGAAAAAAAAAACCATGGAGATTTCTGAACTAAGTTGCAAATTCAGAAAAATTCCAGAAGTTGAAAAATGTAAAGTTTTTTTCTCAACAATTTCTGAGATTCATCTAAAAGTTTGAGTTTTTATATTTGCAAAGTTTCAATTTTAGTTGTATGTAAAAAGTTTGTTTTTGCTATAAAATTTCTGAGCTTAATCTCAACATTTCTTTTTTGTTTGTTTTTTTCACTTTTAGAGCTCAGAAAGGTTTTTCTGGAAGATTCCTGAGTTTAATCACAAGAGTTTTGAGTTTTTTTGACAGGTATCTGCTCCTCCTTCTTTGCCTTTATAATAAAATAACCTGTTGTATATTCTGGCTGGTTTATCCTCAAAGAGCCCCAATAATGTGAACGTTCACTCTTCAAAAAACATCTTAATTTAACCAAGTTTACAAAATGCATACACCAAAATCTGCACTTGAGTAAAAATCACTGAATATTTGGGTTATAAAATTGAACTAATGTGCAAAACATGAGCCTTTTAGAAGATTAGCTTCATTTTCGAAAGGTATTATTTTCTTTTATGAATGTTTTAAAACTCAAACATTGCGCTAGAAAACCAAGTTTGTGCAATTTTCCTTTTTTTGTGGTTAAGGGTTGCAGAAAATCACTTTCAATGGCCGCAAATGGCCCCTGAGCCACAGTTTGAAAACCCTTAGAGTGTGCAGGAGAACAAACCAATAAATGTGAAAAGAGGATATTTTATTCTGTTTTCACATCATATATTAAAAAGATTTATGCTTTTTAGCAAAAATGGACAATTTATATGCATTTTTAGAAATATTCTTGGGAACTGATTTCTACTTATTCTACATGCATGATTCCTTCAGGAATTTCCTTCATGGATCTCAGTTAAAAGCACATTATTTACAAGTTTGTTTAATTTTATAGCTTCTCATGTCTTCATCCAAATCAGCAGCTACTGCACGGTTGAGCAGATCGCTGCATGTAAAAACCTCTTTTAGGGGATTTTTAAAAAACGTGTCTGAGCTTGTCCCAATCTGTTGCCAAAAGTCCACACTTCCAGTCAATGAGGACTGTTTAAACTTTCACTTTCTCTTGCACCTGTATAAATTCACCTGCAGCTCACTCGTCTTGTCACAGCAGCAGCTTTCTCCTGAAGAAACTCTCCGAAGAAGAGAAAACGCTCCAGAAAAATGGCCTCCAAAGTTGCAGCTCTGCTCTTCCTGGGTCTCATCTGCTTCCACGTTGCAACAGGTAAGAGAAAAATTCAATTCTTCTGAAATCTGCCTGCATTTTGTCATTGCAAAGCATTAATCACATACATTTTTTGCTACTTGTTGTGTTCCTGCAGCCCAGATTGTGATGGATTGCTGCTTGAGCGTCAGCGAAAAACGTCTGATTCCTAAAAACATTGTGAGCTACAAGCTTCAGGTTGCAGGCTCGGGATGTGACATCAGCGCCGCTGTGTGAGTGTCTGCTCAGATTTACCGGTTATTATCTTAGAGTTCTGCTGGATTTTAATGCCGTTTCTCCATCTGGTTTTGCAGGTTTTTGAATAAGAAAGGCATGAAGCTGTGTGTCGTTCCCCCTGAGGGAAACCAGTGGGTGCAAAACCTCATCAGGACTTTGGAAAAGAGGAGACAGTCTCCAAACTAGAACAGGTAGAACAACTTATCCCTCGTTTTGTTTTTTGGTTTATTGAAGTTATTAGAAATGCATTTCCTCACTTTCTGCTCTCTTTTGTTACAGAACATGGAGAAAAGACGGAAAAACTGCTGAAAAAGATCAAACTTGTAAAGTTGCTCACAAGTTGTTTTGGTTCTGCACAAGTTTATTTTAATTTATGGTGACAGACTTCTGTTTCCTCTTTTTGTAGTTTTCTTTCTGTTGAATTTCTCTGACATGTTGTACAGAAACAGAACCAATTGCCTTAACTTGCCTGAACTGCAAGCAGAAGCTGGCTGAGTTCATCACTGTACTGTATGCTGCAGGATGCTTTGTTGTCACAAAATGTGATTATTTTATTGTACAGAGTTTAAATAAACTGTTTTATATCATTTTGTACATTTTGGTTGGTGCAATGTTTTTACAAGTCTTGACTTCCTCTACACAACTTCTGATTCCTTAATGCAAATGAAATAAAGTAA
This sequence comes from Poecilia reticulata, assembly GCF_904066995.2. Lineage (NCBI taxonomy): Eukaryota > Metazoa > Chordata > Actinopteri > Cyprinodontiformes > Poeciliidae > Poecilia > Poecilia reticulata. Next base: position 31,490,855 of record NC_088838.1, read on the forward strand.
ATAAATGAATAAGCAAAAAATAATAAGCAAATGAAATTCTTACAATACATGGAAATGAATAATGTTTGATTTAAAAGAAAACTAAAACTTAAAAAAATGAAAAATTACAATTTCAGCAGAGAACATTATAAAACACAGCTTAAATAAATATTGCAATAAAATAAAAAAATATAAAATTTGTGAGAATAGTCATATAAAAGGAAAACAAATACAATTAGAAAGTCAAAGAAATAATTCAAAATATGTCTTTCTATAATTTCTTTTAAAACAATATTGAAATTTTTTAATACATAAATAAAATTAGAAGAGAGTACCAAATAAAAATAATAAACACAATAATAAAGCACTTTGAAATAAAATGGGACATTAAAAAGCCTCTACAAACGATAAAAGGCTGAATTTAACAACCTATTTTTGAACGAACAAATTAATAAAGTTAAACCAGGAGTTCTCACAAATAAAATAAGACAATAAAGTTCCAGCAACTGAGGAAAATAAATCAAAGAAAACAGGAAACACAACAGCCAAACTAAAGTAACTCCTTTCAAAAAAATATCAAAATGGAAAAAGAGCCACTGATTACAAAACACTTTGTTTGATTTATAATCAGATTTTATTTTTTTTAAAAAAACAATATTGTATATCAAGCTGTACTTTTGAATTAGTTTTATTAAGGAACTGAAATTATCTCCAGTTGTGGTTAAAAGCAAATATCAAAGTTTCGATCTGTGCAGAACCAAAAGCAGATTCTGCAGGAAGACTTTGACCCAAAAGATAAACACTTAGTTCAGAGATGAATTTATGACTTTAATCTGATAGAATTATGAGAAATAATCCAAACAAACCATAAATGTATCATGCTGCTGCTCCAGTAAACTCTGTACTTGGTCATGTTCTGAATATTTGATTTAGATTATGAGATGGGTGGGTGGCGTCTTTCCCATGTTACAAGTGAAATAATGGAACTTTTTCATTGATATTAAGGGATTATTTACTTACAACAAGCTCCAATATCTCGATGAAAAGTTTCTTGTTAGTTTTGTCTTATAAGTGTAATACGATATTTTCACGAGAAGCTAGACCAAACATTATTGGAAAGATTTTGTTTTTTTTGCAGTGCAGCTTGCAAAGTTGCTCTTAAACCAACAAATCCCATCAACTAAATTTACTATTTTCAATTACAATTAGCTTAAATTTCCAACAGAAATCCAAAGTTTACATTTTAGTTTGGTGCATTGTCCATTTTAATCGCACGTTTTGCTCCTCTTGAGAGCAAAAACCAAACTTTAGGGAATTTTTGGCACTGAACCATGAAAAATAAAGACAATGCCTGCAGACATGTAAGTGTGTTGCCAGCTGTCCTCACTTCCAGTCAGCGAGGGATTGCTGAAAGTTTCACTTTCTGTCCACACCTGTATAAAAGCACCTGCAGCTCCAGATCCTCATCCACCGCCTGAACATTCGCTCTGATCCGACCGGAAAGCACAGAAAAATGGCCGCCAAAGCTGCAGCTCTGATTTTACTGGGACTCATCTGCGTTGAGTTTGCAACAGGTAAGAGGAAGGAAGATTTTTATATCGCAGATTTTACTCTGACATGTTTTTTATTGTTCAAGGTGATACTGAGTTTTTGCAGTTCAAGAATGATACAAATGTTGCATAGGTGGTTAAATGTTTTATTTTTCTATAATTTAAAATGCTGGCAAAGTTTGCTTTTTTTAATCATAGTAGAAAAAACTTCAATCCAGAATTTATTTATTATTTTTTTAATAATAAGCCAAATTTACTGCAGCCAGATCAACTTTTATTTAATTTACTGAATTTGGCATTCGGCTTCTAAGCAGCACAAAATCTGGAGCAAACTTCCAGAAAACTGCAAATCAGCTGAAACACAGAGTTCCTCTAAATCAAGGCTAAAAACACAGCTGTTTGGAGTTGCTTTTAAACCATAATAAATAAAAAATTGACCAACATTTGATGTTTTTGATGATGCCAATCGTCAAAATGTAATGTTTGTTACAGTTTTTTATTTTTGCGTTGAACTGCCTTGTTGCTGAAGGGCCACGCTGTTGGCATGATTTTAGCTTTCTTTTGAATTTTGGGGGTATTTTTGAGCCGCTCTGACAGCCTTGCTTCATGTTTCTGCAGCTCAGATTGCGGTGGATTGCTGCCTGAGAGTGGAGAGTGAAAAGCGTCTGAACCCCAGAAACCTGGTGAGCTACAGCGTCCAGAGAGCCGGGATGGGCTGCGACATCAGCGCCACTGTGTGAGTGTTGATTTAACTAATCAGGCCAGAAAAAGAAACATTTAGACTGCTAGCTTATCTCTTAATCTGTGTTTTTTCTTTCTTTTTTGCAGGTTTGTCAACCGGAGAAACATGAAGCTGTGTGTGGTTCCTGCTGAGGGGAATGCAGGAGTGCAGAAACTCATTGACTTTTTGGAGAAGAAAAGGAGAAATCATCACTAAAAAAATATAAAAACATTAAAAAAAACATCAAGATACTAAAGCTGTGTTTTTTAAATTCATCCCTGATGCGTCGCCTCACAGATGCTCTTTGGTTTAGCAGTCCATGTATTTTATGTCTTATTTTATGTTAAAACTTTGTTTTACAGCTAAGGCTAATTGTTAGTTTTTTATGATTTTGTAATAAAACAGAAAAAGAAGTTTCATGAATTTGTTGAATAAACATTGGATTCTAATTTTGTCTTTGTTTTAAATCTCCTGTCAGAACAGCTGCAAACATCACTCAACTCAAAACAGACATAAAATTAATGCATAACACAAAACAATATTGAAATAAAAAATTATTTAGAAAATGTATGTCTTAAGGTGGTGTTGTTACGGTGAGGAGAGACGCTGAGACCCAGGTATGTTGCTGATAATGATGGTTTTAATGATGACAATAAGGCACAAAACAGTCCAGGACAGGCAGCACGGGAGAGAACTATAGCACACGGCTATTTACCGGTAGCACTGTCACGTAGTCTGAACACTGAGCTTAGTTAACCAGGACTTAACAGTACAACTGGAAAACTATACAAACTGAGACAGAAACAGACACGTAAGACGACGTTAGACAAGGACCCGACGAAGAACACAGACAACAGGTGAGACTAAAGACACACGGAGTAATCAAGGGAACGAGACACACCTGGGAGACAATCAACGGGAAGACGCAGAGACAGAGACTCACAGAGAACTCAAAAATAAACACACAGAAACACGGATCACGACAAAATATACATTAAAAAAAGTATTTTTAAAGGTAAAACAAAAGTTTTAAATTAAAATATACAAATAACTAAATGAACAAAATATTGTCATGACCTGTCTAATTACTAAAATAAACCTGGGACAGAATCACTTCCAGAATGTAACTTTATACATTTATTTTATGTTTTTGTTGGGTAAATAAATCAATCAGTGCATAAATGGAAGCATACATCTAAAAATAAAATAAATAAAAATAAAAGGTCTATGTTGCCTTGTGATGAACTCAAACAGCTGTAGACGATGGATGGAATAAATAACATAAATATACAAGTACAAACTAAATAAAATACACTAAAAACCAGATGTTTAGTTAATTTAGTTAATTGGAGGCAAAGCAGATAAAATTTGTCCGCCTGCTTGTGTGTTGAACTATAATCGGTTTGGATCAGGCTGCAGATCGGGCTGCAGATCGGTTTGCTGATCACGCCTCATTTCCATCCCCACATAAACAGAAAATCAGTCCCTTTGTGTTCACAGTTTGGGATTTTCTGCATGAACACATTCCAGTAAATGTTTGGATTCCTCCGGGTCTCTGCTTAAAACACTTAAACACTTAAACATTCAAAACAGACACAAAGAGGCATGAAGAACCCGATAAAGAGCTTCACTGCTGAAAATGCTCAGGAACTTTGAAAGACTTTTAGGCGCCGATTAATCTGGATGATATTCCAGCATATTTAGCAGAGCGGCAGATAAAATGGAGTTAAAACTATAAATTAAACAGTAGTTTACTAAGCTAAAGTGGACTATAGTATAGATAAACTAAACTAAAAAAACTAAACTGAACTAAACTAAGCTCAACCAAAGTAAACCATAGTATAGTAAAAGTAAAATAAGCCACACTGTGCTGCAGTGAAAGTAAAAAGAAAAAGAAATTGAGGACCTTCTTGCTGTAATAACTGTTTCTATTTGCAGCTCCTGTATGAAATCCTTCAAAAGTCTGAAAACAACATTCATTACTGCAGCAGCGTCTTCACAGGTCTGACTGAACAAATCAGTCCTGCAGCTGATCCAAGAACGCTGCTGCTGGGGTTCTGACTAAAACCAGGAAGACAGAGCAAATCACACCAGTTCTCCATCACCCAGTTCTACACCACCCAGCTCTACGTCACCCAGCTCTACATCACCCAGCTCTACACCACCCAGCTCTACATCACCCAGTTCTACATCACCCAGCTCTACACCACCCAGCTCTACGTCACCCAGCTCTACATCACCCAGCTCTACATCACCCAGCTCTACACCACCCAGCTCTACACCACCCAGCTCTACGTCACCCAGCTCTACATCACCCAGCTCTACGTCACCCAGCTCTACATCACCCAGCTCTACGTCACCCAGCTCTACATCACCCAGCTCTACGTCACCCAGCTCTACATCACCCAGTTCTACATCACCCAGCTCTACACCACCCAGCTCTACGTCACCCAGCTCTACATCACCCAGCTCTACGTCACCCAGCTCTACGTCACCCAGCTCTACACCACCCAGCTCTACATCACCCAGCTCTACATCGCCCAGCTCTACACCGCCCAGCTCTACATCACCCAGTTCTACATCACCCAGCTCTACACCACCCAGCTCTACGTCACCCAGCTCTACATCACCCAGCTCTACACCACCCAGCTCTACATCACCCAGCTCTACATCACCCAGCTCTACATCACCCAGCTCTACACCGCCCAGCTCTACATCACCCAGCTCTACATCACCCAGCTCTACACCACCCAGCTCTACATCACCCAGCTCTCCATCACCCAGCTCTACATCACCCAGCTCTACACCACCCAGCTCTACACCACATCACCCAGCTCTACACCACCCAGCTCTACACCACCCAGCTCTACGTCACCCAGCTCTACGTCACCCAGCTCTACATCACCCAGCTCTACACCACCCAGCTCTACACCACCAAGCTCTACATCACCCAGCTCTACATCACCCAGCTCTACATCGCCCAGCTCTACACCACCCAGCTCTACATCACCCAGCTCTACATCACCCAGCTCTACACCACCCAGCTCTACACCACCCAGCTCTACACCACCCAGTTCTACATCACCCAGCTCTACACCACCCAGCTCTACACCACCCAGCTCTACATCACCCAGCTCTCCATCACCCAGTTCTACATCACCCAGCTCTACACCACCCAGCTCTACACCACATCACCCAGTTCTACATCACCCAGCTCTACACCACCCAGCTCTACGTCACCCAGCTCTACACCACCCAGCTCTACACCACCAAGCTCTACATCACCCAGCTCTACATCACCCAGCTCTACATCGCCCAGCTCTACACCACCAAGCTCTACATCACCCAGCTCTACATCGCCCAGCTCTACACCGCCCAGCTCTACATCACCCAGCTCTACACCACCCAGCTCTCCATCACCCAGCTCTCCATCACCCAGTTCTACATCACCCAGCTCTACACCACCCAGCTCTACACCACATCACCCAGTTCTACATCACCCAGCTCTACACCACCCAGCTCTACACCACCCAGCTCTACATCGCCCAGCTCTACACCGCCCAGCTCTACATCACCCAGCTCTACATCACCCAGCTCTACACCACCCAGCTCTCCATCACCCAGCTCTCCATCACCCAGCTCTACACCACCCAGCTCTACACCACCCAGCTCTACACCACCCAGCTCTACGTCACCCAGCTCTACGTCACCCAGCTCTACATCACCCAGCTCTACATCGCCCAGCTCTACATCGCCCAGCTCTACATCACCAAGCTCTACATCACCCAGCTCTACATCACCCAGCTCTACATCGCCCAGCTCTACATCACCCAGCTCTACATCACCCAGCTCTACACCACCCAGCTCTACATCACCCAGCTCTACATCACCCAGCTCTACACCACCCAGCTCTACATCACCCAGCTCTACACCACCCAGCTCTACACCACCCAGCTCTACAGTCCTTCCACCGGCTCCCTGTAGCTCAGAGACTCTAAATCACTGCTGGTAGTTTATAAATCACAGAACGGCTTAAAGAGCTGCTGTTGCCATAGCAACCTTCCAGACCTCTCAGGTCTTCTGGTTCCGCTCTGCATCCAGAACCAGAACATGGAGAAGCAGCATTCAGCTTCTAAGCAGCACAAATCTGGAACAAACTTCCAGAAAACTGCAAAACAGCCAAAACACGGAGTGCCTTTAAATCCAGACTAAGGACCCAGCTGCTTACTGTTGCTTTTGAAACATTATAAATGAAACATTTTGACGTGTAATCATGTGACTGATTTATTCTTCCAGCTATATTTCCAGAAACACTTTCTTCACTTCGTTTCCTCTGCATGACTGGATTCTGCAGCTTTGTGTATTTTTCTTCTCTCATTTCCTCCGGCAGACTGTGGGCTCTTAGCAGCTGTTAGCATTATTCCAAGCATTTCATGCACCCATTTCCTGGAAACAGGAAGGCCTTGTGAGATTCTCTGACCCCTTTAAGAGCCTTCACTCAGTTTGACCTTTGGGTCAAAGACCGGCGGGTCTTCTCAGGGTCCTGCGGAGTTTCCCACATTGCAAGTCACCCTTCAACCAGCCAAATCTTAATGCTGAACATGAATTTACAACCTTTCAAACCGAGAACAAATCCTGTGCAGCTGTGGTCTGATAGTGGGCCTCAGTCTCAGCCAAACAAAAAAAAAAAAAAAATGAATTCACATTCATTCAAAGTGAAACTGGTGGGACTGGTTGCCAGTAAGTCTTAAATCTGCTCCCAGTGAAAGTTGTTTTGGTCAGATGGAAGAAATGCAGGCCATTTTCTAAAAATGATGAACTGAATCTGTCAGATCTAATCAAGTCTTAAGTCTCCAATAATCGTGATGAATCGGTTATTAAAATAATTGTCAACTAATTTAGAAATTAGTTAATCATTAACTGTAGTAAACAGATTTTTAAAAAGGCCATTTAGTGAAATAACTCAAGAACAGAAATGAAGCCAAAGCTGTAAATATATTTATGCATTTAAGATGAACAGAAACATTCACTGTCTGTAAATATGTTCTACACAGAAAAAGTGGCAGCTTCAGTTTCACCTGGTTCAAATTTTATGAAACAATTTCACATTAATCTTTTGCTGTCCAATTAATAATTGGTTACTGAAATAATCAACCAATCAGCTCTACACTGATTTGAAAAACAGCTTTTCACATTAAAAGTATTTATTTAGCTGCAGATTAATCCTTTGCTATCAATTATTCACTAAAGGAATTATATGTTTAAGCAATAAAACATTTATTTTTTTATTCAAAATGGAGGTGAATTATGTCTTTATTTGCATATTTCTAATGTTGAATCACAACGGCTGAAGTGGTGGAATTAAAAATCTGCCCAATTTTTTATCTGATTATTAATCATCAGAATAAACGAAAGAAAAATCTTAATACTGCAGGTGGTGCTGAAGATGAGGATGCTGGTGGTGGTGAAGATGAGGATGCTGCAGGTGGTGCTGAAGATGAGGATGCTGGTGGTGGTGAAGATGAGGATGCTGGTGGTGGTGCTGAAGATGAGGATGCTGGTGGTGGTGCTGAAGATGAGGATGGTGGTGCTGAAGATGAGGATGCTGGTGGTGGTGCTGAAGATGAGGATGCTGGTGGTGGTGCTGAAGATGAGGATGGTGGTGCTGAAGATGAGGATGCTGGTGGTGGTGCTGAAGATGAGGATGCTGGTGGTGGTGCTGAAGATGAGGATGGTGGTGCTGAAGATGAGGATGGTGGTGCTGAAGATGAGGATGCTGGTGGTGGTGCTGAAGATGAGGATGCTGGTGGTGGTGCTGAAGATGAGGATGCTGGTGGTGCTGAAGATGAGGATGCTGGTGGTGGTGCTGAAGATGAGGATGGTGGTGCTGAAGATGAGGATGCTGGTGGTGGTGCTGAAGATGAGGATGGTGGTGCTGAAGATGAGGATGGTGGTGCTGAAGATGAGGATGGTGGTGCTGAAGATGAGGATGCTGGTGGTGGTGCTGAAGATGAGGATGCTGGTGGTGGTGCTGAAGATGAGGATGCTGGTGGTGGTGCTGAAGATGAGGATGCTGGTGGTGCTGAAGATGAGGATGGTGGTGCTGAAGATGAGGATGGTGGTGCTGAAGATGAGGATGCTGGTGGTGGTGCTGAAGATGAGGATGCTGGTGGTGGTGCTGAAGATGAGGATGGTGGTGCTGAAGATGAGGATGGTGGTGCTGAAGATGAGGATGCTGGTGGTGGTGCTGAAGATGAGGATGGTGGTGCTGAAGATGAGGATGCTGGTGGTGGTGCTGAAGATGAGGATGCTGGTGGTGGTGCTGAAGATGAGGATGCTGGTGGTGGTGCTGAAGATGAGGATGCTGGTGGTGGTGCTGAAGATGAGGATGCTGGTGGTGCTGCTGAAGATGAGGATGCTGGTGCTGAAGATGAGGATGCTGGTGGTGCTGCTGAAGATGAGGATGCTGGTGGTGCTGCTGAAGATGAGGATGCTGGTGGTGCTGCTGAAGATGAGGATGCTGGTGGTGGTGCTGAAGATGAGGATGCTGGTGGTGCTGCTGAAGATGAGGATGCTGGTGGTGGTGCTGAAGATGAGGATGCTGGTGGTGCTGCTGAAGATGAGGATGCTGGTGGTGGTGCTGAAGATGAGGATGCTGGTGGTGGTGCTGAAGATGAGGATGCTGGTGGTGCTGCTGAAGATGAGGATGGTGGTGGTGGTGAAGATGAGGATGCTGGTGGTGGTGCTGAAGATGAGGATGGTGGTGGTGGTGCTGAAGATGAGGATGCTGGTGGTGGTGCTGAAGATGAGGATGGTGGTGGTGGTGCTGAAGATGAGGATGCTGGTGGTGGTGCTGAAGATGAGGATGGTGGTGGTGGTGCTGAAGATGAGGATGCTGCAGGTGGTGCTGAAGATGAGGATGCTGGTGGTGGTGGTGAAGATGAGGATGCTGGTGGTGCTGAAGATGAGGATGCTGGTGGTGGTGCTGAAGATGAGGATGGTGGTGCTGAAGATGAGGATGCTGGTGGTGGTGCTGAAGATGAGGATGCTGGTGGTGGTGCTGAAGATGAGGATGGTGGTGCTGAAGATGAGGATGGTGGTGCTGAAGATGAGGATGGTGGTGCTGAAGATGAGGATGCTGGTGGTGGTGCTGAAGATGAGGATGCTGGTGGTGGTGCTGAAGATGAGGATGCTGGTGGTGGTGCTGAAGATGAGGATGCTGGTGGTGGTGCTGAAGATGAGGATGCTGGTGGTGCTGAAGATGAGGATGGTGCTGCTGAAGATGAGGATGGTGCTGCTGAAGATGAGGATGCTGGTGGTGGTGCTGAAGATGAGGATGCTGGTGGTGCTGAAGATGAGGATGGTGCTGCTGAAGATGAGGATGGTGCTGCTGAAGATGAGGATGCTGGTGGTGGTGCTGAAGATGAGGATGCTGGTGGTGGTGCTGAAGATGAGGATGCTGGTGGTGGTGCTGAAGATGAGGATGCTGGTGGTGGTGCTGAAGATGAGGATGGTGGTGCTGAAGATGAGGATGCTGGTGGTGGTGCTGAAGATGAGGATGCTGGTGGTGGTGCTGAAGATGAGGATGCTGGTGGTGCTGCTGAAGATGAGGATGCTGGTGGTGGTGCTGAAGATGAGGATGCTGGTGGTGCTGCTGAAGATGAGGATGCTGGTGGTGCTGCTGAAGATGAGGATGCTGGTGGTGGTGCTGAAGATGAGGATGGTGGTGCTGAAGATGAGGATGGTGGTGCTGAAGATGAGGATGCTGGTGGTGGTGCTGAAGATGAGGATGCTGGTGGTGGTGCTGAAGATGAGGATGCTGGTGGTGGTGCTGAAGATGAGGATGCTGGTGGTGCTGCTGAAGATGAGGATGCTGGTGGTGGTGCTGAAGATGAGGATGCTGGTGGTGGTGCTGAAGATGAGGATGCTGGTGGTGCTGCTGAAGATGAGGATGGTGGTGGTGGTGAAGATGAGGATGCTGGTGGTGGTGGTGCTGAAGATGAGGATGCTGGTGCTGAAGATGAGGATGCTGGTGGTGGTGCTGAAGATGAGGATGGTGGTGGTGGTGCTGAAGATGAGGATTCTGGTGGTGGTGCTGAAGATGAGGATGGTGGTGGTGGTGCTGAAGATGAGGATGCTGCAGGTGGTGCTGAAGATGAGGATGCTGGTGGTGGTGGTGAAGATGAGGATGCTGGTGGTGGTGCTGAAGATGAGGATGCTGGTGGTGGTGCTGAAGATGAGGATGGTGGTGGTGGGGCTGAAGATGAGGATGCTGGTGGTGGTGCTGAAGATGAGGATGGTGGTGCTGAAGATGAGGATGCTGGTGGTGGTGCTGAAGATGAGGATGGTGGTGGTGGTGCTGAAGATGAGGATGCTGGTGGTGGTGCTGAAGATGAGGATGGTGGTGGTGGTGCTGAAGATGAGGATGCTGCAGGTGGTGCTGAAGATGAGGATGGTGGTGGTGGTGCTGAAGATGAGGATGCTGGTGGTGGTGCTGAAGATGAGGATGGTGGTGGTGGTGCTGAAGATGAGGATGCTGGTGGTGGTGCTGAAGATGAGGATGCTGGTGGTGGTGCTGAAGATGAGGATGCTGGTGGTGGTGCTGAAGATGAGGATGCTGGTGGTGGTGCTGAAGATGAGGATGCTGGTGGTGCTGAAGATGAGGATGGTGCTGCTGAAGATGAGGATGGTGCTGCTGAAGATGAGGATGCTGGTGGTGGTGCTGAAGATGAGGATGCTGGTGGTGCTGAAGATGAGGATGGTGCTGCTGAAGATGAGGATGGTGCTGCTGAAGATGAGGATGCTGGTGGTGGTGCTGAAGATGAGGATGCTGGTGGTGGTGCTGAAGATGAGGATGCTGGTGGTGGTGCTGAAGATGAGGATGCTGGTGGTGGTGCTGAAGATGAGGATGCTGGTGGTGGTGCTGAAGATGAGGATGCTGGTGGTGGTGCTGAAGATGAGGATGCTGGTGGTGGTGCTGAAGATGAGGATGGTGGTGCTGAAGATGAGGATGGTGGTGCTGAAGATGAGGATGCTGGTGGTGGTGCTGAAGATGAGGATGCTGGTGGTGGTGCTGAAGATGAGGATGCTGGTGGTGGTGCTGAAGATGAGGATGCTGGTGGTGCTGCTGAAGATGAGGATGCTGGTGGTGGTGCTGAAGATGAGGATGCTGGTGGTGCTGCTGAAGATGAGGATGCTGGTGGTGCTGCTGAAGATGAGGATGCTGGTGGTGCTGCTGAAGATGAGGATGCTGGTGGTGGTGCTGAAGATGAGGATGGTGGTGCTGAAGATGAGGATGCTGGTGGTGGTGCTGAAGATGAGGATGGTGGTGCTGAAGATGAGGATGCTGGTGGTGGTGCTGAAGATGAGGATGCTGGTGGTGCTGCTGAAGATGAGGATGCTGGTGGTGGTGCTGAAGATGAGGATGCTGGTGGTGGTGCTGAAGATGAGGATGCTGGTGGTGCTGCTGAAGATGAGGATGGTGGTGGTGGTGAAGATGAGGATGCTGGTGGTGGTGGTGCTGAAGATGAGGATGCTGGTGCTGAAGATGAGGATGCTGGTGGTGGTGCTGAAGATGAGGATGGTGGTGGTGGTGCTGAAGATGAGGATGCTGGTGGTGGTGCTGAAGATGAGGATGGTGGTGGTGGTGCTGAAGATGAGGATGCTGCAGGTGGTGCTGAAGATGAGGATGCTGGTGGTGGTGGTGAAGATGAGGATGCTGGTGGTGGTGCTGAAGATGAGGATGCTGGTGGTGGTGCTGAAGATGAGGATGGTGGTGGTGGGGCTGAAGATGAGGATGCTGGTGGTGGTGCTGAAGATGAGGATGGTGGTGGTGGTGCTGAAGATGAGGATGCTGGTGGTGGTGCTGAAGATGAGGATGGTGGTGGTGGTGCTGAAGATGAGGATGCTGGTGGTGGTGCTGAAGATGAGGATGGTGGTGGTGGTGCTGAAGATGAGGATGCTGCAGGTGGTGCTGAAGATGAGGATGGTGGTGGTGGTGCTGAAGATGAGGATGCTGGTGGTGGTGCTGAAGATGAGGATGGTGGTGGTGGTGCTGAAGATGAGGATGCTGGTGGTGGTGCTGAAGATGAGGATGGTGGTGGTGGTGCTGAAGATGAGGATGCTGCAGGTGGTGCTGAAGATGAGGATGGTGGTGGTGGTAAAGATGAGGATGCTGGTGGTGGTGCTGAAGATGAGGATGGTGGTGGTGGTGAAGATGAGGATGCTGGTGGTGGTGCTGAAGATGAGGATGCTGGTGGTGGTGCTGAAGATGAGGATGCTGCAGGTGGTGCTGAAGATGAGGATGCTGGTGGTGGTGGTGAAGATGAGGATGCTGGTGGTGGTGCTGAAGATGAGGATGCTGGTGGTGGTGCTGAAGATGAGGATGGTGGTGGTGGTGCTGAAGATGAGGATGCTGGTGGTGGTGCTGAAGATGAGGATGGTGGTGGTGGTGCTGAAGATGAGGATGCTGCAGGTGGTGCTGAAGATGAGGATGGTGGTGGTGGTGAAGATGAGGATGCTGGTGGTGGTGCTGAAGATGAGGATGCTGCAGGTGGTGCTGAAGATGAGGATGGTGGTGGTGCTGAAGATGAGGATGCTGGTGGTGGTGCTGAAGATGAGGATGCTGGTGGTGGTGCTGAAGATGAGGGTGGAGGTGGTGGTGATGAAGATGAGGATGCTGCAGGTGGTGATGAAGATGAGGATGCTGGTGGTGGTGATGAAGATGAGGATGCTGGTGGTGGTGCTGAAGATGAGGATGGTGGTGCTGAAGATGAGGATGCTGGTGGTGGTGCTGAAGATGAGGATGGTGGTGCTGAAGATGAGGATGCTGGTGGTGGTGCTGAAGATGAGGATGCTGGTGGTGCTGCTGAAGATGAGGATGCTGGTGGTGGTGCTGAAGATGAGGATGCTGGTGGTGGTGCTGAAGATGAGGATGCTGGTGGTGCTGCTGAAGATGAGGATGGTGGTGGTGGTGAAGATGAGGATGCTGGTGGTGGTGGTGAAGATGAGGATGCTGGTGGTGGTGCTGAAGATGAGGATGCTGGTGGTGGTGCTGAAGATGAGGATGCTGGTGGTGGTGCTGAAGATGAGGATGGTGGTGGTGGTGCTGAAGATGAGGATGCTGGTGGTGGTGCTGAAGATGAGGATGGTGGTGGTGGTGCTGAAGATGAGGATGCTGCAGGTGGTGCTGAAGATGAGGATGCTGGTGGTGGTGGTGAAGATGAGGATGCTGGTGGTGGTGCTGAAGATGAGGATGCTGGTGGTGGTGCTGAAGATGGGGATGGTGGTGGTGGGGCTGAAGATGAGGATGCTGGTGGTGGTGCTGAAGATGAGGATGGTGGTGGTGGTGCTGAAGATGAGGATGCTGGTGGTGGTGCTGAAGATGAGGATGGTGGTGGTGGTGCTGAAGATGAGGATGCTGGTGGTGGTGCTGAAGATGAGGATGCTGCAGGTGGTGCTGAAGATGAGGATGGTGGTGGTGGTGCTGAAGATGAGGATGCTGGTGGTGGTGCTGAAGATGAGGATGGTGGTGGTGGTGCTGAAGATGAGGATGCTGGTGGTGGTGCTGAAGATGAGGATGGTGGTGGTGGTGCTGAAGATGAGGATGCTGCAGGTGGTGCTGAAGATGAGGATGGTGGTGGTGGTAAAGATGAGGATGCTGGTGGTGGTGCTGAAGATGAGGATGGTGGTGGTGGTGAAGATGAGGATGCTGGTGGTGGTGCTGAAGATGAGGATGCTGGTGGTGGTGCTGAAGATGAGGATGCTGCAGGTGGTGCTGAAGATGAGGATGCTGGTGGTGGTGCTGAAGATGAGGATGCTGGTGGTGGTGCTGAAGATGAGGATGCTGGTGGTGGTGCTGAAGATGAGGATGGTGGTGGTGGTGCTGAAGATGAGGATGCTGGTGGTGGTGCTGAAGATGAGGATGGTGGTGGTGGTGCTGAAGATGAGGATGCTGCAGGTGGTGCTGAAGATGAGGATGGTGGTGGTGGTGAAGATGAGGATGCTGGTGGTGGTGCTGAAGATGAGGATGGTGGTGGTGGTGAAGATGAGGATGCTGGTGGTGGTGCTGAAGATGAGGATGCTGGTGGTGGTGCTGAAGATGAGGATGCTGCAGGTGGTGCTGAAGATGAGGATGGTGGTGGTGCTGAAGATGAGGATGCTGGTGGTGGTGCTGAAGATGAGGATGCTGGTGGTGGTGCTGAAGATGAGGGTGGAGGTGGTGGTGATGAAGATGAGGATGCTGCAGGTGGTGATGAAGATGAGGATGCTGGTGGTGGTGATGAAGATGAGGATGCTGGTGGTGGTGCTGAAGATGAGGATGGTGGTGGTGGTGCTGAAGATGAGGATGCTGGTGGTGGTGCTGAAGATGAGGATGGTGGTGGTGGTGCTGAAGATGAGGATGCTGGTGGTGGTGCTGAAGATGAGGATGGTGGTGGTGGTGCTGAAGATGAGGCTGGTGGTGGTGATGTTTCTTTTACTCTTTTATTGCCCAAATATGTTCAAAATGAAGTAATAAACTAAAGTAACCGGAGTAAACACAAATAACTGAATGAAACATGAAAGGCACTTCAAAACCGGAGCGGTGTCAATCTACACTCATTAAAACATTTCCTTGATTTTTCTGGGATTACTTGTCAGTTTTTTCGGTACATTAATCTGGTTTTAACTAAAATTGAGTCATAATTAGAATCGGTTTGGAGGATTCTGGGTAACTGAATGAAAACCTCGGCCTCTGAATGACTGGTCTGGACGGAAACGGGAGCAACTTTTACTGCTGAATCAGCACTTTACGCCGACATGTCCAAATAGAACCGATTCGGGTCGGACTGGGATTTATACGGGTTTGTTCTAGTTCAGTGAATTTCTGTAGCAACATCGTTCTGCTCCTCCGCTGCCCCCATTTTGCACCCTGAGGGTTTTTTCCACTAGTCATACCAACTTCCAGGCTTGCCAGGCGGCATTTTAAGATTTTATTGTTTCAGACGCAGGAAGTTGATCTAGTTGTCGATCTCTGGGAATTTGGATTCTTCATTTTGGCTACACGTTTTCAGTCTTTTGTCCACAATTTCTGGTTATGTCTTGTTGCATTGTTGTCCGATTTAATGTGTTTTCTGTACTAGCTTCAGCTTGGACCAAAAGTTTAAATTTAACAAAGTTAACGCATCTCCTGGCAGTCGGTAAAGAGCAACTTGATTTCTGAAGTATAATTAAAGTACGTTTTGGTGGAATAATTGTGCAAAGTGGTGCTAAAAAACTGAAATTGACAAATATTTTTATTAACTGAAATAAAAAAAAAAACTATGATTAACGGAAAGAAAATATTACTGCAACTATATCGTGTTTCTAAAACTAAAATATACTGAAATTATAGATACAAGATTCGTCTCTGCGTTTTTAAGTCTATTAGTCTTTTGTACTGATGTAGAATAGATTTACTTTTTTCCAAATGCAAGACGTTTACACCAGCTGTCGGCATCCATCCATCCATCCATCCATTTTCTTGCACCCTTGTCCCTCAGTGGGGTCGGGAGGGTTGCTGGTGCCTCTCCAGCTGACGTTCCTGGCGAGAGGCGGGGTCACCCTGGACAGGTCACCAGTCTGTCGCAGGGCAACACAGAGACACACAGGACACACAACCATGCACACACACACTCACACCTAGGGGCAATTTGGAGAGGCCAATTAACCTGACAGTCATGTTTTTGGACTGTGGGAGGAAACCGGAGTACCCGGAGAAAACCCACCATGCACAGGGAGAACATGGAGACTCCATGCAGAAAGACCGAGGCCGGGAATCGAACCCCAAACCTTCTTGCTGCAAGGCAACAGCTCTACCAACTGCGCCACTGTACAGCCCAGCTGTTGGCAAATTATGCTAAATCTGCGAAATGGCGACAGCAAAAGTTGTGAGAAAACCTCAGAATTAGTTTGTTCAAGAATAACAGAAAATAATCGAAAATGGTTTTCATTACCCAATCAAATACAATGAAAAAACTACAACTACAACTAATAAATAATAAAAGTACAAATAAGTAAAAACTAGCAAAAACGCTTTAAAAACTAATTAAACTACAAAAACAATAAAATTATAATGGAAACCTAAAATTGTCATTATCCTGGTCAGACCAGCTGGTTCTCTGGTAAATTGTTTAACTTGTGGCTTTGGAATTGATTTTGTTTTCGAGTGATATCTAGAACTGAAAGTACCTCTAAAGTTCACGTAAAGAAGGTCATGAAACTGCAGAGAAAGTTCATCTTCCTTAAATATGTGCACAACTTGATCTCAATCTATTGAGGCATGTAAATGCGTATTATTGTATTGACATTCATCTCATGTAATCCTCAGCTTCAAACAAATAAATGATTAAAAGGATCATGTTTGCACAGCAGTTGCTGCCAATATAATCACTGCATTATAAAGCCATCAAGAAGATAAGAACTGCACCTTCCAGTTAGTCCAACCTGCAGAGACAAAAGGGACATTTAATACTGGTTCCCTTTACAATCTGGTTTTTTTAAAGGCAGCACTTCTGGTCCTTCAGCTTTATCCTAGTTTACTGTCAATGCTTCAGCTGGGAGTTTCCCAGCTGCTGAATGGGAAACTCCCGGCAGAAAAACATCCATGCAGCGATTTACAAGAAAAAGAAAGCTTGAAGCTTCAGTCCACACAGGCGTGACGTCGCTGCAGGATTTGGTTTATGAATGAAGATATGAAGATCTGTGAGAAAAAATCAAGAGGTCTCATATCAGCAAACGGATTCCAGCTCGCGTTCAGGAAGCAAAACTTGTTTGCAGACATCCAACCTTTCGGTATCGGTTTGTGTCATCCTCTGTGAGGTCAAATAAAATAAACAAATCAGTGCAAGGAAGTACAGTCAGGAGGAGTTGTAGTGTGAGGGATTTAGCACAATTAAATGGTGAAAAAGCTTAGGGGCTCTGCAAAAAGATTTAAGTAATTTTGCAGTAGAAACTTATTTTGTCTAGTTTCTGGTGCAAATATCTTGAAATAAGACAAAACTAACATACAAGTGACTTTTCAGCAAAATATGTGAGCTTGTTTTAAGTCAATAATTCATTAATATTAACTTTAAATAGTACTGGTTACAGATTTATACACTTATAACACTGCAAACATTTAAATAATCTGCTAATGAACTAGTATTTTTTCATCAGTATTAAGGAATAACTGACTTAAACTCCTATATGTTGTTGTAAAGTTACTTGTATGTTGTTACTCTTGAAATAAAACAACACTAAGATGTTTGCACTAGAAACTAGACCAAAAAAGCAGATTCAGAAAACAGTGAGTGTGTTGATATTATTTCTGTGTTGAAATCTTGAAACTGTTACCACCGGATGTGCAGTTGAAAAGTCTGTCAGGTTTTGTGATGTAAAAAATAATATTTTAAAACTTTTCTTCCACCTCCAACGTGAAATAAATCCTGCAAATGTCACTTATTCAAAGGAAAAATCTGAAAAAACAAATAAAAATGCAATGATCTGGTTGTGCAAGTGTGAATCGTCTTTTGGTTCAATTTAAGCATTCAGTCTACTTATTTTGTTCATGATTAAAATGTAAAAATGTAAAGCAGCTTTTATTTAAGCATAAATGTGCAACCAGGAAGTAATGGTTTACCCAGAGGCATGTCTCACAGGAGACACGGACCTTAAAATTCCCTTTGGGATCAAAAATATTTTGGAATTTGAAGTTGCTTGACTGATACTTGAGGTTTCGACAGAGAGAAAAAAAAAAGTTTAATTTGCTGCTAAAGCTTTATGCCACTGGTCAGATTGGGAAAAAAGAAATTCAGATGCTCCAAATCAGTTTTATGGTGGCGGTGAAAAGAATAACACGCTGCTGACTCAAAGCTGCAGTATGTAACTTTTATATAAAGTTTTTTTTTAAAGTATTTGTTAAAACTGTCACTGTGTCACAATAGTTTGTTAAAAGATAGATAATCTGGGAAACGATTGATTTCCTCCACCTGTTCTGTGAGCTACTATCGCCGTCTGAAGAAAAGCAACACTCCCGACCAAAACCAACCAATCAGAGTCAGGAGGCAGGTCTTAGCGCTGTCAATCATTCTTATGTACTTGCTTCTAAATGTGCTAATGGCGGAAAAACAACTCACCGTTCCAGGGAAACTGTTTAAGGGCGTACACACCTATGTGATCCGGTTCTTTTATTTTTCCTTTTAGTTTTCTGTTGCAAATGTTACGTGTAAGTATCGAACTGATCAATTCTGGTTTTATTTAATTAAAAACAGACCAAAAACCCTCTGCTCAATGTAGGATTTTTATATCTTCCGGAAGTGTTAAATGCTAAATGTAACAGGAAACATTTGCAGTCCGGCGTTCACAGAAAACAGAAGAGTAGAAATTCTCACTTTCCTCTAAAGTCAGCAACTTCCCTCACATTTCAAGGATTTAGTTGCAGTTTTTCTGTCAGGGTTGTTTTCAGTTCTGTCCAGCAGCCAGACAGTGAAGGAAGCAGCTTGTTTTGTTCTTGCACTGAAGCTCTGACACATGTAATCTACTCAACTACTGCAGCGTTAATATACGCAGCTGCTGAATGATTTTAATGTCAAACAGAAATATCAGCCCAGTTTCAACATGTTGTCTTTGCCATTCTTACACTGCAAAAACACAAATTCTTACCAAGTATTTATGTCTAGTTTTTAGATAAAAACTGGACAAAAAGGTGCCAGTTTTATTGGAAGTTTATTCATTTATAGCATGGAAAGAAATGTCTTGTTATAGGTGAAATAATCTGCCAATGGAACTAGAACTTTTTCCATCAATATTAAGAAATTGACTTAAATAAAATCCTATCTCTTGCTGCAAGGTTTCTTGTAAGTTAGTTTTGTCTCATTTCAAGTGCACTAGAAGCTAGATTAAATATACTTTGTAAGACTTTGTGTTTTTGCAGTGTATTTATCTTTACAGTTTTGCATCTATGGATAAAAGTTGGAGACACTTTTTGTGTGTTAAAGTGCGGGAAATGATTGCCGTGTTAATCTGAGATGGGACGTGTTACCAAACTCGAGCCTTGGATTGTCTTATCAAGCACAAACATGCAGTAATAAAAGCAAATAAAATAAATGTTAGTATTTCCAGGAAGATTCTGTATGTTTGCAGCTAAGAAGAAAGGCTGACGCAGTTTCTCCTGAGAATTGAGAAGTAGTGAAGTGTAGAAGAAGCACTTCTTCTTCATTTTCATCAAAACAACATCAGTCTTTAGTCAAATTTCCAACATTTTCTTGCATTTGCACGTATGAACAACATCTTAAAGTTATAAGAAACAGACCTAAAAGTTTTCCAAAGAGTCCAGCTGAAAGATGATGCACATCTTTCAGCTTTGGAAATCACCTTGTTTTCCTTCGATGAAGATTTTGTTTGTAATGGAAATGCAGCTACTGACTGAATCATTCAGGTATGGAAAACATGTCACACTGTTTGTTTCGATTTCTCTGGCTATAAAAAACACAAACATGAGCAAAACACAATTTTGCAATTACCTTCAAGTAAGAAACGCTAATAAAATCCCACGTAAATAAATTTGTTCATGTGATGAAATCAGTAAAAAAAATGAACTACTTCCTGTTGTCTTCTTTGTCGTTTTCGCCAGTAGTAACATGCAGACGATCACGATTTGGAAAAAACGTGTTTCTGTTGCAGCTTTGCAAAAGAAACGGCTAAAAGGAACACTTTTTATCTAAAATCTTGGCACGTTTCCATTAATTACATTTATTTTATAATTTTTCGTAATTTTGTGTCAATGGAAATGCTCATCGAATTAAAACAGCATTGCTTTGTTTACAGACCAGTACACTGCAAAAACACAGAATCTTACCAATTATTTTTCTCTCGTTTCTAGTGCAAATATCTTAGTTCACTTGAAACAAGACAAAACTAATTTACAAATATCTTTTCTGCAAGATATAAGAGCTTGTTTTAAGTCAATAATTTTTTTAAGTGGAACTAGAACTTTTTAATCAATATTAAGGAATTATTTACTTAAACAAGCTCAGATTTCTGGCTAAAAAGTTAATTTTAAGTTAGTTTTATTTCAAGAGTCCAAAGATATTTGCAATAAAAAGTGCAAACACTGTTTGTTTCGGTGTTACAACGTCGTAACATTCCTTGTTACGACGTGTTTTTGCAGTGCACAGAAGGTAGGAAGCCCCTAATAAAGCTCTCACACATTCAGAAACTGATTTCTGCTGGGAACAAATGAGATGATAAAACTGCTAAAGTCGGAAAACAAGCAAAGGTTGCAGATAAAGTTTTGTGAAAATAACCTTTGAGTTGGCATTTTCCTCAGGCTTTTATTCCTAACAAAACCATAGAGCTACTGTGCAAATATATATTCAAGATCAAGAATTGGCTCTGGTTAGAGCTCTGTAAAGGATAATAAATTCCTGCCTGGTCAGAGGAGTGGGGTTTTTCCACAGGGATCAGGTTATTGTAAAAGGAAACTGAAAGTGACCGCTGCTATAAAGCCAGAAGCTCGAGCTCAGAGACCTTCAGTTGCCGGATTTCCTTTAGTGTTGCTAGGAGAAGCGAGTTCGTCAGCCTCCAGAGCGACCGCAGACATGACTCCCTGGGCCGATGCCAAGCTCTTCTTCTGCATCTTTTTCATCATCTGCTGCTCCGCAGGTGAGTCAACAAGACATTTTACTCTGTTAATCTGAAAAGCAGAAAGGAAGACAAAAAACACAAAGAAAGGAAGAAAGATAAAAGAGAGAAAGGAAGGAAGGAAGCAGAGGTTTAAAGAAAAACTTCACTTGAAACTCATCCAAACTTCAGAAAGTTGTTGACAGAATTAAAGACAGCACTTTGGTTCGGTTTAATGCTTCAGCGTTTCAAGTTTCTGCTTGAAATATTTCTGCTTTTGTCACACAAAATCTCACTTTTATTAAATGTATGTATGGAAATAGGGGAGAAAAAAATGCCTTAGACATAAAAAGTAAATGTTTTTGTACTAAAGTCCTTTTGTTGAGAAAGAAGGACAATAAAGCGAATTGAAAGAGAGAGATTTGCATCTTTCAAGTTGTGGTGCTGGATTTCCCCTCAGCTAGAAATAACAGAAACTTATTTCACTTTGCACTGACTGTTTAAATATCAATTTAGCAATTTAACTTGATGTTTAGGCATCGTTTCAGTCATGCTTCTGAACGCGTCTAGATTTGGAGAGCATATTGTTTCCTGTTGTTTTCACAGCTTTAATTTCCTGTTATTTTCACAACTTGCAATGTTTTGCTGTTTATTTAAAAGTTTAGAAAGCCTAAAAAGCATAATATATGAAGAAATATTCACATTTTTAAAAAAAACTGCAAATACAAATGGTCACTAGTGGCTAAAAACTAGTAACCAAAACATAAAAATAATTTTACGTGCTCGCGTCGCCGTTTCACACACATCAGTTATAAAACATCACCAGTAAAACCTGAGAAGGCCTGGAAAGTACCAGCCCTCCACACCTCGCATGCATTCGTAATCTCAAAGGGAGAGAAAAGCAGACAATGGTGTTTTGCAACAGCTTTAATCTCTCTGTGTTAGTTTTACATTAACTAAACTCCTGTGGGGGAAAATCTGACAAACAGTTCGGACTGTAGATGATCACAAACACACCCACCTGGGTTTGTTACGCTCTGCATGTCACAAGGAGGCTGAAAAAGTTAAATTCCCCTCAGCTGTTGTCAGTCTGAAGCCAAGAGACTGCTCAGTCCGAGGCGGCGACAGTTTGTTTACAAATGTGCTCAAAAGTGTATTGATAAGTTGACAAATTATAATTTCTCAAATGGAGTGTTCCTGTTAAATAAGAAAATCAATTGAAATTACACGTGAATATGTTTGTTTAAGCGATAAGTCATTAAAAAACATGGACTGGCATCATCCTTCTACCATTTCCTGTCGTCCTTTTTGTCGTTTCTGCCAGTAGTAACATCTGGATGTTGATCACATGACTCAAAAAAAGTGTTTTCATTGCAGATTTGCAAAATTATGACAAAGTTTTAGGGCCGTTGTAGATAGAAAAAAGGAGGAGTAAATTTATTTATTCCAAAAATCTGAAATGTCCTGGAAAAATCTCAAACATTTTCTACAAAAAACAAGGACCTTTCTGAGACTGGAAGGTCAAAGGTTTGATAGGAGATACTCAAAAATTTTGAAATTAATCAAAAAATTTAAATTAGAAAGACAAGAACATTTCTGAACTTAAAAAGTGAAAGATTTGCTAGAAAAAAACTTAGAAATTTTGAGATTGATAAATTTTTTTTTTAGAAAAAACAAACTTTGAGCTTTAAAAGTCAAAAGGTTGCTAGAAAGAAATTCTGAAATTTTCCACAGAACAAGGACATTTCTAAGTTTGAAAAGATCAATCACAGAATATTTCTAGAAAAAACAGGAAATGTTTGCGCTTCAAAAATCAAAAGTGAGGAAACTCAGAAATCTAGAAAAATAAAACTCAAATTTTTAAATTACCGTATTTTCCGCACTATAAGGCGCACCTTCAATGAATGGCCTATTTTAAAACTTTTTTCATATATAAGGCGCATAGAATAGATGCTTCAGTTTGGGTTGCCGATTTGTTCCGTACTCTATTATTACACATCCACATTTATAAAGAAATGGTCCCCGAGTGCTTTATATAGTAGTCTGCCCCAGTCATGGTTTCACTCACGGTGTTGGTGTTGCCATATTGTGCCCAACTGCTTTCTGGGTAACACCGACCAACCGACACGCTGCCGCCGCAGACTCTGTCTCTCTTCCCAGATTTGTCGGCGGCTGCTTACCGCAGTTGCTAGACTTGCTGTGACTCAATATTGGTCCATATATAAGGCGCACCGGATTATAAGGCGCACTGTCGGCTTTTGAGGAAATTGATGGTTTTTAGGTGCGCCTTATAGTACGGAAAATACGGTATCTAAGAAATTTCCTAGAAAAAAAAAGAAAATTTCTGAGCTTGAAAAGTCAAAAGTTTTACTAGAAAAAACAGTAAATTTTCAAAAAAAGTCTAATGAAGAATAAAATTCTGATGTGATAATTTTCTGCCCTTCAGTGACTGAGGCGCAGGTTCCCGTGGACTGCTGCCTGTCGGTAGCAGACAAACCAATCGACAAAAGATTGATTGCAGATTACCGTGAACAGGCCAAAGGCTGCATGATTGATGCCACAATGTGAGTTTTTATTATATCCTGTCCATCTGATCAGCGAGTAGAAACCAGAAGCTAAAGCTTTGGTTGTTCTTGCAGCCTGGTGACCAGACATGGGAGAAAACTCTGCGCCCCGACTAAGGAAGAAAGGTGGGTGGAAGACGTGATGACGCACGTGGATCTCCTGAAGAAAAGATGCAAAAAGCAGAAGTACCAGGTAACTCACCTAGGTTCTCATTTAACTGAGTGTCTTGATTTTTGTTTTGTATTGTAAAATGTAATTTTTTATCTAAACAGAAATATTCCAAGATGCAGCGCTTGAGTTTCAACTTTTCTTACAAGAGTTTCTATCGCTTAGCCTGTTTGACTGGAATTTTATGTTTATACTGTAAAAACACAAAATCTTAATAGCATTTCTCTCCAACTCTTTGAGGTGGGAATGCCTCTTTGCCATCACCCTAATCTCTAACTCCATATGGCGGATGCCTGGAAAAGGACTCTGGTCTGAATTTTAGTCATAAATAAGAAAAATATTTTATTTTTGATGGCTTTAACCTGCCAACTCACTTTCCTTTCAAAACAAAGTTTTTCAAATTTTCTACATGTTTTTTATTTGTGTTTTTATGACACTGATAAAAGCACAGAGTTACACATTTGAATCTTTGCCATGATCTCTAATAGTTCTAGTTTCAGGACGTATCTAATTATTTATTCTCTGATTAGATCAATAAAAAGTGAACTCAAGCACCTTTTCTTATTATAAGCACTTTCAAAGACATGAACCTTTTATTGACTTAGATAACCTTTTGTTTTTGTTTCAGTTTGTCTTCAGGTTAAAGTTTAACATAATCATTAGGAATGTCCAGGTGTTTCACTACAATAAAGAACAGATTATCCATTAAATTATTATTTTATAGTGAAACAGCTGGTAATTTCCACTTTTATTGGTTCAGTTTATCATATATTTAAATTTAGCTAAAAAAAATCATTTTTATTTTGTTTTTTGAAACAGCAATTAATGTTTGGCAACTAAATGAAGTTTTATTTTTAAAAAATCTAATTATACATTTATCAATGCTTACTCTCTTGTTTTTGCATGCTTACATTTTTTACCTTGAATATCAAATCATTAAAAGTTACTATTTGGATTTTAAGTCACTAGACAAACAATATATAAATTTCATTGATTTTGCACAAAACAGTGATTGTTTTTCCCATTAAAGTTTGTATGACGGGAAATATTTCTAAAAATTTCTGAACATTTATGGTGAAAAGTGACACCCAGTGTTGGTTTTAGTGTTTGTTCTAGCTGAAGGTTTGACAAGCCTCACCTCACTTCAATTGGGTGTAAAACCGCAAATGGCTGTGACTCATGGTGTGAAGACGCCAAAGCATGAAGGGATTACAGAAAGATACATTTTCATCATCACTGTTCTTTTGTTAATGGTTTGCAGATATTTTAATGGCTTCTATAAATCTTATAGACTTTTCTGCTGTGGAAAAACATGCTTTTGGAGTTTTCTGCACAACTTCCTGCAGAGCTGAACATAAAAGACATGGTATTTTAGAAATTCTTAAATTTTTCTTTTCATGTTTTTGTGTTTTTCCAGGGCAATCGCTGTTTTGGAGTGAAGCGTGAATAAAAAAGCCTCTGGTTCCCTGAGAACACCAAGTGATTGACACAAATCCAGCTAAACGTTTCTCCTGTTACCGAAATAAAGCCTTTTGTTTTTTTCATTTCATCTTTATAAAAATATGTCAATTTGAGCTGCAATCTAAAAACATCCTGAAGGAATTTTTTTTTTTACTGCTTTCCTGTTTGTAAAAAGTCTTTCAAAGAGAGATATGTTAAATGTGTAGCCATTTAAGCTAGCATGTATTAGCTTAGATGGCTAAATTAAGCTAACACATGTGTAGCCACATAAGCTAGCCTATGTTTTAGTCAAAGGAAGTTGTATTGTAACTGATGTGAATTTTTATCTCTAATTAAAACCTTTTTATTTTCCCCAGAAGCTTGTGTTTGATTCTTTGCAGATGACACTGTTATCTACTAGAAATGAAATTTCTTAATAATCCTCATAGCATCACTACATACACTGTGTGAAAAAGCTAAAGATGTATTTTTTGTGTTATTCTGTCTTCTGTTGCACCCAAAAAGATGCGAGAATGTTTGAATTTGATACAAGTGCAGACCGGAGAAATGTTTTCATTTTCTTTCATTAGAAAGTTTCCACTGTGGTGGAAAAAATGGGAAAGCAGTTTACACACGCCAATGGCCCAATAAAATGTAAATAAATAAAATGTTGTATAAAATAGCTTGAATTAAAGAATAACATCATAAACCAAGACAAAACAAAACGTTTTTAAATGCTTTTTAAAAGTCTACAGAGTCAGAAAAATAAAGTTGCAGAGACCAACTGTTTCACAACCTGAGTAAAATAAATAAAACAAAAAAACTTACTGTGAGACAGTGAAATGAAAACACAATCAGTGGGATTGGTTTACTGGATTTACTGGTTTGGAGCTGAAAAATTGGTCATTTTCAAGACAGTGCCATTGTTGGTGCAATAACTATTTTCTCTAGAAATTCAAGTTGAAACCATGAATCATGATGTAGAAATATTTCTTTGAAAATTTGGCAAAACATAGATTTAACAAGAAAGCCAAAAAGAGGAATGAAATATAGCTTAGATTTCCTTTTTGCTGTTATGAAGAATCAGAATCAGCTTTTTTGGTCAGGACTTTGTGCACACATAAGAAATTTGACACAATGTGAACAAATATGGATGTAAACCCAGTATTTTGTCCTATTCTTTGTTCTTCTTAAAGGTCTGTTGACATTTAAAACAAGATAATTAGAGGAATCAGTAACTGACTCACGTCAAACAGTGGAGTAAGTTGGGCAATCTTTCCATCTCCTGAGGCTTAGAAGATAAATACAACTGTAAGTCAGCATAGACTTGATAAATGTTGGAAAAACCCTGACTGACGGCAGATAATAGAAGGATGAAAAAAAGAAAACAAGAGTGGGCTCAGAAATCAACCCTGCGGAACGCCACGGTAGAACCTGTCAGTCCTGATGGACAGGTCCAGGAAAACGTTCATGGCTGACAGTTTAGATGAAGTACAACCATTACAGACCGTTTCCCTCAGTGAAATATTCAAATAATATCGCATTTTATACAGTTTCTCTGGTAAATTCAAATGCTTTTATGTAAGAATTAAATGCCTTTCTTCTTCTACTGTTTGGTTCATTCTGTCATTCAGATCCTATATTACTAGCTTTATGTTTTATACCACTGCAAAACTTGACAGAAATTAGAGATCTTTGCTAAGTGAAACATCAGATATCTGTCTGCTTTAGTTACTGGATCAAACAGAAGCAAGGTGACATGAATTTGAGCAAAAGCTGCCAACTTTATATTAGCAGAGCAACTTGGCAGACCTTCAGGTTTATTCAAATTTCATCCCACATACTAGTGCCTCACAGGCAGAAGGAGTTCCTCAGAAGAAAACTGTGTTAGAGTAAAACAAGGTTCCTGAGAATTTCCCTGAACAAAAACCTTTTTGTGCCCCAACAGACCTGCTAATGTTCAACCTCGGTGGTTGCAGAATGCGATTGTGAGAAATGGCTCGGAGCAAAAGTCAGCCTGAAACACCAAATAAACACTGAGCCACAACGATGGTCTTCCAACTAAGCCAGGTTTAATTTTTCCACAGAAGAAAGCGTAACTTTATATTGGAGACACCTGCAGGTCTTCCTGCATGCAGAAAATGCAGCTGGTTGTATTTATTTCAAAATGCCTCAAAGTTAATTATAAAAACATAGTTTTAACTTCTTCCTTTTTTTATTTGCTTTGGTTGGTCTTATGGAGAAATAATGGCTCACTTTTTTTGCACTGGAGTAACACAAAATCTTATAAAGTATTTTTGGCCCAGTTTCTAGTGCAAATGTCTTAGTACACTTTAAATAAGACAAAACTAGCTTGTAAGTAATTTTTTTAGCAATAGGTGCTTGTTTAAAGTAAATAATTCCTTCATTTTGAGGCAAGTAAAATTATGGGTAAATTTATATGGAGAAGCAGCATTCAGCTTCTACGCTCACAAACCTGGAACAAACTTCCAAAAAACTGCAAAACACCCGAGACACTGAGTCTGTGTGAATCTAGACTAAAACCTGTTTAGAGTTGCTTTTGAAACATTATCAATCAATCAATCAATCAAATTTTATTTGTATAGCACATTTCAGCAGCAAGGCATTTCAAAGTGCTTTACATAATTAAAATAAAAACAGCATGTGACATTAAATAAACAGTGAGAAAGAGAAAGAGATTTTTAAAAAAAAGATAAAAACATTAAAGCCCCTTTAGGACTTCAGTTAAACGTTGTTTAACTGGGATTCTAACCCTCAGGGACTTTAGTCAAAAACACCGTTTGACAAGGACTCCAACCTCTAGGGTTTTAGTTGAAATGCCGTCAACTGGGACTCTAAACCCTGTAGGACTTCAGTTAAACGTCGTTTAACTGGGACGTTTACATCGGGGAGCTTTACATCATTAAAACGTAGAAAAGAAATAAAAAGAAATTAAAAACATTAAAGACATAAAAACATGGAATACATCAAAACCGGCACTCTAACCCTAATTTAGCCATAAGCAACTCTAAACAGGTGGGTTTTAAGTTGAGATTTAAAGGTAGTCAGTGTTTCAGCTGTTTTACAGTTTTCTGGAAGTTTGTTCCAAATCTGTGGTGCATAGAAGCTGAATGTTGCCTCACCTCGTTTGGTTCTGGTTCTGGGGATGCAGAGCAGAACCAGAACCAGAAGATCTGAGGGGTCTAGACGGTTGGTACAACAATAACAGATCTTTAATGTATTGTGGTGCCAAACCGTTCAGTGATTTATAAACTAACATCAGTATTTTAAAGTCTATTCTCTGAGCTACAGGGAGCCAGAGGAGGGACTTTAAAACTGGTGTTATGTCTCTATCTTCCTGGTTTTAGTCAGAACAGCAGCAGCAGCTTCTGGATCAGCTGCAGCTGTTTGATTGATTTATTAGTCAGACCTGTGAAGACGCTGTTGCAGTAATCAATGCGGCTAAAGATAAACGCATGGATGAGTTTCTCTAGATCGTGCTGAGACATCAGTCCTCTAATCCTAGAGATGTTCTTCAGGTGATAGAAGGCCGACTTTGTGACTGTCTTAATGTGGCTCTGAAGGTTCAGGTCAGAGGTCATCACTACTCCCAGGTTTCGGGCTGATCACTGGTTTTTAGTTGTAATAACTGAAGCTGAGCATTGATTCTGGTTCGCTCATCTTTAGGTCCAAAGATAATAACTTCAGTTTTGTTTCTGTTCAGCTGGAGAAAGTTTTGGCACATCCACACATTGATCTGTTCTAAGCATCTATTCAGTGATTGGATGGGGTCAAAGGTCACCTGGTGACATCGTGATGTAGAGCTTTGTATCATTCGTGTATCAACAAAAGGAGAATTCACAAGGTCTGATTTTTTTTTCAAGAACAAGAAAAATTTATTTGAGTAATATTTTGTAACTTACATTTCATTCAATATTTCAAAATTAAATAGTTTATCATACATTTTTCATTAATTAAGAGGCAACAGTTAGATGGTTGTCACTTCCTCTGTTCAATCAATTAATCATGTTTATTTGTATAGCGCATTTCAGCAGCAGGGGAGTTCAAAATGCTTTATATCATAAAATCAAAAACTTGTTTAATGGCAGGTTGGCTGACGGACCTGCCAATAGACAATTTAGACTGCCTAGACAATCTGCATGTATGCAGATTGAGATAACGACAAAATATCAATCTTTAAAGTTTTGTGCAAACAGTAACACACATGATATGTTTGGCACTTTAAATATTTTTTAAATAAATGCTTTTTATTTTGTAATTTTGTATTACTCCATGACTAGTTATCCCTTCTTTCAAATTCCAAAAATACTTTATTGATCTTAAAAGGGAAATTAAATTTACAAAAAGCTTGGGTCCTCTACCACAGGCCTTGGTGCGTGAGTGGTCTTCACAGTATATTAGCAGTTCCCAAAGGTGTGCTTCTCTGTATCAAGAAGTCTGATGTTTCTCCAGGTATTTGTTTGAGCCACTCTTCTAGTTTAGGGGTCATTACTCTGAGGGTTTCAGTGACCACAGGCACTACTATTGCCTTCACCTTTCACATTCTTTGTAACCACCCAAGACCCAAACTCTTGCATGGCATGCATTATTAATTCGTCTTTGATATTTGGGCTGATTGGGACCTAATGATTCCAAAAACAATTATCTTTTTACATGACATGTGGACATTGTTTTTCTCAGAAAACCATGTTTAGCACCCTGGTAAATCTATACAGTTGCTAACTTTTGTAAACACTGAACATCTTGAGTCTAACCTGTAATGTCTTATAATCTTCCACCACCTCCAAGTCATAAAAAACGGCCAAATGTGTGGACAACAATCAATCAATCAATCAAATTTTATTTGTATAGCACCTCTCAGCAGCAAGGCATTTCAAAGTGCTTTATATAATTAAAATAAAAACAGCATGTGACATTAAATAAACAGTGAGAAAGAGAAAGAGATTTTTTTTTAAAAAGAAGGGAAACATTGACCAGCATATTTGATGTGTAATGATGTAATATTTGGTACTGGTTTCTTAACTGGTGGCTGTCTGATATTTTTATAACTATTTTTGTGTTTTTATTATTTAAAGCATTTGAACTGCCTTGTTGCGTAAATGTGCTTTTCAAATAAAACTTAATTGACTGATTGTGAATTTAAACCCTCTCAATAAACCTCCAAAAATCCCCTTAAACAGCAGAGAATCAACCTTATATATTTACAATCAAAACTGATAATAGAAAATTAGAAATTAAAAAGAGGCTGCTGATTCTGTAACTCTTCTTCAGTGCCAAATCTCATTTCCAACGATGCTTTGGATTAACGTTGCTAACTGTTCTGGAGACTATTCTAGTCTCCAGCGCCCTCTTGTGGCCTCCATGTGTTGTGACAGCATTATGCCTTTTGAACAACATTAAAGTTCATAATGAGCATAAATACTGATGGTTACTTGAGATGTTGCACTTATCTAAAGTGTAACATTAAAGCTTTCCTTAGGTAGATAAAAAAAATTTTATGAAATATTTTTATAGTCCATATTTTTGCCACCAATGACACTGAAAGAGAAATCTATTTATTTACAGTTGTGTGCTAAATGGAACTGAGTGGCAATTAGATACATTTACCAAGTTTTTTATTATTAATTACTGAGATTAATCTAAAATTTCTCAGTGTTTTGGTAGAAGTTTGCTGCTCTTTTTATTTTTATCTACAATTGCACAAATATTCCACTGTAGTTACTCAGTACTTCTTTTTTGACAGCTACTTGTTAGTTTTACTTGAGTAAAAGCATGTTGAAGTAGTCCTACATGAGCGCAATTTTTGCCTCAGATTTTAAAGAAATTCAATTAAAATATTCAGATTAATGAGCAGCGAATAACCCGGTTCTAATTAACAGATCTGATGTAAATCAGATCAGGTAAAGTGGATTAAAAAGCCGTTGTGTCTAAAGAGTAGAAGAGTTGGGTGTATTTTGTTTTACGTCAAGTCTTAGGGGATAAAGAGTAGAATAATGGCGCCATCTAGTGGTAATATTGCGTTTTTGCTCTAGCTAAAACATTAAGGTAGGTTTCATCATTTGCATCAGTGTAGTACATGTCGGGTTTTTGTAGTTTTGTGGATGCAACACAGAACATTATAAAAATAAAACAGAACATCATAACGGAACGTTAAACTACAAAAAGCGCCCTTCTGCTTTAAACGCTTTATTTGCTCTCTTTGAAATGTTGCTGTTAAATATTCTCAACTCAGAAACCTATAAAACAGTGCACCTTATTACAGTAAAAGTCTGTCAAGTGTGAATACAAACATAAAAGTTAGCATGCTGCTCACCTACACGTTTCCTATTAGCTGGACCGATTGAATTTCGGAATGAAGTCCATGTCTCAAGATGGCCGCCGTTTTGGTTGTCAAAGAAATTAGCATGTAACATGTTCACCCCTCAGGCCATATGTTATTCATATTTCTCGTTAGCAGGTTGAGTTTCAGGATGCCGTCTATTTTTCAAGATGGTCGCAGGTTAGCTACCATAAAAGTTAGCATGTTCACCCCTCAGGTGGAAGGTTTTTCATCGTAGTCGCCTCGTTGAGCGGCTAGGCCGTTTCTCGTTGCATCCGCCATATTGAATGTGACAGATCTGCCGCTAAGCTAATAGGAGTAAATGGACTGAACTTCAAAAAGCGCCGTTCTACAAAGTATTTTAAGTTAATACCTGTTATTCTCTAACACACTAACATATTTGGAAATGAAAGAAAACACTATAAGACAACATTTCCAACATTTTGATGTGATTACTTCATTGTTTTGGGGCACAATGCACATTTGATAAAACTGATTTTGATCAATCGCTTTTTGGCATTTAACATATTGACACAATTCCATAATTCTACCTGCATTTTTCATTTCGAGATATAAAAAGACAAAATCTTTTACTGTAGGTATTTCAAACAAATAATTTTGATACATATTCATGTCTATGTTCAGAATGACACCAATTTTTCAAGATGGCTGCCAGAGGACAAACTCTTTCTCCCAAGTATATTAAATATTTGCATTATTTGCTGCTATTCTGTTTTGTTATAAGTGAAATAATATGGAACTGGTAATTTAAAAAAAAGAAACAATATTAAGGACTTACTGACTTAGAACAAGCCCCTATTTCTTGCTGAAAAGTTACTTTGTTAGTTTTATCTCATTTCAAGTGTAATATTTGCAATAGAAACAAAAAATAACTGGTGAGATTTTGTGTTTTCGCAGTGTACAGGTGGGAAACTGCCCATAAATAAAGACACAGGAGCCGGATGAGTTTGTGATCACATGAGCACTTTGTTATTTAACATCCATAGTAGTTTGATAATGCCGTACATCGTATAGGCTCGACACGGACAGAGGAGCGGTGTCACTGATGCTGAAGGTATTTACAGGCAGCCAGCGAGACGAAGAGCAGCAATCCTTCCTTCCTGCTTCCTCTGGCTGAATCACCACCACGTTTATGGGTCACATGTGAACTCTGACCTCCAGGACGACACGGATTAGAGTCAGCAGCGTGTTAGCGTTAAATCTAAAGCTTATACTTTCTGTATCAAATATGAAATGCACTGATAAATCATTAATGACATTCATACGTACATACTGTAGAGCTCTATGGCAAAAACAAACCCCAAGAGTTTAAATATATTTACAATTCAAACACAATTGAATGTTAGAAATAAAAACTGTACAATAATGAAACACAAAAAAACATGCCAGCATTCTTTTATCTAATAAATTTACATTAATGTTGCCACTTTTAATAATCGGTTTGTATTAGAGGACCTTATCTAAGGCTACATTTCACACGTTTCCCTTTAAACATCCAAAAATCTCCACGTCTAGTATCTTTACAGAAATGTGGGGAAAAAGTGAAATAACATAGAAAATATATTCTAATATCAGGACCAATATAAGGTGGTTCATCGTCTTTTTCTCCCCCCTCTTAAGTGCTTTAAGGCAAAAACATTTCCCCCTTTAAATACAAAATATGACAAAATCTGAAGAATATCCAAACTGATGAACCTTAGATTGTAGCTTTTGTTACTTAAATAGCTGAATAAATAAATACAGGTTGTGTAAATGAGCCATAAATGCATTTACAGTATGTACCAGTAGATTAAATACAGACATAAAACTCACTACAGTCGTCCCCAGAACTGTCAGGTTGTAAAAGTGAAGCACAATCGCTGCAGAAGGAAACAAGATTTCATGCTTTTAAGGTAGAAACCGGAAGCTTCTGTGACTTTATTTCTCATTTTGTTTGTTTAATCTACAACTTTGCTGTAAAAGAAACATTGAAATGTGCAAATCTGCAGGGAGGGGCCGCTTAGCCTGCAGCACAGCAGAGAGGGAGGCGCCTTCAAGCTGAATTAAACTTAAAGACTCCAAATTATTATTTTTTATCTGGATTTCAACAAACTTCTGCAGTAAAATTAACATTTTAAAGAGTAAATTCCTGCTTTTCTCCTTGATTATTGTTTTCCATGGGAATAAAAATAAAAACCAGCACTTAACAAGCAACAGAATCTCAAAGAAAGTCTCTTTATGATGATTTGTGGCTCAACATTAAAACAGCACAGCGACAGAGCAGCCAGGTGTGGTGAATTTTCCTTCACATTGTGTCCAGATGAGTGATATCCTGGCTGAATGCTAATGCTAGCACAGCTAAGCGTTTATGTGTCGAGAAGAAGAGCGTCGGAGAGTCTTTGGGTTCGTTTGTCGTCGTTTCTTTTGGTTTTCGTTTGGATGTAAGCATGCTGTCTTTTTTCTGGATGTTACCTTGACTGCGAGTTTGTGACTGGACCTCGCACACGTCAGTGCGTCTTCTTCGTGATTTAGTGTTCGTTCGCTAACAGAGTCTGATCAGAGCTGGCTGAGTCCGGTCCCCCTGCGGCTGTCCTCCATACTGCTGAGCGTCACGTAAATGATGGGGACCAAACCCCGGGTGGAGCCCAGCGAGCAGAGCAGCCAGTCGGGGTCGGCCTTCCTCAGAACCCGCAGGACATCGCCCTTATTGAAGCTCAGCTGGCCAGGGTCAGTGGCTAGGTGATGGCACAATGCTCGGACTTCACTGAAAAAAGCAAAACAAGAAACTGAATTAAGTTTTAAATAACTAAATCCATCCATTCATTGTCTAAACGTGCTTATGCTTGCAGGATATTTCCATTGGTCACTGGGTGAGAGGCAAGATAACATCATGCCTCTGCCTCATACATGCAAACATGTGAAAACATGAGCGATTCTGAAGAAATGCAACAGATGGTCAAAAAAAAAAAAAGAGTCTCCGGTGAAAACAGTTGCAACATATTCTGGCACATGTGAAATGTGTTTACCAAGAAGACGATTGTTTAGTTTCAGTTGGCGGAGGCGGCGTCGTTGTCTGGCCGTGAGTCGGTGTAGTTGGAGGCTCCGCCTTCTTCGCACCGCCCGCTCCAATGGTCACAGCAACGAGGTCCAGAATAGACCGGTCCAAGGAGAGCCAACCTGATGGAGGCCTGGAGTAGAAATATAAATATGGAGCTAAATTAGGGGAAAAAGTTTGTTCAGAAGAGAAAAAGAAAATTAACCAAAAAAAAGCTAGCAAGGGTATATTAGCAGCGTATCATGTGTAGCTTCAGCCATAGTGAGGCTACACAGAATGCAATGAAGACGTCTCACCCATACTGCAACGTTTAAACGTGAAAATGTCTGCAAACTGATGCGTAATCATACAACCAAACATCTCTGAAAAGCAGAAGTGGAGCCTCCTACACAACCAACAAGAACACAGTAAATGGTTTCCAGGCACATGGTGCCATTTTATAGCACAATAAAATAACTGTTACCTTCAGTTGTTATAAAAATATTAAATATGTCAAGTATGATTTAAAAGAGAGGATGAGCTGCACCTTGAAGGCGGGGCTAGGTCCATCAGATGTTTTCCACAGCTGAATGGTTGCCATGGAGATTAAAGGATTTCTCAAACATGCATGGAAGAATCAAGGCATCACTCCAGTTATGGTTTTGATGAGGGAATAACATTATAACATGATGAAATGCTCGAAAACATTGATTTTACATTATGCTGCCCGTTTAATATTCATGTTATGATCAGCGGTTCTGTGGCTGCCAGACACACACTCAGGGTTGTCCATAAAGCATCTGGTGTCGACGTGTTGGTATGAGAAGAGGGGCTCTTTAAGGGATTACTTTTAGACTTTTTAAATATTTTTTTACTTCTCTCACCTCGTCTTTTGGGTCCTGGCTCTGAGCTCGGCTGACTCCGCTCTCTGAGGAGAACCGACGGTGGAACCGAAGAGGCGCCCCCAGCGCAGACTCTGCCCCTGTGAGGGGCTCTCCTCCCGGATTTCAGCCCCCATGTCCTCCGCCGCATTCGGGTCTTTCTCCCGGTTGAGGACGGACTCCGGCGGGCTGCCCATCCACGACGGCCTTCCTCTGGACTCCCCTCCGCTCGCCCCTCGCTCGCCCTCGGACTCCGCGCCCTCCACCACTCCCTCTCTTGCTGGTGGTGGTTGGTTCTGCCGCCTCTCCGAGGATTTCTTCCTCTTCTCAGCCTTGACGAACTTGGATCCCTCGGCGGACTGGTCGATGTAGACCTGGGAGGACTGCATGAGCTGGTACCACCAGCCGGCCTGCTTGTCCCCAGGATCCCTCTCCTTTCTCCGGTCTCGCTCCTTCACGTCTTTCGCCCTCTCCTTCCAGAGACTCGCCGCCGCTGTTGCTCCGTCCCGCTCCATGCCCGGCCATGTTCCCTCGCGCCTCAGCCCCGGCCTCTCGCTCCGGGTCACGTCGCCGACGGTGGCGCTCCAGCCCCTCATGAGCTGGAAGGTGGAGCGGCTGGACGGCCCCGCCGAGCGCAGCTGCTCCTTGCGCCGCAGCTGCTCCTGGCCCTTCTGGAGGAGGTGCGGCTCGAACAGGAGGTCCAGGTCGAACGGGAGCAGCGACAGCGGCTGCAGCAGGAGCAGCAGCTCCTCGAAGAGGGGCTTGCATGGCCCCTGCGACAGGGGGAGGAAACCCCACGGGCTGTAGTGAGCCGCTATGATGTCTGGAAGACAAAAGTGAAACATCAGAACGAGAAGCAGAAAGAATAAAAAAACTACTGAAATATAGAAAATCCAGTGAGGTGTTACCTTCATGTGTGTAGAGGTGATTAAACCAGAACTCCAGAGATTTCATGCTGAAACAGAAATACATTTATTACAAATGCAAGGAAAGACACTTTTATTCACTTTTATTTACTTTTGCAAGTGGCTTCCACTAGTGGACACAAGCAACGGCACTACACTAGAGGCTGGCATGTTTTCAGGATTTCCGCTGTTAATCACGTGATTGAATTTAACTTATTAATCACGTGATTTAGGTTTAGGTTTTGTTTATTATTCACATGACTTAGTTTAAATCAGTTTAGTTTTAAACAGATTTTAAGACATTAAAAGAGCATTGTAATGTATATTCCAGGCACATATTGCCATTTTAGAGCATAATTGAATAAATATCTTAACTTCAATTGTTATAAAAATGATATATATATAAAATATGATTTAAAAGAAATTTGACATTGTAATTTAATGCCTTGAAATTGGGCCTCTGTCTCTTTAAGAATCTCCTGCTCTTTCTGAAATTCCACCTTCTCAACATGTCTTCTCCATTAGCCAAAATGAATCCGTCTCATGCCCTGAAATAACTTCATTTTACTCCAGCCTCTACCTAGCAGCTACCAGGTTAGCGAGAGTGAAAATCTGCCAACAGAAAACAGGCGAACTTGAAGAACTCACTTGAGCAGGCCGAAGACGAAGGCGTTGAGCCTCATGCTGTGGCTGGTCAGCTCTGAGAACTGGCTCACCTTGGAGAACAGGCTGTGCAGAACTCGAGTGGACGGCCCTGCAGGGAAAAACGATCAATAAATCAGCTGCTGCTGTCAGCAATACGTACAGGATTTATACATTTTTCTAAAGGCAAAATTCAAGCACTTTTTAAACTTTTCCAAGTTCTCTTTAATAGATAAAAACAACACAAATAAACTAAAGAAGTCCGTTTAAATTCACCGTCATTTATCACAATTATTCAGGTAAATGAAAATATAACAAAATGTTATGTTTTTAAATGTTTCTCACACTTTATTCATCTGACTGAACAAAACACTAATTTAACAAAAACAATCCCCCAATTTCAATAACTTTATTTCAGTTACGCAGATGAATGAGTTATTGATCTATTAGGAAAATTAAATTTTCATTATATTGAAACAATCCAAACAAAGTGTAGGTAAATTCCCTTCCAGTTCAAATTAAAAGCTTAAACATAATATACATAGAAAGTTACAAACAAATCTCTGAAGAAATGCTTTTAATTTTTTGTCCGAGTGTTTGAGGATGTTTCCTAATATTTAGTAAATATTAATAATTGTGTATATTATAACTAACCTAAAACAAAAAAAGCGCAATCTCATTTAACTTCAGAAACAACTGTAAATAACATTTTCCACATTTAGGCTTCTAATCAAACGTTATATTGCACTTACGCCAGTCGCAATAAAGAATCAATTAATCACACGATAAATTGAAATTAACTCAATGATTTCAGTTTGCATAGTTTCTAAGTATAAAAAACTGGATGACACAAATCTGCAGTTTGGTGTTTTGGTCTCAACTAGTATTTCTTGAAGGACAATTTTGTTTACAGAGTTTATATTTCATTTTATTTGTCGTTTCTGTTTATTTATTTTGGATATTTAAAATGTTTTCCAATTCCCGTGTTAAATTTTAATTATAATCTAAAGTTTATTGATCTTTGGGAACGTATTGTCGTTCTATTACTTGAATTTATCATTTATCGCGATAACTTGTGGGACAGTTTATCGTCCAGTAAAGGTTGTTCTCATAACAAACCCTTTCCAAACCTTCGAAGCATCTATTTGAAATATATAAAGTTCTAAAACACCTAATAGTCGGTATTCAGACTCACCCAGCTGGGTGGAGGCCTCCACCATGCTCCAGGGCTGACAGCGGCGCTGCCCGATGATCAGGTCCAACACGTAGGCCTTCAGGCCGTCCTGCAGCAGGTCGCGCAGGGCCGGACACAGGTACTTCAGGATCAGGTGCCCCACGTTGGGACTCACCCAGCTGTTCCCCAGCTTGGCCTGGTGGTAAATACAGATTTCAAACTATAACATTAACAAACCATAGTAATAATTACCTGACCACAGCATTTAATCCAAACATACTTAAGATTCCCTCTATAAAAACATTTAAAAGAATTTTTAAAAACACCAAATATACCTTGATATTAGGGCTGGATAATAAATCAATAACAATGTAATAACAGTAAACACATGATCAGTACAAGTAGATAATGCAACTGGTAGAAACTTCAATAAATCAATGAACTCAGATCCAGAACAGCACAGCATTCTGGGAGTTGTAGGCAGAGGAGAAGCGTTAGCTGCTCACACTGCAAAAAAAACAAACAAAATTCTGCCAAGTATTTTTGTCTAATTTCTAGTGCAAATATCTCAGTACACATGAAGTAAAACAAAGTGACCAACCTTCACGTCCGGGTCTCTGCTGGTGCCGAAGTGCGCCACAATCAGATCCACGGCGGTGTTCACCGCTTTCACCAAACCTGGATGTACGACAAGAAACGCAGAAACGAACAAAATCTCACCAACTCTTCTTTCTGTAGAAAAGATCTACGTAGTTCCACTGGCTGATTATTTCACTTATGAAACCGGAAGAAGAAAAAATCTTGTTTTAAGTTTGGCAATTTCCTGATATTGATAAATAAAGTTCCAGAAATGGGCAGAGAGCTCAAAATAGAGTTCAAGTAAGAGAAGCATGACTTCAACTTATTTTTACTTAAGTAAAAGTAAAAAGTATCCATCCAAGAAATTACTCAAGCAAGAGTAAAATAGTACTTTGTAAAATATCTATTCAAGTACTGAGAAACTGATCAAATTATCAATTGTTTAATATTTAAAAATTATATCCACAAATAAAGTTAAGTGGAAATTTTGGTATTTTAAGGACAAAAATGACAATAATTCATATAAGCAACAACAAATAATAAATAAAATCAGGCAA
Source organism: Poecilia reticulata (assembly GCF_904066995.2). Lineage (NCBI taxonomy): Eukaryota > Metazoa > Chordata > Actinopteri > Cyprinodontiformes > Poeciliidae > Poecilia > Poecilia reticulata. Next base: position 31,530,008 of record NC_088838.1, read on the forward strand.
AAGAAAATATTTCCAAAGTAAATTCTTTCAATAAAAAAACTTAGAAAACGTTAACAGAAACTGCAGGTGTGTTTTTGTCTGTGTCTCGTGAATTTTTGGTTAAAACATGTTTGTTTTTCATTCAGTGGGTAGAAAATCCAGAGATTTTACTCCAGTAAGAGTAGAAATACTTCATAATGAAATTGTTCAAGTAAAAAGTACAGCATAGTAAAAGTACTCCTAAAAGTAAATTTCTTTCAAACACTTTACTCGAGTAAATATGAATAAACTTAACTAGTTACTACGCAACTCCAGCAATTATTTACTTAAAACAAACTCCTATATCTTGCTGAAAAGTTCCCTATAACTAAGTTTATTTTAAGTGTACTAAGATCTCCGCACTAGAAACTGGACTAAAAATACTCTGTAAGATTTGTGTTTTTGCAGTGTATTGAAAAAATAAACTGTTTGCCTTTAGTTATTGAAAAGACAATAAAAGGTTCATCAATACGTTTAACAATTAACCCTTCAGACGCCGCACCTCTCTTCTGCGTCAGGTCCACTGAGACGTGGGACTGTGAGGAGTAGCAGGAAGAGGAAGTGGAGGCGTCAGGCGACAGGCAGAACTCCTCCGGCGGTTTCTCCGTCAGGGAGAAATAATCCGGCAGGAAGTCGCTGTAGCTCTGCTGCAGCTTCGCCGACTGACCGGCTGCAAACAACAAACAGATAAAAACATAACAGACCTGCTTAGTAACGTCCTCTCTGTTGGCTTAGGTCATTCTCTAAGCTTTATAATGCTGTCTAAGGTAGGGGTGTCCAAAATGTGGCAAAGGGGCAATTTGTGGCCCTTAAAATGATTTGGTCTGGCCCTTGATTACCAGTCAAAAATGTTAAAAATTTGGCAAATCGAACCAAAAACTATTGATCACCCAACGTTTTTTTTTAAATAATCTGTGGCTGTGAATCTTTGTGGACCATAATAAATGGAATATTAACCAACATATTGGATGTATTGATGAATTTGATGATGGCGCTCGTTAAAATGTAACATTTTCTGACTTGTCAGCTGTAAGATGGTTTTACTGGTTTATATTTTCTTGTGTTTGTGACATAAAGCACAAAGACAAGTGCTTTATATCACAATGTGCCTTAAGCAGTCTTGCTGCTTAAATGTGTAAATATTTGACTGATTAAACATTTAATAATATGACCGACAAAAATAAACTTGAAAATAAAGAAATTTAATATTATGAAGATAATTTAGTATCATTTAGATTTTATTCTCAAACTTTTAAAAAAAAAAAAATTCTTAGCGTGGCCCTAATACTCCGTTGAATATTTTTCCATTTTTAATTTAATGAATTTTGTGGCCCACCAGTAGTTTAAATTTGCTGGTTTGGGCCCCAACGCTGCTGGTTTCTAGTGCAAATATCTTAGTACATTGAAATAAGGCAAAACTAACTCATAAGTACATTTTTAGGAAAATTTAGGAGATTGTTTTAAGTCAATAATTCCTTAATGTTGCCCAAGAAGTACCACTTCCAGTGGCAGATTATTTCACTTATGACGAGACTTTTTTTTCCCATAAATTATAAGTTAATTAAAATTCAAGCAGAACTTGTACTTTCTCATCATTAAGGAATTGCTGACTTCAAACAATCTCCTGTATCTTGTTGAAAAGTTAGTTTTGTCTTGTTTAATATGTACCAAGATATTTGCACTGGAAACGAGACCAAAGGTTGTTGGTAAGATTTTGTGTTTTTGCAGTGCAGGGAAAACGTTTGGACACCCCTGGGTTAAGGAAGCCTGAGCACCATGGGGCCAACCCAGCGAGGTCGGAGCCGTTGGGAAATCGAACACGTTGCGTCGGGCGGGGCGCGGGCCCCCAGCCCTCCTGAGCTCCATGCTGGCAGCAGAGTGGCCCCCAGGGGCCCTCTCTACGCCCAGGGGGTTCCGGCGACGGTACTCTCTCCATTTTAGAGCCTGGGGGGAGAGGTGGTGAGCTGTGGGAGTGGGTGGAGCGGGTTAGGGATGTGAGGACGGAGGATAAATGGAGGTTTGTGGAGTGAAATGATGAAACATGCATGCAGATGAAAGAGGAACATCGAACAGCATGCATGAGCAGAAGGAAGAGAAAAAGAGAGAAAAGAGAACAGTAAGAATGTGCAGCAGCGCTTTTTAGGTTTGCATCAGTATTAAAGCTGATTTATTATGCTTCCTTGAACATTTTCAAATATATCTGAGGCTCCAAACTAAAATATTTTTTGCACAAAATCATTCTTAAATAATAAATAAATAAATTTTAGTCAGATTGAGCTGTTTGAGGGCGTCTCAATGTGGCCACGTCCCCCAACTCAATATCTACACTCAAACGTGGAAATGGCTGCAAACGGATGCTCAATTTTACAATTATTCATCTTTGAAAAGCAGACGTGGAGCCTCCTGCACAACCAGCAAGAATGTAGCAAGCGGTTTCTAAATGGTAAGTCAACAGCAAAGCACTTGTCTTTTCCAACAGCCATTGTACAGCGCATACAGCGGTAAAACCAGCTGACCAAACATGCTGTAGCTCGGCCAGGGTTGCTAGGTAACAGGATGGCAAGGTAACGGCACACTGACTGTTGAGTGTGACGGCTCATTTTCCAGACAAAAAAAATACATTAACTTGTTGCTAAATATACGGCTGACTGACTCTTTTCAGAGCTTGGGCTGTTTTTAGAAGACGTTGAGACCCAAATGGAAATATAAAAACAATTTGCATAATAGGTCTCCTTTAAACAAACACAGAATTCACTGAAGATGATTTATTAAAAACTGCAACCAACATGATCATAAAAAATATTTCCCTTTTTACGGAAAACTTCTTGACTATTTATAGGAAGAAAAGGCTCAGAGGTAACAGACAGCAGATAAAAAGATAAAAGAACCAAAGCAAAGCATTTGCCCCCTTGCTGATTTCTTCTGTTTTTGTTTTAAATGTCTTAAATCAAATAAATGTTATCATGACGCATAGAAAATTTCAGAAAAAGACCACCACATCGACAGTGAAACACGGTGGTGGTAGAGTGATGATGTGGGCATGCGTTGGCCTGCTGTAGCTGACAGAACCATTAATTTTTCTCTCCAGCAGTAAATCTTGAAGGAAAATGTCCTTCCAGCTCAAACACACCTGGGTTACGCACAACGTTTCAAAGCACAGCTGCAAATCCACCTCCGAATGCAAGAACACTGAGGATTTTGGAGTGACCTAGTCAAAGCCCAGGCTGCAGTCTGACAGAAAAGCTGAGACATGACCATAAGCGGTTCGTCCCTGATAAAAGATAGACCAAGGTGGCTGAAAAGGTGAAAATTTGCAAAGACAAAACTCAGACATTTAAGAGATTTTTTTTTTTTTTAAAAAGGAAAAATTCTGACTTTGAAAAGTCAAAAATTTGCTGGAAAAAATATATAATTTTGAAAATAATCTCACAAATTTCTTGGAAAGTTCTGACTTTGAAACATGGAAAATTTTGTAGAAAACAGAAAATTTTAGATTAATCTAAAAAAAATTCTATAAAACAGATGAAAATGTTTGAGTTTCAAAGGTCGAACATTTTTGATTTATGTAACTCAGAATTTTTGTTAGTTTTTTTTAGACAATTTTCAACATTTTGAGTCCCAACATTTTCTCCTTTTTCCAGAAAATTTCTGAGATTAATCTTAAAATAACCGAGTTTTTTTCTCACAAACATTCAACTTTTTTAAATTTCATTTTTTTCAGAAAATTTCTGAGATTAAGAGTTTTGGTGTAAATTTACTTTTTTTCTTTTTCTACCTAAAAAAACTGATAAAATATTTGTTTTGCCAGATGTACCAGGTCTCAGAGTTTCGGATTTATTTTGGAACCCACCATTTTGAGATCTGCTTCCAGATCCTTTTCCTCTGTCTGAGAGTTTTCCAGAGTCCAGACAGCCCAGTGGGCTCAGGGTGTCGGTGTGAAGTGCTGGTCCGTTATGATGGAGACATTGTCCCTGCACAGCGGGCAGCGTGGGCGGCACCACGCCTCGCTTCACCCCCAGAGACGAAGGCGGAGGCGTGCGAGTCGACGGCACCGACCCGTTTCCCTGCCTCCCAGCGGGCGGGGTGTGCAGCGAGCCGAGTCCGGCCGAAAGCGGACAGGAGAGGCTGTGTGCCGGCTTGGGGCTGGGGGTGCAGGTGGAGCAGCTGCCGGAGCTCGGCGCCCCCTGCAGGCGGACCGGGGAGTAGCTCCCTAGAGGCGAAGGCCGGACTGATTCGGTCGGAGGACCAGCGGCGCTGCGGGAACTCTGGTAGCCGTGTCCGATTTCAGCTGCTTCTTCGCTTTCCTCACCGACTGGACCTCCAGAACCGGACCCGGACCCCGAACCGGGGCGAGCCTGCATTCCAGAGACGTAGCCGGTGAGTAGTGGCAGCAGAGGCTTGGGCTGAGGGGGTTTGGAGGTGAACTGGTGGTGGAAGGTGAAAGGCTGGATGGGGAGGGTGGTGGGCCGCTGGTCCTTACTGTAACGGACCACCGCTGGCGGGCTTTCCGACGAGCTCGACAGAACACCTGGATGAGAGAGAACCAGGACCGGGTTAGCTTAGCATCAGACAGAAGCAACGGGAAAGAAAAACTCAATTATTTCATCATAAACAAGACAAAAAGAGCAGTTTGACATTTAACACTGGAACTGGAAGATGTTTTAAATATCCAAAATAAATAAACAAAACAACTGAAACCACAAATAAAATTAATTATGATGTTTCTGTAAACAAAAAGGGAAAGTTGAGACCAAAACACCAGACTGGAAACTTTTATCATCCAGTTTTCAGTAGAAAGAGAGAAAAAGGAAAAAGAATAAATGATAAAAATGGAAATCATTGAGTTTGTTTTAATTTATTTGATTAAGTTATTGCTTGACAGGTGTGGGGAGACAAAAACTAAACTAGTAACAATCTTCTTCTATTCGACTCTGATTACATATAATTTAAAATGCAGCTTATGATTTATGAAACCAAAACTAAATCGAATATTGATTCTTTCTGAACATTTGACCCCACATCTCGTTTCACTGTCTTTAAACTGGCTTAAAGGATAACTGACTGATTATTAACACAGAAGGTTAAAGCTATGAACCAACAATAAAGAGATTTTAAAATATATTCCTGTGAACTGACTGAACTCTTTCCAGCAAAGCCTGAAGGCTGAAATGGAAAACAGCAAAAACTGCCCAGTCACAAAGTTAGCTCGTCAGACCACCGCCATGCTCTCTCTCACCAGGCCACGAAACGAATCTCCACCCAAAAAAATGAAAACACACGCAGAACACATACTGAACCTGAGGCCCTGCATGAGAAGAACGGGGGAGAAACGCTTTTCTGCAGCCACTCACAAACTGTTTCACTTGCTGTTTGTGGACCCTCTCTGCTGCATGACAGACAGGAGCGTGCGTGACGTCAGCCGCGTTGCGCAAGCTGTTTGTCACCGGAAAAGGCCGGTCCACCGCCGTCTGATCTGGGTGCGGCAGCACCTCTCGGCCACAGGGGGCGCAGTTGAGCTGCATCACACAGAGAGCTCCAGGACTGAAAGCTTCTCGTCTTTCTGTGTGTAAAATCTGCTCCATTATCCGTCTGTTCTGATTTTAACACTTTCATGGGTCCATTAGACAGCCGAGCTTCTTCCTGAAGCCGCTTGTTAGCATCGTTAGCGAGCGATTTGCTTTAGCAGAGCTTTTTATAAAGGAAGCTGCTAAGAAACTGAAATCTGATCAATAATATATGATCCTGAGAAGCTGCACAGCTGCTTGTTATGGCTCTAAATCTAGACAGGCCTTTGAGATACAGGGAGGAGAAAAAGCTCTGAAATTAAACACTGCAAAAACACAAAACCAAGTATTTCTGGCCTAGTTTTCAGTTCAAGTATCTTAGTTCGCTTGAAATAAGACAAAACTAACTTACATACAAGTAACTTTTCAGCAAGATATAGGAGCTTGATTTAAGTCAATAATTCCCTGATATTTACAAAAAAGCATAGTTCCACTTATAACAGGGGAAAAATGTCTCATTATGAGTGAAATTTACAAATTCCAAACATTTTATTTCAATGCATTGTAACAGGAGACATAACATGGCTGAAATAGGATTGTAATAACCTTTAATGTCACTCGAGGTTTGACCCTGTAAAACATTCATAAACTTTTATCATTATTTTCACCCCAATTACTTGATTCCTCAACAAATTTAGATTTGAATCCCAGGCAATGTGTAAATACTTTTGTATGTGCAGAACTGACACAGTTTCTATTTTTTATGCAATACTCCATGAAAACGTTTCTTCATTTTTACCTTTAAATGAGACTTAGTTATTTTCATTTGAGGAATACTTTTTCCCTCCACAATTTTAAGCCTTTTAACTGACTTATTAATCATTCAGGCATAGAATGGCTCCTAAAACCCCCAGATAAATTATTATTTGGTAATTAATGACACTTTGAAAGCAAACTTGCATTAAAAGTCCATTAAAAATGTCATCACTTCTTGACAACAGCTATAAACATTCATGAAGACTCCTTCATGTCAGCCTGATCTGCACCCCTTTAATTATAGTGTTACCCACTTTCTGACGGTTTAAACTTTCCATAGAAATTTCATCCCAAAACAATTTAAAAAGTGGCCAAATTAGTACAATTGTTGAACTGCTGTCAGGGACCAAAAAGTGGCCCCCGCGCCACACTTTGGACACCCTGTTGTAGAATAATGGGGGGACGTACCTGCTGCCTTGGTCTGGCTCTCCTTCGCCCCTTCCAGTTGGCGCTCGATGCTTCCCTGGCTGTAGCACCTGGTGAAGCGCACCGGCAACGCGGCCGGACTGACGGACTCGACGCGCTGCTCCAGGATGGGGGAGAAATCCACAGACGAGTGCGAGTGGGTGGAGTAGGTGGAGGAAAACGGGTCTGCTGTCGCCTTCGCGGACGGCGACCCGCCTGCACCGCCGTGTCTGCGTTTGCTCCTGGCGATCTCGGCGAAGGAGGTGACGCGTGGCGGAGGAGGCGGCGGCGGCGTGGCGGCCTGCGCGGCGCCGTCGCTCAGCCGCATGGGGCAGCTCAGCATGCGCTCCAGCGAGCCGAGCCGCGGAGACGGACACCTGTCCAGGTTGCGGTCATAGCTGCGGGAGCGGGGACGGCCTCCGGAGGGCGCTCCGCTGCCGCCGATGACGCTCCGCTGAGCCATCGGAGGAGAAATGTTGACGTACACCTGGCCTTCAATGACGGACGGAGCGACTTCAGCCGCTTCAGCTTCCTGCTGACCGCCATTTTCCTTCGTCTTCTCTTCGTTTTCGTCATCATCTTCATCGTCATCATCTCGCTGAATCAGAAGAAAATGAACAAAGCATACAAGTCAAACTTCTTGTTCTCAAGAAACAGTTTTGCTTAGAGAAACTTTATAATTAATTTTATTTGTTGATTCTGTTGTTTGTTTATTTAATATTTAAAATATCTTAGTTTACATTTTTGCATTTTTATGCCATAATTACCATTTTATTACATGAAAATTGTCTCAAAACAACAATATTATCATTTATCGCAATAACTTTGCAATTTATCGTCCAGCAAAATTGGTTATTGTGATTGGCCTAATCATCAGAACGACTTCTGCATAAATTTTTATTATTATTTATTTATTTTTCTATTTTATATTTATTCACCAACTGGTGTACATATAGCCCTGCAAAATTACCAAATCTTACAAAGTTATTTTTATTTATTTTCTAGTGCAAATATCTTAATACACTTGAAAACTAACTATTATTATTATTATTTTCTCCAGATTTTCTTGTCTTGTTATGAGATTTAGTTTGTAACCATTTTGTCTTTTTAATATCATTTTCTGTTGGTTCTTTAGCGCAGTATGTAAAACGTAGATATTAAAACGTTGTTTTAATTACAAATTCTTGATAATTATTGAGTGTGTAAGAAATATGTTTAATTAAATTGAGATAAGGTGTAGGATTAAATAAGACAAGTAGTGATAAATGATTTTGTTCTTGGTTAAGTATGCACGTTTTCTCTGTCTTACAGTTTGCTTGTTTTGTTGTCTTTAAAAGCCTGTTGAAATAAATAAATAAAATCAAACTTACAAGCAAGATATAGGAACTAATGATTCCTTAATGAAAAAGTTCTAGTTTTATTTCACTTATAATATCGGAATAATATATTGTTATATAAATAATCTGCCAATTGAATAAATACTTTTTAAAAATCAATATTAAGGATTTATTTACTTAATAAAATATTTTTCTTGATAAAAAGTTACTTGAAAGTCAGTTTTGTCTTGTTTTGAATTTACTAAGATATTTGCACTAGAAATTAGACCATAAATACTTGGTAAGATTTTGTGTTTTTACTATATGATGTGATATAAGGTTTATAATCTGCAGAAACGAATAAATCAGGATTCTCCACTCACTTGAGACGACGCTCCATCTTCATCCTCCTCTTCCTCCAGCCCCTGCTCCTCGCCTCGCTGCCTGAACAGGAAGTACTCACTGGGCTGGGTCGGCGTGGGGCTGCCTTTGCTGTGCTCCGAGGAGCAGCTGTTGACCGACGAACCCGCTGGACTCGGGGACGACTGGGACGAGAGGTCACAGGTCACCAGCTTGTAGTAGTTCTGGGTGGCGACGACGAGGCGCGCCTGGCTCTGCAGACAGGAAGCGAGGTCGCCAGATGACCCCGCGGCGTGAGGAGGGTGGAAGGAGTTGCAGTTGGCGTCGAGGTCGAGGGTCGCCTGGTGCTCCATGGAGCAGGAGCAGGCAGAGGAGCTGGAGAGGCGCGGCTCTCGGATGAGCGGGAAGGCGTTGGAAAAACAGGATGGCGGCGGCTCCGTCGGGGACGTGTGGAGGTCCAGGTAGAACGCCCCTCCCCCTCCGGCGTCCTGCTGGTTTCCGTGGAGATCGGAGACAGACGATGTGGCGGCCGGCGGCGGCTGCTTTTCCGGGATGGCGTTGTTCATTTTGTTGTAAATGGCGCTGAAGTTGACTAAGACGCCCTCGGAGCTGTTGCAGGACGAGTCGCTGCAGTAGCCCTGCTGGAAGTCCGGGAACGGCTCGGCGAAGGTTTCCGGGAAGTTCTGGGACAGAGCGCAACAGGAGCAGTGCTGATTGGACGAGCCGGACGAGTAAGAACCCGTCTTGCTGCTCTGGCCGCATCTCATCGGCTGATCGTCGTCCTCTTCCTCGTCGTCGTCGACCCAGTCGTGCTCGCCGCAGTCCATGGACACGTTGGAGCCACTGCTGCCGTGGCGGCGCTCCCTGTCCAGTCCCAGGACGTCCAGGTCGTCCAGGTGGTTGGACAGATCTGAGGACACCCCCCTCAGAGATTCCCGACTGCTTCCTGCGCCGGAGCCATGCAGCAGGAACGGCTCGGACGCGAACCCCAGAAAAGGAGCCATGGCGTCGTCCAGCGTGGCGTTCGTCTCGCTGTGCAGGTGGAAGGATGAGTCCTCCAGGTAACCGTGGAGGTTGTCGCTGTCGTCTTCGTCTTCCTCATCCTCATCTTCGTCTGTGTTCAGGAGGAACGGATTGCGGCGCAGAGGGTTCCTATTCCTCGGCTTGGCTCTGGGTAAGGTGTGAGCCGTGATCAGCAGGTCCTCAGAGTTGCTGGAGGTGAACGATGAGTCGTCGCTCGCCGTGCTCCCGCCTCGCCCGCCGCCACCTCGCTTCTCTCTCCCCACACCGCCGCTGGAGGACCAGGAGCCACTGGAGGTCTGGATCAGGCTGCTGTAAAGCAGAGCCTCCCTCTGCAGGACATCCCTCTCCGGCAGTGACGTGGTGCGGCTCAGGCCAAGGCTCTCCGGCGGGCTGAACGGGTTGGTCCTCTTCAGAGATCCGCCGCAGCCCCCTGAAACCTGGCAATGCACCAGGGGAATGTGATGCACGATCAGCGTTTCTCCAGAAACCTTCGGAGGGCTGTCCATGGTCCCAGAGGAGGAAGGTAGGAGGCGGATCTACAACAGCAGATTGAGGCTGAAGGTCTTTCTGGTTTGCAGATGTTGTTTTTACTCAGCTGGGCCCAGTTCTGCAGGACCGCCGGGGATCTGGAAGCAGAGGTCGGGGAAGTCCACACCGTGGTCAGAGTGGTACATCTGGACAAAAAAAACAAGAGACAGAGACATGAGGAGAAGAAACAACAAGCTTACAAAACCTTAACAAGTATTTTTGGTCTAATTTCTAGTCCAAATGTCTTAGTACATTTGAAATTAGACAAAATTAACTTACTAGTAACTTTTTATCAAAATATAAGAGCTTGTTTTAAGTCAACAATCTCTAGTTTCACTGGCAGATTATTTAACTCATAACAAGACATTTTTTCCATGTTGTGATTGAAATACTCTGCCAATGGATCTATTTTTTTTACCAATAGGAAAGAATTAACTTAAAACAAGCTCCTACATTTTGCTGAAAAGTTACTTGTAAGTTCGTTTTGTGTCATTTCAAGTTTACTAAGATATTTGCAGTAGAAACTGCAAGACCAAAAACACTGATAATATGGAAAAAATGACATGTGATAAGTGGAATAATCTGCCAATGGAATAAGTATTTTATTGATCCCGATACGCAGAGCATCCCAAGTTTAGCGGCATGTGCTTTAATACATGCATTGTAATTCCTTAACTTTGAGATTGATTTAAAAAAACAAACTTAGACTACATTTTTTGTTCAATGATTACTTTTTTTGTTAAATTTGAGCTAAATCTTGCTCGGGATTCTGTATAATAAACGAGTAAAAGTCTGATCGGTGCATTAATGAGCCTCTGCAGCGTCTAACTGCTGATGAGGGAGTTCAGGTGCGTTGGTTGGAGAAGGGATGCATCTAAACGTTGGGAGTCCTCCAGGATTTCCTGAGCTGCACAAACCTACAAGCATGAAGTGTTTAAATGTGGACAGAGTGAGTCAGCATCACGTGATAAACACCAAGCAGCTGATTCTCTATCAGGACTATGATCTCATTCACATTTCACCGCCTCAACAGCACAGACACCATCTCCCTCACCAACACCATCATCATCGTCTCTGTTGCCGGGTAAAATAAGAGCACTTTCATAATACCCTGCAATCAGTTCTCTCCTTCAACATCAAAACAAAACCCAGAAGAGACACGTCACCTGTGGATAATTACATGCTATATGTTATATAGATGAACACAACACATTGCAATAACTATATCAAATTTTTTTCAGTTTCATCCAATCAACAATAATTGACTTACTTTCCCCCTCTTACAGTCATATATCATTATTAATAATAGTTCAGATTAGGCGCTTTACCTGCAGCCTTGTTACTTCCCTGAGCCTGCAAGTTTGAATGCTAGCATGTTCAAACCAGGATAACAACTGGAATGGTTCTCCAGTTTGATGACCTTATTAGCGAAGACTTGGCTTTGAATAAAGAAGTGAATCCTCCACAAAACGTCCATCCAAAACCGTGAATAACTCATTTATTTAGCTGATTTCAACCAATTTTAACATGTCTAGATCCACTGATTTTCTCTTGAGCAGGATGTTCCAGTATTAGCTTAATGAGCAACACAAAGGAAACCCAAAAGAGGCTTAAGAGATTAGCTGCTGGGGCAGAAAGGATGATTGCATAATGTGTGTTTGGACATATAATGAAGTGTGGTTACGGGAGGATTACAGGTTTAGTGATTTAAATAGGTAAGTCATTGATGTTTTGACTCAAAATAACGGATTAAAGCCGCAGCATGTAACTTTTACAGAAAATGTTTTTCATATATTTAATAACACTGTCCATTTATTGGGACAAATATGAGACAGATAAATCTTGAAAAGATAGAGCTACTCCACCTTCTTCCGGTGCCGCCTGAAGAAATGCGCCGGTCAAAAACAACCAATCAGAGACAAGAAGAGGGTCTTAATGCTGCCAATCAACCTCGGGTACTCACTGCTAAATGTGACAGTGTTGGAAAAACAGCTTACCGTTACAGGAAGCTAAGCTATTGGTGGCTAAGCTAACTAGCCTTAGCATTCATGACATGCGCTGTTGTGGTGAACCAGCTGTGGCATAAAACAAGAGGGAGGGTGTGAGCACCTTGTACACAAGGGTGATTGACAGTGCTAAGATCTTCCTCCTGGCTGTGATTGGTTGTTTCTGACAGAGTGGTGAATTTGTTCTATGAAGAATGAAAATAGTAAATTATACACATTTTTAAAGAAGGTGTCAAACGAATTTTAGCTTCTATTATATTATATTGTAAATATATTTGTAAACCTCAAAATGCCAACAAGAATGTCTTCAGAAAAACAGGAAGAAATACAAGAGACTGTTTGGACAAAGGGAAAGATTTAGCAACAAACCACTAAAATACAACAGACCAACAAATTCAGAGAAGCTCAGCTTAGAGAAGCAACTAGCTGTTTCAACAACAACTCAACAGTATGTGGGGGAAATAAAAGGCTTCGCTTATTCTAACGGAAAAACTGTCAATTAAGAAGGAATTTAAGTGAAAGGTTTTAGGGAATCCAGTTTCTATGAGAACAGGGTGGGAAGCTGACCTATTAATGGAGCTGTGCGGGACGAGGAAGCAAAGCTGAAACAAAGGACATCCTCCCACTTATATCATCAGGGCTGCACTTCCAGGAATATGTGAGCGGCGGTGGGAGAGCAGGCAGCACTTCCTCACCAGGAAAAGACAATTTACACGTCCAGACCGGCGGGTGATGGACATGATTCACAGAGTTCTTATCGTCTACAGAATATAGTCCAGTTAAATCTGTGAAATGAAAATAACAGCAGACCTCTTGTGTAAAAGCAGGGACAGAAAATAACGTCAGGATTCCCACAGACTGTTTCCTGTTGATACTCCAGACATTCAAAACTCAAAGATAAGGAGTGATGGATGAACAGGTTATTAAACACAGTCCTCCCCCATTGGAATGATCTGAAATGATCAGAATGTTTCCCTTAGCCAGAACCGGGTGTTTTCTGATGTGAATGCGGCTTTAAATCCGTCATTCCTCCAGTCATTCCTCTCATCATTCCTCCCATTTTCCCTCCAGTCATTCCTCTCATCGTCCCTCCAGTCATTCCTCTCATCGTTCCTCCATCCTGCTCTGTCTGAACTCCATGCTGCCTCTCCTCCTCCTGCCACGGAGGAACAGTCTGTATCTGTCTGCCTGCACATCCTCCCTCTGCCGGAGATGAATGCAGCTTTTGTTCGCTGCTCCCGTTCACCAAAACGCTGCTGAAGACGTCTGGAGGGAGGAGCTGATGAGACGAAACGCTGTAATTTAACATTCCTGAAGGCTTCGTCACAACTTACTGGGACAAAATGGAGAAGCTAGGTTGATGCCAAGTAGATAAAGCCCTGGAGTTTACTAAGATATGATAACAATCCAGTGATTTCTAAACCAAACAAAATAAAAATCAAAGAGTAAATTTTTTAAAAATAACTCTTAAAATATTCTGCTTTTTGTAACCTCAGAACTGGAGTATGTCACTTTTATTTTTAAAAATGTCATATTTTTTATTTTAAAAACTATGATTGTTTTCATAAAAAATATATTTTGCTGAAAATAGTTTTAGAAATTATTTTTAAATTTAAAAACTATAAAACAATTTTTTTTTTTTACAAAAGACAAAATCTATTTAAACAAATTATAAAAAAGATAATTCTTAAATTAAAGAAGTATACTTTTTATTTAAAACAATTTTAATGCTAAAAAATTTTATGTAAAAAATTTAGTGTAATAGTATGGTATGAAGCAAATTATCTGTGAAAAAATTGAGTTTCTCTGCCTTCTCCCAGTGCCAACTAAAAAAACGACCAATCAGAGCCAGGAGGCGGGTCTTAGCGCTGTCAATCACGCTTTGAATTGCTCTCTACTGTGCTACAGCTAGCATAACTAGTTGTGAATGCTCAGGCTAGTTAGCAAAGCCACCAATGATGGCAGGGAAACGGTTTTCCTGCAATGGTAAGTTGTTTCCCCACCATTAGCACATTGAAAAGCATGTACATGAGGATGATTGACAGCGCTAACACCGTCCTCCTGGCTCTGATTGATTGCTTTTGCTCAGACTGAGATACATTTTTTTCACAGATTATCTCTCTCACACCAAACCGTCACGACATAGTAACAGTTTTCTTCTTAAAATAAAAGCTTTAAATCTTCAGCTGATTGGTTGCTGCTTAAGGAAAACAACTCGGCCCTGAGAGACCCTGGTCAACCCCGGGGACGTCTGCGTCTTCTCAGGCAGCTGAAGATGAAAACATGACCTCGATCCCAGCTTTCCCCTCCAGGATTAATGGCAGCTTCCCTCCTCTGCTGTTTGTCTGCCTGAACTTGAGGAGCTTACAAAAGCTTGCATAAATAAAGCTGGCGCCACCAACAGGCGAGGATATTAACTCACATCCAGCAGGAGTTCACTTTAGATCAGGAGATCCAAAGTGCGGCCCGGGGGCCTTTTGGGGACCTTGGGCTGATTTTGTGCCGCCCCCAGCTGGAATTCATCCATCCATCTTCTTACACCCTTGTCCCTCAGTGGGGTCGGGAGGTGCTGGTGCCTCTCCAGCTAGCGTACCGGGCGAGAGGCGGGGGTCACCCTGGACAGGTCGCCAGTCTGTCGCAGGGCAACACAGAGACACACAACCATGCACACACACACTCACACCTAGGGGCAATTTAGACAGACCAATTAACCTGACAGTCATGTTTTTGGACTGTGGGAGGAAACCGGAGTACCTGGAGAAAACCCACCATGCACAGGGAGAACATGGAGACTCCATGCAGAAAGACCGGGGCCGGGAATCGAACCCAGAACCTTTGTGCTGCAAGGCAACAGCTCTACCAACTGTGCAGCCCCCAGCTGGAATTCAAAAATGAAATTTGGCCTTGAAATGCAGATGGAGACTTTTAATTTGTAATCAGGGTAAAAATTTATTTCTTAAACAGGAAAATGTAAAGTACAACAAAAATAATTTGTCTTTTTATAAGCAAGTTTTAACAAAATCTAAAACCAAGTTTATCCAGAGACTTTTATGGAAACACCGACTTTGGTGAACCAAAATCAGCTTTTATTCTTTCTTAAACTTGGCTAAATATAGCGACCATTTTGAAAGAAAGTCACCCAAATTCTGTTCTTATTACTGAAAATAAATTTATTCAATCAACCCCAAAAGA
This sequence comes from Poecilia reticulata, assembly GCF_904066995.2. Taxonomy (NCBI): domain Eukaryota; kingdom Metazoa; phylum Chordata; class Actinopteri; order Cyprinodontiformes; family Poeciliidae; genus Poecilia; species Poecilia reticulata. The sequence continues at coordinate 31,545,176 of NC_088838.1, forward strand.
AACTAAAAACTACACAGCTTTCTTTTAATTCATTAAACGTGCGACATCTAATATCATGTATTAGGGTCATTGTAGAAAAATAAGTAGTATTTTATGCCAAAAACTCAGAAACTTTGAGAATAAGCTCAGAAATTTTCTAAAAAAAAATAAATAAAAAAAAGGAAGTTTGTTTTGTTTTTTTTACCATTTTTTTAAGTCAAAAAACTTTTTAGGATCCAAAATTACTTTTTGGAGCTTTTTGTTTGTGTTTTTTTTTTTCCTTTTAAAATTTCATTAAATTGATGATTTTTTGATTTGAAAAGTTAAGACTGAAGTAAATAATGCTATTCAAAATAAAACAATTGATTCAAAAATTCTCCAAAAACTCTCTTGTGCGTCTAAATGAACCGAAAATGAAATGTTAGTCGTCATTAAAAATATAGATTGTTAAAAATATAAGTATGGTAGATCAACTATTATTGTTCAGTGGGAATCTGAACTGTTGCCAGAAGATAACAAATCTTATATTTGCAGCGTGTTATATGATATAAATTTAAAAAAACAAACAAGTAAAAACAGTAAAATGTGTTTTTGAGAAAAGGAAAATTACATAAATCGGTAAATAACTGCCAAAATTAAAGTAAAAAATAAAGTATATCATATCCCACATCTTAAATGAGTTCATTGTTTTTGTTTGTTTGTCTTTGTCCTGAATATTCAATTTAAATGTTTTGTTTCTTTGTTTAGCTGGTTGCCGTTATTTGTCAATGCCTCTTTTTGTTAGTCTGTAATGTTTGTTTTATATAATCACTGATTGGTGAATAAAACTTTAAAATGTATTTAAAGTTTTAAAGCACCGTTTCTCAAACTTGTACAGTTTTCAGACTGAAGTGAACACAATGAGAATGTGAGCAGGTTATTAATGAAGTCCCTGCATCTAGTAGCTCCTTCAGTCAGACAAACGAGCCTGAAATACAGAGCAGGCCGGGGTGTATTCACGTAAACACACACACACACACACACACACACACACACACACACACACACACACACACACACACACACACACACACACAGCGCCACCAAACAGCTTTAAATCAGACCAGCAGTGCAAGCCGAGACTCAGGAAAACAATTAAGCTTCAAAGCTGGTGGGAAAAACCTTTTCATTTGTGAGTTGTTTGTAAAGAAAGCACTAGATTTATAGATGCTGCCAGGAATCTCAGCCACAGTACATTTAAAACAAGCATTACTAGAAATATCAATATATTTGCAGTAGAGACGGGATTCATTTTGATTAATCAGCTATATAGATTACAATTTTTAACACAATTAATCAATTTTTTTTTTACATTCAAAGGTTCCTTTACATTCGTGTTTCTGGTTTGCCTGTAAATCTGACGCACAAGCGTCAGCCGCAAACAGAGATTAACGACAAAGACGCTTTTTTGTTCATTTCTGCTCCTAAAAACGATCTAATGGGATGACGGAAATTACAATTGCTGTGTTCAAGTTGTGCTAAAAGGAGTTAGCCTATCAGCAAAGCTATTCAACCGTAAATTAGCATCTCAATGCTAAACATGTAGCAGCAGCACAGACGCTAACGCTAATGTCAGCGTCTACAGTCAACATTTCTACAGAAGCTCCATGAATGATCAGAAACTGAAACACTGGAAAGACCCATTCAAAAAGTATGAATATTTTTAAAAATCCATTTACTTCAGGAACTTTATCACTAAGTTTTTAGACTATAAGTAATATATTTCATTAAATTGAGATAAGGGGTAGGATTAAATACGTGTTCACTTCTTTCTGCTTCTTTTCAAACATAAAAGTCGTGGAAATCTAATTGTTTTGTTCTTGGTTATTTATGTACATGTTTTCTCTTATAAAACTAGTATTTGGTAAAAAAAAAAAAAAGTCTACTCAAATACCCAGTTACTGATCAAATGATCAATCATTTAATATTTAAAAATTACATAAACGAGCCAATATGTAAAATTAAGTGTAAATGTTGGAATTTAAGGACAAAAATTACAATAACTCACTAAGTATAAAATCAGGAAAATGTTTCCAAATCAGTTTCTCTCAATAAAACTTATGAAACTTTAACAAAAACTGAATGTGTGTCTTTAGGTTAAAAAATGTTTGTTTTTCATTCAGTGAGTAGAGAATCCACTGAATGAAAATTTTATTACTTCATAATAAAAATACTCAAGTAAAAGTGTAATAAAAATACTCCTAAAAGTAAATTTATTGCAAAAAATTTGCTCAAGTAAATGTACTTGAGTATCTGTAACTAGTTACTACCAACTCTGGAGCCAGACTCAGTCAGACGTAAACGTTTTTCACCGACCTCTGCTGCTGCTGCTGAGAGAAAATCCCTCCTCAGGAGAAAAAATAAAAATCGCAACAGGGCATGAATCATATCTGCACTCAGTGGCGCTGAAAACTGTAGATCCTGACACTGCAGATTAACATCGCAGCCCTCACCGAGACGTTTCCGAAGGCAGACATGCAAACCTCTGGAGGCCCTCGGTTACATAACCAGAGAGACGCTGAAGAACAGCTGAACGGCGCGGAGAGGAGGCACGTAGGCCGACACACTGATGCAGAGTTACTGGTTCAGGAAAAGGTCTCTGGCTGAACGCTGCTGAGGCACTAATCCTGTAACGCCACAGTGATTAGCTCAGCGGACACTGACGCAGGAAGATTCGACCAAAAAACGCAAACCGAGAAGCAGAAAATAAGCATGAATGGTTCCTGAAGCTGAGCTGGGAAGCTACGCCGCTACAAGATAATGACAGATATTTCATAGAATTAAAACATTTTATATGCCCACTAACTCATAAGTAAAAAAAAAATTATTTAATAAATTAAAAGACAAAAAATAATATATAAAAATGAAGAAAAAAAAGTAATATAACTGAAAACTAAACCAATACTCATTAATGATATTTTTACTGTCTAATGCCTAAGTTAATACATTAATTACTTTTATTTTAATAAAGTTTTAAAAAATAATAGCTACATAAAAACAAAAAATGTAAATCAATACTAATTAAACATATTTTAGATGCTAAAATAAGCTGCTGTTTCCCACAACACAAGCTAATTTATGAAAATGGCATTTTTAAAAGAAGCTGATAATCAAAACCAAAACAAAAGGATAACGTTCTCACATTTAACAAGCTGGAACCAAAACAGTTTCAAGCTTTAAGACTATTAAATGACTCGTCGCATCACAGTTTCTATTATCAGCTGAATCTATAAACATTGTCTACACATCTGTTTATAAACACTGACAGCTCCTTTAATATCTCAAGGAAGAGTTATTGAATTCAGTTTGAACTGAAGTGTCTTCCTCCTGTTTGCAGGACGGTTAATAAATAGCAACGAGAGAAATAATGCTGCGTTAACAATCCCTGCTCGCTTTTCAAAACAGCATTTTTAAATTAGACTTTGTGTATTTGGTCATATTTGCTCTTATTTATCTAAATAACTGTGTCTTTGTACCAAGAGGAAGGATCTAACATTTACATTGGAGGCATTTTAGTGACGTAATGACTTGGCCCCAACGCTGTGCTCATTGGTGGGTTTCTTTTACAGAACCAGTGGTGGAGAACTGGCTGTACCACCAGCCCTAATTTAGAACAGGAACTTCTTTGTTGGGGAAAACCCAGTTCAGACGGCCACTGATGGTCAAAGCAGACATACTGAACATTTTACAGGAAAAGGCAATTAAAGGGACCAGAAAATGGACACATTCAATGGTTATAAGAACAGTTTGATTTGATTTTGAAGAAACTAAAGGATCTGTTCTTTGAGGAATTCCCATTTCAGGTTGTAACATTTCCAGTGCAGATTTTCTTAAAGGGGCAGCGTCACGTAAAATCAAAGTTTTTTTTTTAGCTTTACATCATGTTATAATGTTATTCCCTCATCAAAAACATACCTGATTCTTTCATGCATGTTTGAGAAGTATTTCAATCTCCATGGCAACCATGTCCCCCACCCAGCTCCTTCAGACTAGCAGGAGCAATTAGCAAACACCTCAGTGCAACGCGGATAACATTTTTGTTAAAGGGTTAATTGAGGAGTGATGTTGTGATGACTTCCTGAAGGCAGAGTTTCAGAAAGAGTAGGAGCTTTTAAAGAGACAGAGGCCCAATTTCAAGGTGTTAAATCAGAAAGTCAAATTTCTTTTAAGTCATATTTTTATCACAACTAAATATAACATAGTTACTTGATTATGCTATAAAATGGCAGTACATGACTGTAAAACACATAATTGAGCCCTTTTAAAACGGCTTTCAGTCTGAGACAGCAAAATCAAGCCAAGACTTATTTTCTTTCATTGACAATATTTTTCTCTAGTAAAATGGATCTACCATCTGACAAAGCAGGAAGATCATGTAACCTCCACCAGCAGCTGCTAGCAGCTAATGCTAAGTAAGCAGCCCTTCACAATAAGAGCCAAAATGCTTTGAACTTCAAATAACATATATGGAGTAATTTTGCATTTGGTTTCAAATGTCAGAAATGTCACACTACTACTACTACTATGTACTTATTACTTGACCTGTAATGATAACAAATAGTAATGCAAACACATTATCAGATATCAATAAACTTTAAATTATAACAGACATTTAACACTGGAACTGGAAGACATTTTAAATATCCAGAATAAATAAAGAAAACAACAAATAAAATGAATTGTGATGTCTCTGTAAACAAAACTGTCCTTCAAAAAAAGGGCTAGTTGAGACCAAAGCACCACAATGAAGATGTTTGTCCTCCAGTATTTGGTAGAAAGAGAAAAGAGAAAAACAATAAATCATGGAAAATGGAATCATTGCCTTGTTTTAATTCAACATGCGATTAATTGATTTATTGCTTATTGTGTCCATTGGATGCATTAGGATGGTTAGTATGAGTGTATTTCCAGCCTCAAGGATGCCAATAAATGTACTCAGCTTTGCTTGACACAAATTGGCAAAATTATGCAAAGTATAATTGCACGTGGTGTAATATTTCTGCTATAGCAGCAGACTTTGCGCTGCATGGTCGTTGGTTAAACAAGCAGGCCAGTGTTGGAGACTGGAAGGACGGCTAATTAAAACCCAGACACAAACTCAGCGCTTGGTGACTGACATATATGCAGCTGATGCACAACAGCTGAGTCACTGTCAAAAGACATCAGTTTGAGCTGGAGCCTTATTCCCGTTTTAGTTCTGGAAGAACTTGGGTTTATATTTAAACAGGGCTGGACGACATGACTGATAAACGTATCACGATATAAGCGTTTCATCGATAATTGTTGATTAGATTTTTGTTTGAAATATCTGAAATACTTCCAAGCTGATGGCATGACTTTTCCTGTTTTATCCACAGCTCTCACTCTACAACTTTGTTTATTTATAAGCATTTATGAGGCAAAAGGTGGTAAAGTTACTCAACAAGTTGTTGCTAGGTAACCAGAGTTGGAGGGAACTCTAAACTGCTTGTTGCCCAGCAGGTAGTTGCTAGGTAACCAAAGATTGAGGGAGTTAATTGATTCCACCAAATCACTCTGGATCGAAGTCCAGAAAATATTCTGTATATTGAACATTCAATATTCTAACATATCTATTAATATTGATCGCCATACCCATTGCAATATATATTTTTATTGATTTATTGTCCAGCCCTATATTTACATATAAATCCTGTCAGGAACTCAACTAGAAAGAGAAATAATCACAAATTGAGTGGCCTGTGATATGTAAACCTAATAGTTTATTTAGTCTTTTGTGAGTAATTATAATAAAATAACTTGAAAAAACTGAAAATGCTGAACAAGTACTAGAAATTTTAAAAAGATTTAAATAAAACAATACAATATAATAACAAATAGGACACTAATAAATAAAGTAGCTTATGTACTTTCAGAAGCTGTCCTAAAATTTTAAATATGGTTTTAAGTGCATCTATTACCACTGTAAAAAGGTCAAAAACCTGAAAGGAAAATAATACAAAAGAATGAAATTCGAGCTTCTTCAATTTGCACTTGAGAGACAAACAAAAATCATCTAACAACGAAAGACGGGCAACAATATCAAACGGTGAGAAGGGCTACAAAATGAGGCCCAGTCCTGCACAAAAACAGTTTATATAACAACATATATAACCATATATAATACGTTCCTCCTGAGATTATCCGATTGTCTTTAACAGCACAGAGTAACACAGGCAACAGGATTAGACGCTTTACAGACACAAAACTCCTGCACTTTGTTATGAAAATACTTTAGGAAAAAAACAAAACAAAGCCTAGATTAAAAAAGAGCAGGAAATTAAATCTGAGCAGTCACAGTCACTCCCTAAAGGAAAAATAATAATATAACTACACAGATGATCCATCTGATGGGAATCAGGTTAGGTATCAAAGCTTAATGCTAATCCTGCAGCCCTGACACAAACATAACGCTGTTTAGATCAGAGTAATCTGCATCCCCACCATACTCTCTGTAAAAGACAACAAGACCATCAGGGATATTACAGGAAGAACAGGCTTCCAGCCTTCAAAATAAAAGCATAAAAATACATTTTAAACAAGGCCATTGTCTCAAAGTATTATTTGTTGGGTACACTTCTTAAATTAGATCAGATTGTATTGTTGACAAATAATAATAATAATAATAATAATACATTTTATTTCAAAGGCGCCTTTCTGGCACTCAAGGACACCGTACAATAGTAAAAAAAACTGTGACAGAAACAAATAAAATGTAACAAGTAAAAGTAGATAAAAATAAATAAAACAAAACAATGTATCTATATAAAAACTATGTAAAACTATGTTGACAAATAATGTAACATATGTTCTATTTTTTTGTTTAGCTTGCACCTTTAATACATCAAAACTGAAAACCCTACTTTGTTCATGCCAAAAAGAAAAACATAAATTTTACTGTATTTATAGTGCTTAACTTGCCCTTTTGAGGACACAAAAAGTCTAAATAAAAATCTTTATCTACCAGTAAAAGCCACATTGGTGATGGGATGGAGATTTATGTTATCGAATAATATCAATGAAATTTAAATAATGAATCCCAAAAACTAATAGTATTGCAGAGATTGTTTGCCTTATGATTTTGGTTCCATTAGATAAATTTAAAAATATTAAATGCAGTTACTAAGTGAGGTTTTCAGATTTATTTTCAAAAAGCACACTTCATTATGTAACTGTATTAAAATGCTTTTTTTTTTTTTTATGTTTTTTTAATAGTAACTGTATGTACTCAATCATTCAGTTCATTCTACAAAATACTGCAAGGTAGTTAGAAAATACTTTAAAATCTACTTTGGTGTGTGCTGCTTTGCTTTGCTGAAAATGTACTATTCTACTTAATGTAATCACTTTAAATAAAATCCGCAAAGACAATAATTCATATTAATCTTTATAACAAAACTGAAGCATAGAACCCCTCCCAAAAAAACAAAAACAATGATAGAGGTCGGCATGCTTTTATTTTGAACGGCCAGAGCGGAAGTCGTTCTGGTACGTTCTTTTGAACGTGACGCGTGTTGCTGAGGATGATTCCAGTAATGTGGGATCAATATGGAGATAACAGAGGGGACAAGGCCGCTGAAGGGGCAAACTCTGCGCCACCAACAAACATACACTGTATAAATAGAAATCTTTCTAATTACAATCTAATTCAGAGCAGATGGCGGCCATATTTACACAGATGGTGATGTTGTGTCAAACCGTTAGAACGAGCCTTCATACTGAAAACACATAACGCCACAAGCTAATTTTAGGGTCACCTTTCCATTAAAACGTCATTTACTTCACTGTAGGCGGAAAATATTTCACTCTTAATAAAATACTATGAAGCGTGGAAACTGAAGCTGTGTTTTTCGGTTCAGACTGCATCATATTTTTTCAGCCTCCGACTCGGATGATGGTTAGCGGAGCCTTTTCTCCTCACCCACCCGCGGTTCACAAAACAACAAAAATCAGCATTTATCCGCTTTACCTTGTCCGACGTAGTCTTCGGTCGTTCCGTTTTCGATTAAAAAAAAAACCCAACGGGTGTAGCGGTGTATGACCGAGCTGGTGGGTTGCTAGTTTTCTCCGTGTGGAAATGTTGTTTTCTCTCTGAGAAACAGACTGCAGGCAGGCAGAGCCGCGGAGGAGCATCGCAGGATGGGAGGGACCCGGAGCCTCACGTCAGCCTGAGGTCACCATCTTGGCCCCAGACCGGATTATCTGACCCGGGCTGGGACAAATGACTGTCAACAAGCATGTCACCTCATCCAGGGGTAAATTCACATTCTATACTCAATAATAAGGGATTTTACACAAAGACGACAACGGTTTTTAATTCTATCTAGGGCCGGCCCAAAGCTGCTTAGGGCCCCTACGCCACGAGGGAGGCCCCCAAAAGCACCAAGCTAGCATATATATAAAAGAACCAGAGGTGGGTGGATTATAAAAAGTAGCCAAGAAATTACTAAAGTAAGAGTAAAAAAGTATTTCGTAAAAAGGCCACTCAAGTACTGAATAACTTATCAAATTATCAATCATTTAAAATGTAAAATTACATAATCAGAACGAAAAAATAAATAAAATTAAGTAGAAATGTTGGTATTTGAAGGATATAAATGACAACAATTCATAAAGTAACAAACAAATAATAAAATAGGCAAACTAAAAAATTTTCCAAATCAGTTTTTTAGCAAAAACTACAGGTGGGTATCTGTGTCAGGTGAATTTGAGAACTGTGAATAATCCAGAAGTTTTACTCATGTAAGAGTAACAATTACTTTATTAAAAAATAATTAGGAAAAAGTAAAAAGAATATCATAGTAAAATACTCCTAAAAATACTTTTTTTAAATAGTTACTCAAGTAAATGTGCCTAAATAAATGTAACTAGGTGTAACTGTATTTCTAGGTGTAAATTCAGTTACACCTAGAAATACTGTTTCTATATTGTGCTTATAGTTGTTATGCAAATATCAGTTAATCTCTTCCTGTTGATGGCTGCTGTCACTGTTGGGGATGCATAAGATGTCAAACTTAACTTGTTTACTGTAAATGTATTATTTATCAGCTGATGTTACTTCCTAATAGTTAAAAAATGGCGCATTAAATTTCTACATTTCAAACTCCAAATAATATTTTTGTTTGTTTCTCTTGTGAGGTTAAAATCAACAGCCATAATAGCCACTTTTATGATGTAAGCTAATTACAAATTATGCTAATGATAATAGATATGTTAGACTCATAGGTTAGTTTGAGTATCATGTTCTTTGTAAATCACCTTGACCTCTACTACCAAACATAAATCATATAATTAAATGTAATTAATTAAATGTCAAATCTGTTTACCTTATCAGTCTTTCTTCTGTTATGTTAAATGAGCCCCACCTAGTGGTCATATTTTTTATTACAACCAAACAGGACGTTTTAGGATGACATTTAGCTCATTTAAGCACATAAAATTCATTCAGAACATTTAACAGTTTACTGCTTTTTCATTGAATTCATCAAAATTTACAGATATATTTCACGGCACAATTGAGCTGACTGCCATTATTTTTATAAAATTAAGTGGACTTTCTGCGATAAATCACCAAAAACAAAGCAAATATGGACACCTGTTCAGATTCCAGAAACTCATTAAATTCTGTGAACTAAGCTAAACATAAAATATGGCAGAAAAATTGTACATCTTTCTGTTCTTCTTTTTCTTCTTCTTCTTTTCAGATTTTTTTTTCTTTCCAGCCCTCCAACCATGCAGCTGTACCTTTAAGTAGTTGGCCAAAATTCGACAACTCAGAAAATAAAAGCCAATACATTGACATGTGTGGTAACTGCACTTCTTGGATCTTTCTATTTATTTGAAACAGGACACTAATTTGAATTAAGGAAGTGTATTCCTGGAAAGGTAAAGTGGTGCTTTATTCATATAGTAACTTTGAAGCATCTGTCAAGTAAACTGGGTGGTGGGGGAAGTCAACCTTCCAAAAACAAAGTTCTGTATGTCTGGTACTTGAATCTCATTTTTTTTCAGCAGGAAGTAGGGTGAATTTTCGCAGTTTAGTAAAAAAAACAAAAAAACAAAAAAAAAAACTCTTGTTCAAGGCTGTTCTGAAAAGGCTTAAGCACTAACTAGCAAATTGAATACCCCATCAGGATACCCCATATCCTGATGGGGTATCAGGGCTACCAGAAAAACGTTGTATTTCATTCTTGTTGGCATGAATAACAAAACCATGTTAAGTACTTTATCTGAAAATGTTTACATATCAGTTTTTGGTCAAGTTAAAAAGAAATGACTGTACAAATAGCCATAATACAATAATTGCACCGCCACTTGTTTGATTTTTGACCATCTGTTTAAGTACTTAGCCTCTTAAACCAGTCATCTGTTGTGTTTTGGATTGTAATGTTGCAAAAGTGAAACCACTGGAGTGGTTTAATTGGGTTTAATTGGGTGAAGACAACGATGGGTGGTTTCAGTGGTAAAAATTGAGTTTGGTTGTGAGTTAGCTGTTTAATGCCCAGAGTGACAACTGCAAAAAGCCAATATTTTAAGCCTTCCATTTGATAGTTCTGGTGAATGTCCTGATTGAATTAAAAATAATCATTATGGATCAACACTTCTACCAATTTTTTTTTTCTTGCTCTTTCCACCTTTTAACTGTATCACAAAACATCCCACTGTGCTGAATGGGGGGGGCTACTGGGGCCCTACTGGGAACTTAAATGTAATGCAATTAGTTGTATGGGTTTAATATGGATTTAATATCCTAATACGCTCCACACGTATGTATTTTTAGCAGGAGTTTTTTTTGTACTTGACCAGTGAACTCCCTTTTTCTGCCACTAGATGGCAGAATGCTTCCTGTAAGAGTAGCTAAGAGCTGCATTGTTTCTAAATCAACTTGTAATGGATTTATGCTTGCAAAATATAGGTGAAATATACTAATTTCTGGTTTAATTAATTACAAACAACTGATTTTGTACCAAACCAAAGATGATGTAACACTTACTCAAAGGATCCACAAGTTTCACAATAAGTTTTGAATGGAAATATTTAGTTTCTGCTATAATAAACATTTTAATATACATTCAACATCACTTTACCTGCTCTGGTGTCTTTAACTGAGTTTATTAAGAACTATAACTTCTACGTTTTCTGATCTGGTCTCGTCCGGTGAGATGAGGATAACGGTGGATGCACGTGCATACAGGATCTCCCCATAATCCCAGCACTACTGATGAGGTAGTTCATTATATAATGTTTGTTTCTGTGTTTTCAGATTAAAAAAAACAAGATCTGTTTACATAACATGAGTGGAAGTTCTGTACATTGTGTCTGATCTTTTGGCATCTGTTGCTCAGCTGGATAATCTTACATGGATCCCTCACAGAGTGGATGTGCAAGTAGCTTTTTGTACAAATATACACATTGTTCTATTTATGAAAGTAACCAAAATCAAATCAAAGCAATCTTAAACAACTATAAAAGAATAAATAAATCACATACTTGTTGTTCAGAGGCTTATTTTATAGCTATGCAACTATTAAAAATGTAAATACATTTTTAAATGTTTTAAATACAGCAGTCGCATAAGTTATGTGTTGCATTCATGTCATAGAATATATAAAAAATAAAATATTTCTCATAAGATCAGAATAGAACATCAACTAGAAAACATTGAAGTAAGTATTGTATTTTATGTAAATATTGCATATAATATGACTCAAAATGAGAAGCTGCTCTTATTTGGCATTAGTTGCACAAATATTTCATGTATTAGAAAGAATAAATCATTATATTCAATTAACCTAAGGATGTTATGAGCTTAGATACTTTTAGACATTTACCTGGTATTTTATGGACTAAAAAAATCAATAAAAATTTTACCTCTTGCAAAGATGTCTTTGAATTTTTTCAATCGTAAATGTTCAGAGTTTCTGTTACTAAAAGCAACATTACTTAAAATCAGTCTATCGGTCTTTTAAAAACTTGTTTGAAATAAAATAAAAATTCTCAACAGACATCAAACAAAGCCTTTTTTTCTTGAAACACCTGCAGGTTGTTATGAACCTGCCTCCATTAGATCCACCTGATGTCAGTCGTGTTCAGGATGAAGAAGCCGTGATTGATTAGTTCACCTCTAGTTAAATGCTTAGTAGGTTTCTCAGCTTTATGGAAAGAAAAACGACATAAACTTGGTTAGTTTGTGAGTCTTACAGGAATTTCTAAATGTTTGTGTTCCTGACTTTTCCTCAAGCCATGTTAAATATTCAATAACTTTTTTTCTGGGGCAGTTATTTTCAGATTTAAACATTTTCTTGAATGGTCTATATTTATGTTTTAACCTGATTTATTTCTAGGCTGGTGCTGCTCTGGCTGCTGTTCATTGGGGAGCTCCAAGCCGGAACTGAATGTACGCTTTCTGATTAACATTTGAATTATGAGTTTTGGATGGTTATGCACTCTATATCTTGGGCACCGGAACTTATAACTTTCTTGGCTTATTGCTTGACAGCTTTCCTTCATGGTTCTGCTCCTGCTGAGAGCAATGACCCTCATGGCTACCAATTGATTCCCACTTCCCAGTCTGAGGTCCTCAACCATCAAGAAAACTTTCCCCATCAAGGTTACAACTCAGGTGACAAGATATCAGCAGAAACCTCAGTTCCATGTTTCTGGGCACCAAGGGAGAACATTCCTGCAAAACTCTATGCCTCAGGAACCTAGCAACTATCGGCAGTATCAGAGGCCCGAGTCCCACGGAACCCGCCACAGGCCAAATTCTCCAAACCAGGCCTTTAGCTTCCAGCAGGGGCCCAAACCCCAAGAGCTAATAAACCACCAACAAGGACCCCCAAACCAGAGGTCTCAGGGTCCTTCCTACCAGCAACATTATCTACCCCCGTCTCATGGGCAAAGATGCAAGCAAAACCCCTCTTTAGAGGCGCCTGTCAATCACCAAAGACTTCAGGTGCCCAAACCTGAAGGACCAAATCAACCAAATCCTCAGGTCTGGGAAAACCAGCCTTCTCATGGAAAGTTTCACTCTTTGGATCAAAATGAAGGAAGATGAAGAGTTCCACCAGGTAAGTTTACAGCATTTATATTTATCCCCTCGACTGTTTTCTATTGTCTCTTTATGATGAGTTTGCTCTAAACTATGGAAGAAAGAGGACTTGAGACTTTTTTGTCCTTCCATAAGCCTTGCAGGAAAGATCAATGATTACTAATGACTTCAATTTCTTCACACAATTAAAATATTATCTAAAGGAAGTTGGTGGGTTCTGGTTGTAAAACTTCATGTTGAGGGTTACAATCGGTTTTGGTAAAGTATAAATGACCTTTTTGCTCTAGAAAAGATCATCTAAATGGCCAAAGCTTTATATTCAAGACGCCGGTCAATTCAATTTTTCTAAAAGTTGCATGAAACACCTGTTACGAATCGGAATCTCTAAATTCCGACTCCTTACTCCGGTCCGTGAACGCAGCTGCAGAGCCGCCTCGCTCTACCGGATTTCAGCCGGTAGTCTGTCGGTCTCAGCCGGTGACAGTCAACCCTGAAACCCCTCAGGGCTCCGCGGATTGTCCGCATCACATCATTGCTGCTTCCTCTTTTTTTATTTTATTGATTTGTGTGATGGCGCGGAAAGTGAGTGAGATTTTGGCTGGAGTATAAATGACTGCGGAGCAACAGGCAGCTGGGTTGGGAAACTCACTGAGGGCTGCTCGGCTTTGGAGGAACTGTTGCACAGAATCCCGCTGCGATGTCCCTGCTGTGCGTCAGAGGTATGCGCTCTGGTTAGATTTAGGTTAAATATTATGCTTGCTGTGGTTTGAGAGGGGAAATTGGTGCAAAACTGTAAAAGGAATTATACAGAACTAAACGTAAAGTATAGTTTTAGTTAAAAATCACCGCGTTTTAAGCAGGAGTGGATTCGACTACATCCAATTGTTTTACAGAAAGCTTGAAGTCGATGCCTTGGAGTCTAAATATAAGAAAATGACATTAAATCTACTTCATTCGTGTGGAACCTCTTAAAATTTGAATTTAACTAGAAAAAGTTTTAAACTGGAGAGCAAATTTTAAAGTAACATAGTGAGGGGGGAATGCAAACTACCACTAAATCATGGTTCGTCAATCTGAAGTGATTTGAAGTTTGGTAAATTTTTCTTAAACGGATTACTAAATATATTTTCCTTACAAAATACAATTATGTGGAACCTGTTGAATAGTCAGTGATTTCTTTGGATTTTATTTTAAAATAAACTACCATGCTGACTCTGGTTAGTTGAATATGGAAAAAAGGCTTTGGAGGAACTGCCAATTTAAGTATTTTAACTTGAAATGACAGGAAAATAACTTTTCTTATGAATGAAGGCTGCATGCGACTTCTGCAGCCATTTACAGTGGAATGCAGCCTTCATTACAGGTGTGTTGTAGACAAACTTGTCTGATTTATTTATTAGAAAACAGATTATCACTGAAAGTTATGAATTTGATAGGAATTTAAATGTGGTATTTAAGACATGTAAATAAAAATATTGCTTTTTAAAAAAAAGTTCTGCCATGTGGATTAGTTTTAAGAAAAACAAAATGTAGGTTGTTTTCTTGCTTTTTCTACCAGAACTGGTATAAAAATCACCAGTTCCAGTGATTCTTACAAGAACTGGTACAAAAACACATGACAAAATATGTTTTACTGCACCTTGAGTTGCAGTAAAACATATTTGTTTTACTGACAAACCTGCTCGGATATGGCAGGTTTTCATATGGAACTTATTAGTGATGCTCAGCAGGAGGAGTAAAAAAAACCAGCGTGTGTATTTTTACTGATCAAGTTATAACGGGAATCTGGCCAACACAACCACATCTGCAGCGTTGGTTCCGCTCTGGACCACTAAACTACGTTCACTTTTTTTTGTATTAAAGCGACGTGTAATTGATATTTCTATGAAAGTCTGAACAACACAGATCCGATTTTTTTTTTAATACGACCCGGTCTACTAGGATATAGGTATATCTAAATATATAGGTGTATCAAATGTGACCTGAACCTGAACAGCCAGGTCGCATTCATCCCCGTATTAACGTCTACGTTCATCCGACTTGGAACGTCATTCATACTCGACAAACGTCACTATTCTGCGCCCTGGATACGCGCAAGCGGAAAGAAAAACAACCATGGCGGACGGTAATGAGGATTAAGTTGTTAATGTGCTGGCTCCAGTAGGACAACTTTAAAATCGTAAGATATGCTCCACCATTAGCATCCATGTTTACTTCTGCAAACGGTAAGCACGTCTCTTTTTTTTATTTTTATTTTTATTTTTATGGCAGTTGGCAAAACACTGGGCACGCTCGCTACGTGTGACGTTATTGCACCCTCTACTGCGCATGCGGGACACTTTCGGCTCGTTTGCGATTCACACTGGAGATCACATACATGTCAAGAATATTTGGAAATGTGAACGACCACGTCAAAAAAAAAAAAATCTGATTTCACAACAAATCGGAATTGATCATTAAGGCCTGCAGTGTGAACGTAGCTTTAATTGCTCTCCTGTCGCTCACATATCGATTTTTCACACCATCAAACTATTGTTGCGGAGTGTTGTTTTTCTCTCATCTTCGGGCCGTTTTTCCATCACTGAACTCGCTGATGAAGTGTGAGAGATGGAGGGAGTGAAACACAGCTGGGCTCAGGCGGCTGACTTTATATAAAAAAAAGAAGGGAAAAAAGTAATTCTGTTTCTTGAGCAGAAATGGAGAGTGTAGTTCTGTTACTGATGAACCTGCAGAGCTTCAGACTGTCACCTGAAATACATGCAGGTTTTCAACTGTCACCTGTCTTCTTTAGGCAGAAAACTAATAATCTTGCTTTAAATTTGTTTATAAGCTAAATGTTTTTCAAGTTAATTAAAAGTTAGATTATTTTGCAAAAGAAGCGGTTGAAATAAAACCTTTTTCCTCAATGATTGATTAAATAACCCAAATGAAGTATGACTTCAATAATTTGCTTGGTAAATGCCAGAATAATTAGATTTCTTTTAGGTTTTTTTCTTATCTTTTTGCAAAATCAGAAGCAGAGCTGTAACTGGATGATAAATTGTCCCAGAAGTTATTGCAATAAACGATAATATTGGTATTTTGAGACCATTTTCAATTAATCTAATGGTAATTGCAAAAGAACATATTCTCAGCGATCAATAATATTTAAATTTGAATGATCATTTAACACTGGAGCTGGACGACTCTTTCAGTATCTAAAATAAACAAAACAATAAAATGAATTATAAAGTGTCTGTAAACAAAATTGACCTTCAAAAATCTTGTGATCTTGTATCAAGCAGTAGGAGTTTGTCCTGTAAACTTTAAGAAACATGATTGACTCTGGAGGCACCACTTTGCATCACTTTAATCCCCTTTTATATTTGAGTATATAATAATTGTGATGATTCTAGTGAAAATAAATCTGGCAGAGCCGTGATGCCGGTTAGCGTTACAGTTGCTGCTCATTAACTCATTCTGATTAGCGCTTGAGCCAGATGCTAATGACAATATGACCATGTTTGCTGTGACATGTGAACAGCAGCTGCAGAAAAACTTTATACTTTACTGTGTTGATGTAAAGACTTGCATTTAAAAAAATGTTTACATTTTTTAAACAGAAAAAATGAGGTGATTGTACCATTTAACGAAGGTGTCCAGTTTGTTGCCATGTTTAAAATGAGAAATTCAGAAGTTATTTTTAGCCACCTCTGCAGGATTCTGTAATTGTGAATAGCTTGTAAACAGCCTGATTTATCTGCCGTAATTTCTACTATAGCTACATGCAAACTTATTTACTCTTCAGCTACATTCTTGTAAGACAATTTTCTTTATCATGCTGACCAAGCTGCTGGAGATTTTCTGATAGTTTTCTTAACTCTGATCTCCAGATAATGTTCAGAGAGAGAATTCATCAGGAG
This sequence comes from Poecilia reticulata, assembly GCF_904066995.2. Taxonomy (NCBI): domain Eukaryota; kingdom Metazoa; phylum Chordata; class Actinopteri; order Cyprinodontiformes; family Poeciliidae; genus Poecilia; species Poecilia reticulata. The sequence continues at coordinate 31,562,165 of NC_088838.1, forward strand.
TTTCATACATCCGGACAGGTAGAGTTGTTCTGCCTGACTAAAGCTAGTTTCACTTCCTTCTGGGAGAAGCAGAGGAACAGGCGGGGCGACATTTTAAAAACGCTTTCCTCATTCCTGGCTTTGTCGAGGAAGAGAAAAAAACCTGCACACACTTTCTGACATCTCATCCACACTCCATTTCTGGAAGGCAATTATCAGCTGAGTAAATGCAAACAGTAATGGGATTACATCATACTGGGTTGAATCAGGCTGCAGTGAAGATTCGGATCAGAGGAAATAATTTTTGCAGTAAGCAGAGAACCAAAAACTGTACTAGTAAGAGTAGCACTACTTCAACATTATTTTACTCAAGTAAAAGTAAAAAATAGCTATCCAAGAAGCTTCTCATGTAAGAGTAAAGTATTTGGTACTCAAATACCGAGTAACTGATCAAATAATAAATCATTTAATATCTAAAAATTATATCATGAGACAGACCAAAATATAAAGTTAAGTGGAAGTTTTTTTTTTTTTTTTTTAAGAAAATGACTAATTCATATAAGTAACAAAAAACGTAATCGGACAAAAGAAGATTTTTTACAAATCTGTTTTTTTTTTTTTTTCAATAAAATTTTTTTTATAAAACTTTAACAAAAAACTGCAAGTGTCTGTCTGTAGGTAGAAAATCCAGAAATTTCACTCAAGTAAGAGCAGCAATACTTCATAAAATTACTAAGGTAAAAGTAAAAAGTTCAGCGTAGTAAAAATACTCCTAAAAGTTTTTTTTTCTTTTTTCAAAGTTACTCAGGTTAATTGAGTAAATGTAACTAGTTACATTTACTCAATTTACCTGAAAGAGTCTGTGTCGATTGTTGCCAGAGGTGGGTGCAGCTCTCAAAAAATGTACTGCAGTAGTGCTACTAGATGCTTCCTTTGCAATAAATGATCAATCATATCCTAAATGAAATTTTATATCATATAAAAAGAGCTTAAATAAAAAAATCTGCACAATAGGGCATTTTAAAAATCTGATTAATCATCAGAATAATCGTTAGTATAACTGATTAATTGATAGTTGCAGCTATAAATTAAGTCAGAAATGTGGGCCAGCAGTAGGTGAGAACAGACCGGGTCATTCAACACGGTGGACTGGATCGGCAGAGAGAGCAGTAAAGCTTCAGCGGCCCGTTCTGGAATCAGGGGGATGGGAACCGAGGGGAAGTAATCCCCAGGCCATCTGCTGCTCTCGCTGTCCTCTCTCTGTGTCGTATGGGAATGTGGACTTCACGTCCTGCACTCTTTATTTTACTTCCTGTATGAAGCTGCTTCTGTTTTTGACTCGCTGTGTGAATGATCTTCTGCCCTGGATTCTTAGAGTATAACTTCAGGACATTTTCTGTAATCGTTTAAGACAGGAGTGTCAAACTCTTTTTCATTTCTAGATCATTCAGTCCTGCTAGAATGAATTGGTAAACCCGTTAACAAACTGTTAAAATATTAATAAATATCTATGTATGCTTAATGCTTTTTCAAATGAAATGATATTACACATCTTTTCAAACTGATCTTTACGACGGTGCATTAGGATCATTGTAGGTAGAAAAAAAGGTAGTAAATTTCATTAAAAAACTCAGAAATGTTTTAATTAATCTCAGAAATTTTCTAGAAAAAAGTTCTGTGTTTCAAAAGTATAAAAACATCAATTTTTTTAAACTCAGGATTTCCAAGTTTTTTCTGAGATTTTTTTTTCTTCTTCAGATTAATCTAGTTGCAGCTGTAAAATAAAGTCGGTAATGTTGGCCAGCAGTAGGTGCTGCCCCACTCCTTTGCTACTCAGTAGAAAATGTTTGACTTTTCAAGCGCAGACATTTTCATTCTCTACAATATTTCTTAGATTTCTTAATGCATTTTCTTTTTACTTTTGGAACTCTTAGATTTCTTAGATTAATCTCAAAACGTCTGAATTCTTTTGGTGGAAATGTACTTTTCCTATTTTTCTTCTATCTACAATGGCCATAGCAGGAACTGATCAATGGTATGCAACCATAGACCAGTTTCTGCAGGACTTTTTAAATTTTTTTTTTTTACATTTATTTCAATCAAAATCACTGATTTGTGGAGCAACTTTAGAAATATTTGCAATAAATTTTGGGATATTTGCACTCACATGTGGTTTGTCCTGGTGTTCTTCTTGCTGCTTAATGGTCAGTGCTTCCAGAGACACTTAAAGAAAACACTTCTGCTTGTGCCACTGACATGAAAACCTTAAACAGCCTGAAGTTGGAGGCAATAATCCAAGTAAAGCAGATAGAAACACTTAAACTTTCAGTAGCTTCAGTCACAGCTATTAATCTCTAATCAGTAAATAGATTAATACACCCTCACAAAGATCAATAAACTTTAAATTCTAATGAACATTTAACTCTGGAAACTGGAAGACATTTAAATATTCCAAATAAATAAAAACAACTAAAATAAATTATGAAGTCTTTGTAAACTTAATTGTCCTTCAAAAAAGGGGCTATTGAGACCAAGAAATTTGACAAGTATGTGATATCTGTAAATAAAAATACTTCTTTAATCATCTTTATTGGTTCAATATCCAAACTGCTTTATCTTAATCTTAAACACTGAAATGCCAAAAATGAGAAAATACTACCAAAAAGGAAGAATCCAAAGTATATTTTATAATTTTGCGGCTCAATATGCCGACGTAAAATTAACCAACAAACAAGAAGCGCGATCAACATTTTCTCTTCTGATTTCACTGTATTTTCCCATGAATTTAATTATTTTCTGAGCTGAAATCAGATTTTTTTTTTTAAAGGACCTCTCTGCTGCCACGCAGCGAGCAGCTGCTGAGTTATGTGTAAAACCCTGAATGTAGCGTATCCAACATGTTCTGAGCCGTCGGTAGATGTATTTCAGCAGGTCTGCGGGGTTATTTATGATCTAATGGAAGTGAAAGGGTGTTAATTTCATGGCCAACAGGTTTCCAACCTGTACGCTCTCAAAGCCACCGGGCTAAAGCTAAAAATAGCCCCGCAGTCTGGCTCCTTGTAATGACAGTCTACTCCTGCCGGCCTGCTGCTGCTGCTGCTGCTGCTGCTGCGGCTGTTCAGCAGATTTATTAAACATTGCGACACACTGGGGATCTCCTGACCCACGTTTTAGGCCACTCACATCTATTTAAATTGCAGGTGCTTGAAAAGCTTTTATCTAGGTGTTTTCCGGGTTTAGAAAGTGCTGGATTTTTGTATAAAATCCTTGAAAGTACCTGATATTCAAACTGCAGCTTTGATTGACAGCCTAAATGTGGAAAACATTATTTACTGTTGAAACCAAATATTTTATATATCTAATAAAAAGACAAACATATTTTTCTCTCATTGCCTGAAGTTAAATCAGACTAAAATTGTCTTGATAAAAGTAAAAAAAAATGAGTGAGAACATGAACCTGAAACCAAAGATAAAAGCTACACTTTGCAGTCAACAAAAGTCGAACTGGTTTGACTGAATGAGCGTTTGTAAATGAGGATTTACAACTAAACAATTTTTTTGTCTTCCTCCTGTGTTTAATTTTCCTCAACGTTGTATAAAAATGCGATATTTTCATTAAAATAGATCATACGAAGTAGATTTCACTCTTTGATCAGGGAGGGAGAGTCCCACAGAACAAGCAGGTGTATTGTTTCTCTGTGTGTTTGTGGCCTGAAATGTTTTTAATTCACCACTCAGAGGTCTGTTCTTCCTTTGAGCTTCAAAGCTCCACTTTCACATCCCTGTTAGGAGATCAAACCAGAGCCACCTCGCCGGCCTGAGTGCTCACGCTCTCAGCAGCAGGATGACTAAGGGGGAAACTCTGCAGAGAAAATTATATCTGTAATCTGTTTTTTTTTTCTTTGCATTATTGTTCTAGCCTCATTATTTCTTCAAAGTCCAACAGAAATCAGTTTTTGTTTGCTGCTTTTGATTTAGATAACATTTGTTCCTTTGTTATTGCACTTTTAGACAGAAGTGGACTGCTTAGTGCGACTGGCACACAACTCAAAGCGATTGACCATAGTATGTTTTTGAGTAAAAGTCACTGGATGATTGTGATTTTACTTTCTATAAAATCAAAGTGAACTCCATCGACACCACAGTGATAGCAATAGAAATGTGATCAGTATCCATAAATAAAACATCTGATAGAAATATATAGAATATTCTCTAAACTTTGTTCCAGATCCGCACAGCATTCTGGGAGATGTAGATAACTGCTCAACCTCTCAGCTAGCTAAGAAAAGTTGGTGGCATCAACTAACTGGCTCACTCTTTGGTTACCTAGCAACAACCTGCTGGGTAATAAGCAGTTTCAAGTCCCTCCCCTCAAACTTTGGTTACCTAGCAACAACCTGCTGGGTAATAAGCAGTTTCAAGTCCCTCCCCTCAAACTTTGGTTACCTAGCAACAACCTGCTGGGTAATAAGCAGTTTCAAGTCCCTCCCCTCAAACTTTGGTTACCTAGCAACAACCTGCTGGGTAATAAGCAGTTTCAAGTCCCTCCCCTCAAACTTTGGTTACCTAGCAACAGCCTGTTGAGTAACTGGCGCAGTAGCAGTTAAAAGTTTCTCCACTGTGCCTCAGGACTGCTTAAAAATAAAGAGTGAAAACTGGATAAAACAGGAAAGTTTGGCAGAATTTCAGATATTTATAACAGAAACTAATTGGTAATTATTGATATCGACTGATATATAATGCTTATAATGTGATACGTTTTTCAACCTTAAGTTAAAACTTTTCAGATAAAAACAGAACCTGTGTTTGAAAAAGAAAAGCCTTACATGTTGCTTATTGAAACTGTTGGTCAAAAAAAAAAAACAATTCTCATGATTTGCAACATAAATACCAGAAATATGTTCAGCGGTTTGCAATCAAAGCTGCGATTCTTGTCTGTTTGCCGTTTTCAGACAGTACAGATGTGAGTGTGTCATAATAATTCCCGTGCAGGGGAGCTTGTGAGCAGCAGCTTTAATCCGTCGTCACGTGAACATCACTCTGTTCTCTACTAATAGCAACAATAGCTTGTCGTCTCAAAACCTTCCTAATTGGGAAAAGCATTTTAACAGCTTTCGATCGTGCACAATGCTTCCTGCGCTTCATTTCATTAAAAAAAAGGTTTAAATTTGAGTCTTTTTTTTTTTTTGTAATTCATCCCCTGGCACAATGCAGCCGGGTCCGCTAGGTTTCAGCCCTGCTTAAGGCATTAGCTCAGAGCGATTATCCCACCGTCACCAGCAGCACGCATCCTCTCATACAATCACTCCAGCTGACACGTGTCTGACATCTGCCCCGCTTTCTGCCTCCCCGTCGCCGGGACCAGCAGGGATTCAGACCTCCATACGCACAGAGATGTGTGTCACAATGCAGCTGTGCTGCATTATTTCTGGCTGACATACTTTTATGTTGACATCTTGTTTCAGTTCTATTTGGGAAAATTGGTCACGTCTCTGCCTTTCTGGATCATTTCTGCCTTTTGAGAGTAACTAGGCCTGAAAGCAGCAGTTTTTTAACTGTATAAATTGGTCCTTAAAGCAACTTTGTTGTATGTAATTTTTATAAATATATTTTTTACATATTTGTTGAAATGTAACTCTGTCATAACAGTATGGTCTGAGACAAATCTGAAAAAAATCTAACTCCTTTGCCTTCTCCCAGCATTAACCATAGAAACAACCAATCAGAACAAGGAGGCGGGTCTTGGCGCTGTCAATCAGCCTCCCTCTTCCTCTCTGCTATGCTACAGCTAGCATAGCCTTTTGAGAATGCTAAGGCTAGTTAGCATGGCCACCAATGATGGTGGATAAGCAGCTTTTTTGTAACAGTGAATTGTTTCTCCGGCATTTGCGCATTTAGCAACAAATACATGAGATTGACTGACGGCGCTAAGCCCCGCCTCCTGGCTCTGATTGGCCGTTTCATCGTTTTTTTAAAATAAGTTGCGTTGCCATTAATTTTCATCATAATTATTCCAGAATCTTTATTCCAGGATGCGTTAATTAGTGTTATGGGTCAGTGACTTGTGCTTTAACTGTCCAGCTGCTAATTTCAGGTGAAAATACAGAATTTATAAAACAGTAAAATAGCCCAACAGCATGACGCTGCCACCACCATGCCTGGCATCTGGTACAGCGTTTGCTGCAAAATGCACAAATTCTCTCTGCATTTTGTTAACTAAACCTGAATGGGAGTGTGTTTACATATTTGATTATAAATAAAAAAAACATTTTATTTATGTGCAGTTTATTAAAAAAGTAAAAAAAAAACAACAATTTGGCTTTAAAATGACCTTCCAAGCATCTTGTTAAAAGATCCCAACTAAAATAAAACGAGAAGAAATCTTCTCAATCAGTGAAACTACTCTCTATTTGACCAAAAACATTTAATTGTCTCCTTGGGATCAATAACACAATTCACACGACGATTATCAGCAAAAGTAAACTGCCCTTGGCTTTTTCTGATAGCTTAAAGGGCTAATTACACGTCTGCTGCTATTAATGCAGCGTGTGTATCCTCTTATCCCGTCTTTATTGGCCGCTCGCTTTACCGTCGGGTTATTTTGGATTTACTGCGACACTCATTTCATTTGCAGGAAAGCTGATTGGGCTTTCTGGACCAGGAGTACTGCACAAGATGTGGATGAGTTCAAGGGGAAATGTTTCTGATGTCATAAAACTTAAAAAAAAAAATTAACAAGGAGTTCAAGTGTCGACACTCTTCATTTTGTACTAAAATATTAAATTTTTTATTTGTTTTGATATTTTACAGCTTGTTTATTTGACAGCTGTATAATTTTATAAAAATAATACAAAATTTTTTTTGCACTTTTTTGGACTTTCAGATGCTTTGCAAGAGAATTAAATAACATATCTATTTATATGTTTATTTGTATGTATGTCGTTATTGATTTATCAGTAATATTTATTTCATGTCCAAAAAAAGCATGAAAAAAATGTGATGTATTATTTTTATTATTACAATTATGATAATTAAAAATTATGCAGCTGTCAAATTGAGTGGAAAAATAAGCAAAAAAATTAAACATGTATTAGAATTCTTATTATAATTTTTATTCCATGTTATATATTTATTTTCTGTTGGGAATTTTATTACCTTTAACATTTCCCACATGTCAGTAGCTGCATGGTGAAGATTTTAACATTTCAACGGTTAATATTTGGGATGTTTACGATTTATTCACCCTTTAATTAACCTGCATTAACATATTGTACTTCAAGTTAATTTATTCAGGGTTAATAGCAGTTGACAAATACACATTTTTTTGTTTGTTTTAAATAAGAATGCAGATACAGATGTAGTAGATTGAGCTGTGTGAAGGCTCTCTCTCGCTCGCCTGGTGAAAGCCCAGCCCGTCAGGTTTTGGCTGAGCGCCGTTGGCACGCCACCAATCGGGTCGCCATCAGGTTTTCAGTGACGCTTTGCAGGACCTGGCACTAGCGGCACACAAGGCGCTTTGTGCCGACAGTCTGAGAGACATGACCTGATAAGTCTTTCTGTTGAGCTCTCAAGCGTTTTATTTTATTTTATTGAGCAGGGCTTGACGATACGGCTGGAAAACGTATCACGGTATAAGCATATCAATCAATAACTATTGACTAGTTGTTTTTGTTTTGAATATCTGAAATACTGCCACAGTTTTCACTCCATGTTACTGTGCAGTTAAACAGTGTTGACAGTGGCGGAACCTTAAACCGAAACTCCTGCAAGTTGCTCCACAGGTTGTTGCTAGGTAACCAGAGAATGAATGAGTTGCTAGGTAACCAAAGAGTAAGTGAGTAAGTTGATTCCACCTTCAATAACCATAACTTGTAAAAAGATTAACTCTATTACCTTTATCTCTGTTGGCAGGTCCCCTGCTTTTCTTTTAGCTGTGACAGACCCATCATTATATATTTGAATGTGTTTTTGACACTTTTAAAGAAAATTGTATATACTAAAAGGTAAATTGTTTTATTTTGTGTACATTTTAAAGTTCTTTTAAAGTTCGTCTTAAAACCCATTTATTTCACTTGGCTTTCAACACCAGCGGGATCTAGTTTTAAATTGTGTTTTCGTTTTTAAACTGTAAGAGTTTTTTTTAGTTCTTTTTTCATTTTTTATTGTTTTGTTGTATTTTACTGTACAGCACTTTGTATCAGCTGTGGTTGTTTTAAAGTGCTTTATAAATAAAGTTGGATTGGATTGGAATTTATTTAATATTAGTTTTTTACTTTATTCTAGTTTGTAGATTGCAAGGATCTATGATGCATTCCATCATATTTATGAGAATCGTCTCATATTACACATTTGTTTTAAGGACTGGATGATCTATAGGTTTTTATTTCTGTTAAATGAGGTTCTTATTGTGGCCAAAGACACCATTGTTTTTAAAGTTCTGTAACTCTTACATGTCTCTAACTTGTAGCATTTGGGTTTAAATTTTAAATTGAGGCATAATTCAACGTTCAATGTGTGTGAGTGACGTAGTAATTATTTATCTTTCTATCCGTCTTGCTCACATATTTTAAGACATAATCAGTAGCTTGCACAAGTAGAATAATGTAATGTATTTTGCCTAATCTAAATAGAAGGCTGCAGGTCTTTTGTCTGAAAAGTTCTCTGATTGCTGAATTTGATTGAAGTGTTTTGATGATTAGCATTAAGATCAATTGTTTTTCTTTGCTTCTTAGTAATCTATCTATTTGTTCACATACACATTTCTATATTTTCAGGTGAAATAATGCAATGCACTCTCTTGAAAGTCTTGTTTTATCTTGTGCCGTGATTAATCTTGATTAGTTTTTAATCAACTCCTTTTGTCTGCAAGAACAATTTATCATTGTTTCTATTTCTCATTGTGTTTCTCTTCTAGTAACAGAGAAAACTTTAAAATTACTTTTTCATCTTTTTGTTGACTTTATGGAAGATGATTATAGGAATTAGGTTTTTTTAAGCTGTATTTTTTACATTGTGGATCAGCTAGCTTAATTGATAACACTGAGTCAGAGTTGCCATTTTGATGCTATGCAACATAAAGTTTTATTTATATGTATTTTTCACTTTTTATGGCAAGGTTTACCATAAAAGCAAACAATAATAAAATGTTATGGTAACTAAACTAGTGAAACCTAAATATTGACTTTAATTTAATAAAAAAATAAAGGAACAGACAACAACGAAAATGGCTAACGGTCAAGTGTTAGCCGTTAGCGCTAACAGTATTAGCTTAAGTGTTAGATTAGCAAAAAAAGATGGCTGAATAGCTTAACTGATATTATTTGTATTATTTATATTATTTTTTAACTATATAGTAGAATCACTGGGCGAATGCTTTCTCCAGTCCCTTTAATTTTCTTTATTAAATAAATAAATTTCCTGCTGCCACAGGAGAATTTACGAACATTTAGTGAGGCAACATTTATAAAAACAAATTCTGTTTTATTTTATTAGACTACATAAAAATTCTAAGAAATTTGCGCTAAAATTTTTGAAGTTTGAAACGTTCTAAAGATAAATATTTCTTAAAAGTGTCAAACAAATATGTTTTCTTTTTGACACGTTGACTAACTCAATGTTTTTTCTCCTTTTTCAGTAAAGAAAGCCAAACTTCATGGGCCGCCAGGTAAGAACCCATTCAAATGTTCTCCTTTATTCACATGCGTGAGTAAACGCATTACCTTCATAGGAAGCCTCAAACTACCGCCGGATTGGACATTAAATGCATACATTCACAGGCTATTTTACAAAACTGCCCTAATTCATAGAGAATTAGGGCAGTTTTCAGAAACTCTCTTCAAAAGTGTTGGTCTATATTTACCTAATGACATGATGCAGTGGAAGAAGAACTGTGCTATAAAGACAATCGAATGAAAAGTGGGATTTCAGACAATGTCTGGCACATTAAAATGCTGAAGATCTTAAGATTTAGGGAAATTCTGTTTACAGATACTTCATAATCAATTATTTCTATTGTGTGAGGTTTTTATTTCCATTTTATCGGGTTTCGTTTTATTTTGAATATTTAAAAAATCTTCCAGTTCCAGTGTTAAGTGATTGCTACAAGATTATATATTACTTTAAAAAGTTCTCAAGACAACTGAGAGAATGTATCTTACATCAAAATTTGCTAGTGACAAAACAAAACTGTCTTTATAACTATACCTGAGATTATGTTTTAGTTCTGCACTGTGTTGATGTTCAGCAAACATGTTATTCTGGCACAAACTGTGACCTTTTGTGATTCAATAGTATAATGTCTAAAGACTTATTGCATTATATATATTTTAGACCTAGCTTTCAACGAGAAATCGAAGTCCAGCTGTGTCGCAGTTGGACTTCCAACCAGCCAAAGTGTTAGTCATGTTATGCAATCTGCTTTTCTCCCAATGAAGTCCATTTTTACTATTACTGTAAGCCCTGTAAGAAGCATGACGTTAATTCAAACTATTTTAAGAGGAGATGCAAGAATGGTCCCCTCTTCCCAGCCACTTTCCATCTTAAACGTCTCTTTAGGCTGCAGCTGTTTGTCCCTTCCACTTCTCTGCAGGCGGTGATGAGGGGAGAACAACGGGAATGAGTGGGAGAATAAGAAATCAAGCTGGAGGAGGAGGGAAGGAAAATCAATAGATCATCACAGACAAAGGGCCACCTGCTAGCCTGAGATGACAATGTGCCATTCATTTATAGAGAAAAATCTTTCCAGCTCTTTAGGAGACGAACTCACAGCACAGAGATAAGCAGTTTTAAGGAGAGGAAATAAGGACATTTTATGGTGGATCAAGGGAATTTGTGTCATATCTTTATTATTTAATGGAAAAGCTGCGTGCAATTTGATATTTTAAAAATAAATTAACGAAAAACTTGTTTTCGATGAGTTTTGGCACTATGATGAGGTAATATTGAAATTGCTTTATTTTGCAAAACTGCAATGGAAACACTTTTTTTCCACATCAAACAAGTCACACGATCAACAACAGGATGTTACTACTGGCAGAAACTACAAAGCAGATGACGACAGGAAGTGTTTGGGGGATGATGGCACAGATTATTTTTTAATGACTTATTGCATGAACAACCTTATTCACATGTGAAAAATACATTACATCCCTTAGTGGAAAAATAGACAGTTTTTTTGCACATTAATAATGGAAACTCTGATACTGATGCTGAAAAGTTGACTTATTTTTAAGTGAACCAACATTCACAAGTGATTTTAATTTTGTTTCTTATTTAATGGTAAAACTGCAATTGCAAAATTGTGATTTTTTTTTTATATTGGCAGAAAAAGACAACATTTTGCACATATTTGTAATAAAAACGCAGCTACTGATGTTGAAAAGTGGACCTGAATGAGTCAAAATGCAGACGTTTGTGCAGAAAAAACATTATTTTGTATAGATTAAAATAATTTGGTGTTTGGTTTTACAGCAATCTTTGCACCATGATTCACTCTTTCAGAGAGAGGATAATGAGCTGCGTCTGAGTGGGGTCAGGGGTCATCAAATGCACTGGGAGGTAAAATTGACTGAGCTAGATAAAACACCTGAGTGTTTTTAAGTCGGCCTTAGTTTTTATAAATCGACAGCTATCCAGACATAATGGGGAAACTTCAGTTCTCTGAAAACTTGACCTATTTACAGGATCTGTGTTTCCTTGGGGCTGCGATGTCCGGCGATGTGACCGATAAACGTTTTACCCAGGATGCCGCTCTGTCAGGTGACACAGTTATTCGTTTCAGGTCAAGGAAAAATTTGTTGGTTTTGTCCCGCTCTAATGCCCCAGTTTGGAAACATGCTCTGATTTATGCTTAATGGTAAGAAGCGATGGATTTATTTCCAGAGGGAACTGGCTGCTGTCCCAGGACATTTCCGAAACCCGATTGGTTTATGTGTCACTTTATTATCCAGATTTTAAAGTATTTCCTCCACTTTTGGGTTACAGTGACAAGACTATGTATTTTACTAGGTATTTAATGTGATTAACCATCACAAAATAGTGAGTAAAAGTGAGCAGAAAGGGCAAAAAGACTCATTAAAGTTTGAAAATAGAGAAATTTTGTTTAGAGGTTTCATAATCCATTTAATTTAAGATTTCTATTGTATGTGGTTCTTATTTCTGTTTTATTTATTGTTATTTGTTGGGTTTTATTTTGAATATTTAGAATATCTTTCAGTTAAATTAAAGTTTATTGGTCTTTAAGAGGGCAAAGTTGCATTTTTATGCCATTGTCGATATTTTGCTTGAAAATGGTCAATATTATCAATTATCGCAATAATTATTGGGACAATTCATTGTCATCCAAAATTCTGTGTTGTAACAAGCCTAGGTTCTACGACGACTTATTTTTCTAAAATCCTGGTTAAAAGTTTCACTGAAAGGTTTCCATACAATCCTTACAGACATGAAGTTTTTCCTTTTGAGACCAAGTGTAAAGTGACAATAGATTGGATTTGTTAGGGATTTCTCTTAAGCTAATAAGATAAATCCTAAATATCTGCACCACATATTGTTATATAATTTATTTTGAGCCGCGAATTGTAGGCAAAATGTGTCATATTTCCTGTCATGTCCTGGTTATACCTGCAGAATAATGAATGCAGAGGAGTCTCTGGCTTTAATGAAGGGATAGTGTTGGAGTAATGAGGCGGCCTGCGCTGACACAGCCTGAACTGTTGTGCTGAATGACTTTTAGCAATTTCTTCAATTTTTCAGTTCTCCAGTCTTCTGAGTCAGTTTACTTCATCCAGGAACCGTGTGGCCTTTTCAGAGGTCTATCTTCCTGTAATCACTAGAAAAATTGTATTGCATTTTACTGTAAGACAAAAAATACACAGAACTCAGACGGTGTTTGAACAGATATAAATGGAAAAATAAAATTCAAATTGTTTTTAATTATGCAGAATTAAGTACACAATTGCAAAACCTTTGTTTGCTTAAAGTTTATTTTAACCAATCCCGCTGTATTTTTTCACAAATTGTGATCAAAAAAACTATTTATTGCTTGTTTCACTGCATAGCTGTGACTTAATGGTACAGCATTTATTTCTCCAAAACACAAATATTGTTCTTGAAAAATTTTGCCATTTGAAATGAGTTTCTTCAGGACGCCACATAACCTGAGTGAAGTTGGCTCCCCCACCTTCTTCAAATCAGACAAAATTGGTGTCAAACTTTTGTGCTTGTTGTTTGTGCAGCAAAAATTTTCGTTTGTGCCGCTATCATTTTAAAAATATAAAGAAATGTTTCTAGTGATCATCCAAGGTCAACAAGCCCCCCACCTTCTTCAAATCAGACAAAATGGGTGTCAATCAACTCGGCTACATTTGTGCTGGTTTGTGCAGCAAAATCTTTTGTTTGTGCTGCTTTGGCTTTGAAGATATTAATGAAAGTGTAAAGGTCAACAACCCCACCACCCCCCACTCTTATGAAATCAAACAAAATTAGTGTCAAACGTTAGTGCTACGTTTGTGCTGGTTTGTGCAGCAAAAATTTTCGTTTGTGCCGCTATCATTTTAAAGATTTAAAGAAAGTTGGATTTCATAAAAGTTGAGGGGCTGGTTGACCTTTTGCCCTTTACACTTTCATTAATATCTTCAAAGCCAAAGCAGCACAAACAAAAAATTTTGCTGCACAAACCAGCACAAACGTAGCCGAGTTGATTGACACCCATTTTGTCTGATTTGAAGAATGTGGGGGGGCCAACTTCACTCAGGTCGCTACATAATGTACTCAAAAAAATAATAGTAATTTATATTATTAAACTGAACACAGCAGCTGCATTTAATCAGCTACTGTTTTTTAATCTTAAAAAAATAGAGTGTAAGTGTACTTTATTTTTGTTGGACTGGAAGCCATGGTTCATCTTTGCTGTGCGCTCCACTTGCCTACCAAGATGGCGCTGATCCAGTTCAGACTTGTAGAAATGATGTACTGGGTGTGAAGTAGCATTGATGGTATTTCTACGTCCCAAGCTGCATTTTCTTTAGAATATTTTAGATGAACTACAAAAAAAATCTAAATTATTTGTGAATTTTCTACAAATAATTTTGAGTTACCTTCAGATTCCTCATATGCGATGGCTCCTGTGTGATTCCACCTACTTTAATTTCAGTGTGCAAATATTAATTAGACACAACTAGATGGGAATTGTAATGAAACAGGGAACATCTTGTCCTTCTGTTGTCGAACAATAAACAGATTTGGATGTTTTTATCTCTTCATCTCCAAAACCTCTCTGATCTTCCTCGGTGCCCATAATAGAGTATTCATTATTGTAGACAGCCCAGTAAATGTCATCTGGTCCAGCCGCGCTGCGCACGTCCATGCGTAACTGAATATAACTTATTCATTTTCATAAGTCATTGCCAGTTAATAATAAATGATGCCGGATGCTCTCCCAAGAAGGCCCTGCTGCATGCTGGGATATCTTCTCCCCAAGCTCGCCTGCATCTGACGTGTTTCTGCGGGTTTTGCACAAGAACGTTAATGGAAGTTTGCGTCGTTCTGATTGTGGCTTCAACAACCTCTGCAGGGTCACAGGCAACAGATGCTGGATTGTTAATGCTCTCTCCGCTGTGTTTTTGTTTCTCGTTGGGTTATTTTTGCTCACAGTCGTGACCCTGTATGTTTTTCTCACTGGTGGTAGCAGTCAGTTAATGGAGCTGTCTACAAGAATCACAGACACGGAGACTCTGTAAAGTGAATGATGGATTATCTCAGATTAACTCGCTCAGAAACAGAAAGAAAAGTCATTTTATGGTGCAGAAAGACCATGAGAGACCAACACAGCAGAACAAGTGGAGACTTGAGGATTTATAGGTTTGGTAAACTAAAAATCATTGTCTGTCATAGCTTTATCAGAATAACTGCTAGGTTAATTAGATTAAATTACAATTGATCAGAGCTGGGTAGTAATTAGTTACATTTACTTGAGTTTCTTTTTTGAAAAAAATAACTTGAGAGTATTTTTACTACACTCTTTTTACTTTTACTTGAGTAATTTTATTATTTCTAGTCAAAAAAATATGTTGAAGTAGTGCTACTCTTAATTGAGTACCGTTTTGGGGTTCTCTGCCCACTTCTTAACTAATTAGCTTAACTGAATAACCAATAACGGCCATATTTCATTTTAGTGTTGTAGTTTGCCCGCCATCCAACAGAGGGCGCCGCTGTTCAACCTGAAGCAGAGCTGTTACAGAAACAAAGATGGCGGTGGCGGCGCCACTGCAGTTGAGGAAGATAAATCGTTCAAGCAGAATCCGGTGTGGGACGATAAATACGCTTTAAGCGTTTCTGTTTTCAAATATAAACACTCGATAAACTGCTTAAGTTTTCACTTTAATGGCGCTGATTCAGCGGAGATGCTTCATGGCGGAGCAGTGTCAATATCTCAACAAAAATGACTGATTTGCTACGAAGGTGAGGATAAAGCGGTTAAGACAACGCAGAGAAGTTAAAATTAATATTCATTCAAAATAAACCACAAATGGTACTAATGCATGAACATTTTTCTGTTCATGGGAAATATTTCACTTCTCACGAACAGAAGAAAAGATTTTCCACCTTTTCTTCTATTCAACAACCTAAGATGTTCCTGTCGGTTTTTAACGTGACGTGACAAAACCACAATATTCTGTTTATTCAGTCAGTATTGAATATAGCTAACACAAATTTATATACTTTTTATTATGTATTTTTCTTAATTCAGCATATTCTGAAAATGTAGCACTTTGTTATGGAATTAATCGTTAGTTGATCGATAAGAATTAAAGATGACTCAGCTTTCATGAATCGATAACTTGCATCTCTAATAACAGCTGATCCTTTAGAAAGTTGCCAGTTCTTGCATTGATTTTTCTTCCAGTCTGTATAAACCACCTGAAATCTTACCTAAATAACACAGAATAACAGCATCTGAATCATCTACACTAGCGGATCCTTTATGGATTCATTTTTGCAATGATTTTTAGCTCCGTTTCAGATCCTTTTATGTTGTTTTCTTCATGCCTCAGCCTCATTGTAGACCGACTCCCTAAAAGCTGTCGCTGTAACAGCAGCTGCATTAGCAGGCAGCTGAGAGAAACATGTTGGAGGAAAAGTTAAGGCACAAACATGCTGTGCTTTTTTCTTCAGACCATTTTTTTTTCTTCAACAGCAGTTGGTAATCAGAGGTTTGGCCGTTTGATTCATTTATTTGTACCGGTAATATTTTTTTAAAGCATCTATACAAACTTTAACTGTGAATATGCTAGTTATGTGTTTAACCGATTCATATGGAATCAGCAAAAAGCACAGACAGCAAGGGAATGGATGGATGGATAATCAGATGGATGGATGAATAAATTAAAGAATAACTAACTGATATCTAACTGGATGGATAAATTAAAGGATAAGTAGATTGATGGATGGATGGATAAGTGGATGGAAAGATGGATAAATAAATGGACTGATGAATGGTGGAGAGATTAATTAGTGGATGGATATACATGTAAACGTTTGGGTGGATAGATTTGTAAATAGATGGATGAATAGATTTACAACATGGGAAACATCTAAATATTTTATATATTTCCATCCTTATTTTTATTCAGATGTGAAAAACAGTACCAGCTAATATTGGAAATTTATTTGATCTGAAGAGTGTTTTACCCCATTATTTTATTGTGTGAAAAAATGTTTTACATCATTTCATCACATCAATAATATCCCAGTTTACAGTACATACAGGGAGAAACTCTCCTTCATTTTAATCTGGGATTTTCTGAATATTTCCTGGAATAAAAGATAACAAAAGTTTAAAATAACATTTAGCTTTTCGTATCTTTCATGTCTGACCCCCCCAACAGTGTTTAACAAATACTTGAGTTTCTAATTTTCCATTTTCTCTGTTTTTTCCAGACAAATTCAACGCCTACGTCACCTTAAAGGTCCAGAATGTGAAGAGCACAACCATCACAGTCCGTGGAGATCAGCCATGCTGGGAGCAGGACTTCATGTTGTAAGTAAAATACTTTAATATTTACAAAAGTATGTAAACCACTTGAACCTTTCTGCTTCCATCCATCCATTTTCTTACACCCTTGTCCCTCAGTGGGGTCAGGAGGGTTGCTGGTCCCCATCTCCAGCTAGCGTACCGGGCGAGAGGCGGGGGTCACCCTGGACAGGTCGCCAGTCTGTCGCAGGGCAACATAGAGACACACAACCATGCACACACACTCACACCTAGGGGCAATTTGGAGAGGCCAATTAACCTGACAATCATGTTTTTGGACTGTGGGAAGAAACCGGAGTACCCGGAGAAAACCCACCATGCACAGGGAGAACATGCAAACTCCATGCAGAAAGACCGGGGCCGGGAATCGAACCCAGAACCTTCTTGCTGCAAGGCAACAGCTCTACCAACTGCGCCACTGTGAAGCCTCCACCTTTCTGCTTTTGCCACATTATAACCACAAACTTCTGCGGTTTTCAGTTGGATTTCATGTGACAGACAAACATGAAGGAGGGCAGAAATGGGAAGCAGAAGAGTTTTGTATTCAGCCATGAAAGGAAAACAGTTAAAATTTAAAAGTCCAAAAAATGCATAAAGTAGCTTTACAAAAGTAAAATGTCACAAAGTAAAATAGTTATTAAACGGATAAAGAATGAAATAAATAAATATTGAAATAAAAAAATTTTTTTTTTTAAATATCAGTTTTTGTTTTGTTTTAGAAGGACATTTATTTCATGCGATCAAATAAATGTTTATTCCATTTTTATTATTTTCATTGATGATAAAAACAGAGTTTAAAAAGATAAAAGTCCATGAAATGCACAGTGTCACAAAATAAAACGGTTATTAAATGAATAAACAATTAAATAAATCTTGAAAAAAAAACATTTAAAAATGTTTTTGTTTTATTTTATGGGGACATGTATGTCATGCAATATATATATTTTGTACAGTTCTGGTTTGAATACATTGTTTTATCAAGTTAGTCTGTATTCTCCAATTAATGATTAATCGATTACAAAATTTTTTGACGATTATTTTTAAAAGTAAATTAATTACATTTAATCCAATTAGTCATTTCAGCCCTATTTAAAACCTAATTTCATTTATTTCAGTTTGGATCGTCGCTTTGCTTTATTTTTCTGGCATTTTTTTGCAAAGTGTTGTCACTAACGGCTTGTTCGCCGCCAAACCCCTGGGATGCATCAAGACAAATGCAGAGAGAAATTGGTGCCTCAGATGCTGTGGCAGCCTGCAGATGAATGCAGGCCAGGTAGCCATTGCAAGCTGACTTGTTATCTGGTCTTAATGGGCCTCTGTGGCATTGAAAGTGGTACACAGCAGCGGCCGGTGGGACTCCGGTCTGGCCGGCTGACACGGCCTCCTAAATGGGAATTTGGGCAGAAGCAGGTTGGAGGGATGGAAAGTGAAATTACCTGCCAGATAAGTGGATGAGCCAGTTATAAATCTAATGAATTGTCCAGCCCATCCTGATTCCAGAGGGCACGGAGGTAAAGATGCACCTGATTTATAAATCTGCTGGGTCTTTTTATGCTTCCTGCTCTGTTGTAAGTGGTGATGTTGGAATCAATGTGTGAGGAGAAAATCAGCAATTTATGTGTGGAAGTATTGTCTGATGGGCAAAACATCCTAGTTAGGTGGTTTGAATGGCATCCCATAATTAGTTTTTTTTTAACTCGACCTGCATCTGGCAGCTGTGCAGAGAAACACTGATGGCAAAATGAGGTTTTGTGGTTTCTCGACAAGCAAAAAGGTGCATCTGAAGAGCGGAAAAATTCAGATTTAATTTGGAAAATCTCATGATAAGTAATGATTGTGCCACAGCTACTAGCAGACCGGCTGCTGATTTTTCTCCAAGCCCATTGTGCCAACCGGACTGCAATATGGTACAGAGAGGGGGATTTTTGACCGTTTTACTTTGAACATTTCGTCTGCTCTCTGCTCACAGATTTTCTCATTTCAGTGTTTAGAGTACGGAAGACGATTAGGGCCACTGGGGGAAAAAAAAGTAGTAGTCTTTAATCTAAAATAGAATTATGACTTCTTTCTCAGGACTGACATTTATCGTCTGAGATCAAAAGTCGGAATTCTACGATTAAAGCCAACATTCTGGGAAAGTCGGAATTCCACAAGAATTCTGAGAAAATTTGTTTTTTCTCAAAAAAGTCAGCATTCTACAATTAAAGTCAAAATTCTGCGAAAAAAGCCACAATTCTACGACTAAACTCAGAATTCGAAGAAAATAGAATTCTACGAAAAATGTCAGAATTCTTGTTTTTTTTTATGTTTATATTTAAAAAAGTAAATCATTGATAACACTTATTTTAAAGGGATACTGTGGGAAAACTCCGGCGATAACCCCAAAAATGTTTAGTGACTTTTCATCTGAGGAACTTTTCTGAACTGCTTCATCAACAAAGATTATTTTCTTATCATTAGTTATTTAAAATTATGAATATAAAATTATGTAAAATTAGGTACATTGACATTAACATATGTGTATTGCAAAACAATAAAAGCTTAAGGGTTAGTGCTGATGCTCATGAGTAATTCTTTAAATCGTACTAGATTAAATTCAGTGACGCTGCAGACTGAATTAGATCTTACTCCATGGAGCCGCATCATGACCACCAAATCAATTCCCAATCTAGCCGCTCCCTGCAGTGTAGTGCAGTACATCACGCAGCAGTTCATTCATTTTAAAGCTGTTATCGGTTCTGTGTTTTTATTTCTGCAGTGAACTGCTTCAGTGATTCTCCTAGCAGCAGAAAATGATGCTAAACAGCTTAAAAAAAAATAACCTGATGAATGTACAAATACAGCTGCAGATTCCAGACAAACTGATATTTTTATGCGGAGCATTTAGATGACGTGCTAGGCTAATGTTAGCATTTTTCCTTTGCTTTGATATGACTCTTTGATTGTCAATGAGTCAAAATCTTACCAAATATTTTTGGTCTGGTTTTAGTTCAAATATTTTTGTACATATACTTACAGGCAACTTTTCAGCAAGATGTATGAGGTTGTTTTAAGTAAGTAATTCCTTAATATTGGTGAAAAAAATTATTTTTCTATTGACTTATAACACAGGAAAAATGTCTGGTTATAAGTGAAATAATGGTACTTGTACCTTGTTATCAATATTAAGGAATTATTGCCTGAAAACAAGCTCTAATGTCTTGCTGAAAAGTTGCTTATAAGCTAATTTTGTCTCATTTCAAGCATGCTAAGATATTTGCACTAGAAATGGACCAAGAGTACTTGGTAAGATTTAGTTTTTTGCAGTAAAGAAGGGGCTGGTCTAAGATCACAGATGTATGTATTTTATTTTAATTGGAAAACAACTAAGGATATATTTAGATGTTTGGGGAGAAGCTCTTCTGATTATTGATCGGTTTGTCTGATGTTTCGGGTCATCGCCTACTCTTTCCTTCAATTAAGGTCTGCTAAAGTATCAACAAATTGTGACCTTTTTCCTTCTGCCTGCATCAGCCTGTATTAAGTGTTTGAGGAGTGACTTTATCAAATTACAACAACAGGAGAGATTAACGTCTGTCTGTTGGAAACCTTTTCCTCCTCCTCCTCCTGCCTTTCTTCATTCTGATTCTCTGATTCTGATCTGCACAGTTTCTTACATCTGGATGTTTAAATAAGACGAAATAGTTGGGTGCTATGTATTGTATTTTTATAAATCCAATTCATGGTGTGTCGTCACGTTGTTTTGCATTCAGATTTTTTAAAGTTGGACATTTCTGAGTTTGGAAAGTCAAATATTTTCCAGTATAAATTTTGAGAATAATTTCAGAACTTTAAAAAAAAGAAAAAACTTGTAAATTTCAGTTTGAAATGTCAAAAATTTCCAACTTTAAATTTCCATTTCTTGAAAATTTCTGAGATTAATAAAAAAATGTCTGAGTTTTTGCCAGAAATCTGAGACCAGGCCTGTCACAGTAACAGATTTTGCTGGACGATATATTGTCAGTAACAATATATCTTTGACAAAGACAATATATCGTCTGGGACAATAAGTGATAATGGTGTCATTGAGACAATTTTCAATTAACATATTGATAATAACACAGGTTTGCTGACTTTACTAGAAGTGATAATTTGAACGAATTACGATGTATTTTATAAAAAAAAGGATTAGATTATGCCAAAAAAAGTTTTGAGATTGTCAGAAATTTTCTTGAAAAAACGTTGAAATTTCTGAGCTTAAAAAGTTGAACCGTTGCTAGTAGAAAACTCAGAAAGTTTTAGACTAATTTTAGAAATTTTCTAGAAAAAAAAGTTGGAAATTTCTGAGTTTGGAAAGTTAAATATTTGCTAGTAGAAATTTTAAGAATAATCTCAGAACTTTAAAAAAAAACTTGTAAATTTCAGTTTGAAATGTCAAAAATTTCCAACTTTAAATTTCCTTTTTTTAAAATTTTTTTTATTTCTGAGATGAATCTAAAAATTTCTGAGTTTTTGCCAGAAATCTGAAACCAGGCCTGTCACAGTAACAGATTTTGCTGGACGATATATTGTCAGTAACAATATATCTTTGACTAAGACAATATATCGTCTGGGACAATAAGTGATAATATTGTTGTCATTGATACGATTTTCAATTAACATATCGATAATAACACAGGTTTGTTCTCTCAACAACCAAACAATTTTCATTTTTTACAGAAGACCAAACACTCAAAGTGTTACATAAAAAAGAAACAACAAAACCATAAATAAGATTGAATGTTTTGTCTCTATGATCAAAATTGTCCTTTGAAAAATATTAATCATCAGAACTTGAAATGGTCAATCTGATTTTAACTGATTAGCTACTGTTGAACATCTTCCAGGAAATGGGTAAAAGTATTGATACATTTACATGTGGCATTAAAAACCATCTCATGCATAAACCTAACTGCACCCTTTCAACTTAAAGAGGATTATCGACTTCAGCTTTAGTTTGTGTGAGTGCACAACCGCTTTCTTAAAACCACTTTCATCTGGGAGGAATGAAAATCATTTTGTTGTAGATATTATTGATTTAATTAAGAATACCGATGGTGTCAGTTAACACAGTGACGCAGGGTTGGGTGTTGTGAGTATGGACTCTAAGGTTTACAGAGACAGAAGTGCTGAAACATTGATGTTCATGTCAAAATCAAACCAACTCAACAAGACTGATGACATAAAAAAGAGCATTGCCAAGAAGAAAATGCTGTTTTCTCGTTCCTGATCCTGAAACGGCCGTGTGTGTTTGTGCAAAGCTTTCCCAGCAGGAACATGTTTGAATTTCACCGCTGACTTCACAGATCTCCCGTCTGTCGGCTCTCGGTCTCAGCTCAAACACACACAGTGTCCTTCTGGGTGTTTAAAAATGCACCGATTCTGACTGTTTTCAACAGAGACGCAACTCAGGAACGTCATTCAGACACGGATATGTTTTTTATCATAAAACTGCATAATCCCATAGATTAAACTGAGCCACTAATAAAAACGGTGTTCTTTCTTTCCATTTCCCTCCCTTTAAACCAGCAGACTGTCATCTTACGTAATATGAGATTAAAGCAGCTCACCTTGGCCAAAATGTCACTTTTAACTGCTAATAAATCATTTTTGACTCATTTAAGATTCAGATTTAGCTGAAAAATTGTAAAATTAAAAGTACATGTCACTTTTATAAAATAATGATTTTTTAAATTGTTAAAACTATGACTAAACTTTAAACTGCTGCTGCGCAAGTTACTCAACATGCATTAATATGCCATTATCAGTACATTACTTGAAAATGGTCTCAAAAAAATAATCATTTATCGCAATAATTATTGGAACAATTTATCGTCATCCAAAAGTCAATATCATTCAGTTTTTCTAAAACAATTAATCAGCAAAATTTCTTATTGTGAAAGGCTCAACTTAAGCCCTGTTTAGTCTGCTTTAGTCAAACTCCAGTTTGTTTGCAAGTTTGTTTATGTTATACAACACAGGGCATTCTGGGTAAATACAACCAAAGCAAACGCACAAATCTAGCGCTAGCGGCAGAAATGGCTTGTGATGTTTTCCAAACACGAGAGAAATCCTACAAGCGCTGAAATCTGATGCTACTCCAGTTTTGTTAACATTTTATGAAAAAAGTTCTGTTTTCTTTAGAGGTGTTCGGGTCGTTTCCTTCTGTAATTGGTGCAGCGCCACCACAGGTGAGGAGGGGAACAGGCTTTTGAATTAGTTTGACTGAATGTGAAATCGAACCGCAGCAGCTGAAAATGTAAAAAATATTGCAACTTTGGTCTCCAAATGTACCAAGTCGTCAGATATTTTATGACTTTTGTCCCCCAAAAAGCCCTTAATTGGCAACTTAAACAAGAATGTACACAACTTAGCTTCTCCCACCCACTGTCTCTCCATCATCTGAGCTGCTGAGAGTCATCAGAGATGATTGACAGGCAAACCGAGGCGACATGAATGTGAATGAGGATGTGAATATGAATATGCAGATGAGCAGGGGAAACAGTTGGCTTCTGTTTCTCTTTAGAGAAAATGACAGCTGTCATTTTGGCACTTATTGTTTCTGCACAAAAACTGGTGAACCTCGTGACCTTAAGGGGGAAGAGGATTGGTGCCGGACTGAAGAATAAAAATAAATCCCATCTTAAACCAGATGTATGCTTCCTTTAGATTGGTTGAAATTTTAACATGAGCTTCTCTACATTTAGGTAATATTGAAAACGGTCCTTTTATGTGTTTATATATAAAATTCATACATGAACGAGAATTAAGTTGCAGGTTAAAAGCAATTTGTCCTGTTCTGTGTTATGTTGGGTACGGTGGCTGACGGGGCATAAAGCGCTGCAAACATATTAATGATGCAAACTGCAAAACACAATAAATAAGTGCTACAGAAAAACGCTGCAAATAACAAAACTGTTAAATATGAAACACTAATACCAAAAAACAAAAGTCTTCCAGACCACTAGGGGCAGGCAACAAGCAAATCTGTGAGATCAGACCCTTAATAAAGACAGGATGTCCAAAAGGAAGACAGAATTTATGCGTTGTACTTAATTTTTTTTTACACATTTTAGAATAGCAGCATATTTATGTTATCTGCTCCATACTCCCCCTAGAGTTCTGGAGGACTTTCGTTTTGTGGAGCGAGTTTGCAATGTTTTATACTTGCGGTTGTTTTTGCAACATTTTTCCTTTCCTCCTTTTTTATTTGCAGCATTTTTCTTGTTTGCAGAGTTTTACTGGTCCATTTATTTTTTCTTTTTGTCTGTTTTGGGGTTCATGTTTATTCACGTGTTTGCTGCAGGTTTCGACGTTTGCTGCACCCGTCGACCATTCGTTCAAATGAACACCTTAATAAATATTTTTACTCTGATTATTTTAATAAGAGCAAAACATATATTTGAAGTATACCTCAGCACTTTTCCTTAGGTACCTATAAAAGTATCCGATCGGCTGATCTGAGAGTTCAAGTTGGAATATAATGGTGAAACAGTTCAGCAACATAAAACGGAGCCAAATTATTAATGCATTTCAAAACAAATCTAAAATCACCTAGTACAAGTACTACTAGTAGGTTGTTTATACCATGTTTGTAGTGATAAAAGTTTCACTCCTTTAAATGATTGTTGTTGTGACCATGTGTAAAGACTGTTTGCTGTATTTTACTGATGTGGTTTTGTGTTTGCTCATTTCCACAGCGAGATCAGCAATCTGGACTCGGGTCTGGTGGTGGAGCTGTGGAACAAAGGTTTGATCTGGGACACTATGATCGGCACAGCACTGATCCCGCTGGACACCATCCATCAGTCTGATGAGGTAACCGTTTATTTAGCCAGCTATTAACCCATTATTCTCACAATTTATCGATTAATCGGATAAACGAAAAAAATGGCACATTCTCCCTTTTTTTAAAAATTTAAATAAGATTTTATTTACACAACATTCTTTTAGTGAACACTTGATAATTTTTAACAAAATGCATCTTGAAGTAAATTTTTCTACCATAAACATGTTAGATTTCAGCCCTTTCAGCTTGATTAGTGCAGTGTAGGGCTGATTGTTGATTAGTTTTTGGATTAACTGATTAATAATTGAGTAAAAAAGGTAATTAAAATATATTTTTGCATTTAGTAATAATAATCTAAATTGTGAAGTCAAAACTGCCAGTTGAGGAGTTTTGGGTAAAATAGATTTACCAAAAATAAGTGTTTGGTTTGTTTTTTTTATCTTAAGAAATGTGTTTTTAATCTTAAAAAAACAACCTTATTTTGCATATGTAAAAACATAATTTTGATATATAATTCAAAAACGATTAATCTGATTAATCATTTCAGTTCGATTTATCATTTTACTGTACAGAGAGAAATCTCTGAAAGTTATTAGTTTTTTGCCAGTAAGTCAAATTTCATAACATTCTCCTTCTCAATAAACAAATATAAAGCTCTTTAGATCTATGGTCAACAATAAAATTCAGACATCACATTGGGTATTTCTGGCCTTTAACTGTTATTGCCAGTTGAGACTTTGAATTTAAAATACACAGATAACACAGGTTTCAGAAGAAAACATAAATAAATTCAGTAAATTACTGGGAGGAGTGAGTCTTTCACTGCCTTGTTTGGAACCACGTTGTCATCACTGATGGTCCGCAGGAAGAGAGAGAGAGAGACCCATTATAAGGATCAATAACTGTATTGATGCCCAGATGGGAACCTGATTGCTGCTTTAAGACGCACCTAAAGAAATGCAAATGAGTGTCTTGGTAGTTTCCATCCGTTTTTCTGAGAGTTTGCTGTTCTCCAGGAGGGACCAGGAAGTTGGACGGCTTTGGACTCGGAGGTGTTGATGAAGGAGGATCAGATCTGCGGCACCACCAACCCAACGCCGCACCAAGTGCTGCTGGACACTCGCTTTGAGCTTCCCTTTGGTGTGTATCACGTCGGGCTGAAGCGATTAATCATGATTAATCATGATTTATCGTGATTAATCATAATAACAGACAATCATAATCAGCATAACAGACGATTAAATCATGATTAATCATGATTAATCGTGATTAATCGATTATTCAATTAATCATCAACTAACTTAGTAATCAATTAATCATTAATTAAAGTATCAATAAAAAGCCAAAAAAGAACACTCAGAGCAGTAATTAAGCCCAAACTGTAAAAAAAATAAATATACATTTTGTCTGTAAACATATTCTACCCAAGACTCCTAAAGTGACATAATTTTAGGTTCAAATTCTGTAAAAAATAAAATAAAAATCTCCTACTAAAACTCCAATTATTAATCATTTAATCCAAAAAATAATCAACAGATCATTTCTATACAGTATTGATGTTAAATCAAGCAGAAAGGCCAGAGATATTCGCATATTGATGTTGGAAGTATTATTTGTTTTAGTTACAGATGCATCAAATTATCAGGCTTTCATCAAAGGAATGTTATGTAAATAAGTTATAAAATGTTTTCTTGTTTAAAAATGGAAATTGTGTATTTTCACCTTTTAATATAGTTCTAATATTTTATAAAATAAGCATAAATGAAAATCTGCGTTTGAAATTTTTTTGTCTGATTACGTGATTATCCATCAGAATAGATGATAGAATAATCGATTATTAAAATAGTTGCAGGCCTTGCAGCATAAGAGACAGAAAGCGGTACTCCTCTTGCTTGTTTATTGAACTGATGCTTTTATTTAAGACATGTTAGAGAACATAAGTGTTAAAAATACAATAAAATACTGCCCATGGATCGCAATAGTCACTGACACCATCCCAGTGATCTCCTTAACAGAAAAATTGTGAATTATCAATAGAAAACAGGGGTATTGTTTAGATATTTGGCACATTATTGGTGCCAGAAAACATTTTAAGAAGTTACAATGTGTTTTTTTATTCAAACTGGTGATAAAGAGGATTGTGGAGCAGCTGTACTGCTTGATTTGTCCAATTATTTTTCATTCATAAGAGAGAAATTGAGTTCAAATTCAGTGATGTAAAACTCAAGAGAGAACAGGCTTTTTGCAAAAATGAAGTAATCAAATCAGGACAAATTCAACAAGCCACTAAACTGAAAGATTTACTGTCTTTACTTTATCATAATTACTATGCTAAAGTAACTATAAATCCATCTTTAGCTGCTCACAGCTGCCTGCTCTGTTTTATTCACTTCACTTCCTGTTAAATGGTGGAACATGTGGAACTACCATTAGGCTGCATTAAGTTTTTATGATGGGTTTCACTCTGTTAATCTTTCACAACCTTTTCATTTTTATTTCCTGCTCTTTTTTCCCAGCTATCCATATTAAACTCTTCCTACTCTGGGATCTTGTTTTATTTTTCTTCTTTTACGTGTTGAAACCAGATATTTACATACACTGAATATAATTATTTTTTCTCTATGTCTGAAGTTAAATCTGACCAAACGTCTCTTGTTTTAGCTTGGTTAGATTTCCCAGATAGATGCAGGAAACAGGTAGAGGATTTCCATTTGCTCAGAATAAGCCGTTTTTAGACCATTAAACCAAACAGAAGAGCCTGCTGCAGAAACATGGGGAGAGTAAGAGAAAATGTATCTATCAGTTCATCTTTAGTTCATGTAAAGAAAGTTGTTGCATCTTGTTCGTGTTGATGCTGGAGACTACAGCCGGACATTATAAACCTCACTTAATTATTCTTCTGTTTTAAACCTGCATTGGCTTTAGGGAAACCCTGAGCCGCTGCTGGTTAATTTGATTCTGAGGCCTGGAAAGAAAAGTTCCCATTTATCAGTCATGAAAAATGCATGACTTTAAGGTTTGAACACACTGAGGTGAGAGAGTCCAGAGCGGAGAGAGAGCAGAGATCAGGGTGGAGCTCCAGCCTCCATGGTCCTTCATTTCTTTCTCCACTTTGGCTGACTTAACTTCTGATTTTTCCAGGATTATCTGCTTTATTTTCTCATTTTGTTTCTCCACTCATCACTTGACATATCCCTCCTTCCCATGCCTGCCTGCAGGTCTTTCTTCTTAACTTTGTTGCTTTCCTCCATCTCCTCGGACCAGATATCCCAGAAGACGAGGCGGAGTACTGGACCAGCAAGCTGGAGCGGATCAACACCATGCAGATCCACGACGAGGTCGGTGCAGTGACTGTTCACTGATGGTAATCTGAAAAAAGGCCAAAACCAGTTTCTGTACCTTATTTTTTTATTTGGAGTGCATTTGAAGTTTTGTATGCATTAAAGAGTAAATCTGCAGTCGGAACATGAAGCATAATGCATCTTTTATCTATATTATACGTGAACAGTTGAACTATCAGATGAAGTTTTAACAGATTTTAACCTTTTCAATCAATATTGTTTATTTTTAATCTGTAAAAGAGCTTTTCACATAAAGAAATTTAAACTGTGGAGGAAATAAAACAGTTTTTTTCTTTTAAAATACCAGAGTTTAAAGTTTTATCTAAACTCGGTTCAAAGGATCTTAAAATAAAATAAAATCTCAACTACAACATGAACACTGTTTTAGTACAACCCCTGTTTCACATTGTAATGTACAGAGTCTTTAGGTAAAACTAAAACATTTTTCCGTGTTGTCTGATTTCTTTTTTTATGTTGTTGTTGTTTTTTTGGTTAATCTTTCATTTACTTGGAAAATTTTGCCATAAAGCTTCCCTGTCTGATTTTGCCTCCTGCATTTATACCTTTTAAATATTATTTATGTCTTTGTCTTGAAGATATACAAACCAATTCTCATCAAATTAAAACAAAATCTAGTTTTTCTTTTAAATCTATCTCTTTTATTTGCTTTTACAAAAAATTATTGAAGTTAGTTTGGCTCTCTGCTGCCACCTGGTGTCAAATAAAGGTTATAACTACAGGGAACAAATGCAGGCATCATTTTAAAATCATTTTATTCTTTATTTTTTTACCTTTCTTGTTTTTGCTTCTTTTTCTCCAGTACCCCTTACCAGGAGAGGTCCAGAGAAGAAGAATGGCGTCGATGCCGTCACAGTGCTGTAAGTCCACAAACAGTCATTATTTTGTGCATATAGGTAGAAACAAGTCTTTCTTTTTTTTTAGAAGTTAACTGATCAATTCAAACCTATAAATGAGTATCTGTCTTTATCTTAAAACAAAAAATGTGATTAATGACCGATGCGTTGATTCTAATTTGGCAGGTTAATCATATTAAAAAAATTACAGTAGTTTAGTTTCGCTCTTTCTTGACAGATAAGCAGATATCTCATCACTTTGATGCATATTTCATCCAGTCGAACACACTTGGTTTACTTCCATGCACAACAGAGTTAATTTTTCAGTAACACATTTACTTTTCTTCTTTGGAAACTCTCCTTCATCCCACCAGGCAGTTGGAGTTATTTTGGATGGAGTGATCAGCAAAGTATGTAAAGAGGTTGTTTGCTGTTTTTTTACCACCTGTGATTCATTTTTCTCTCCATATTTACATGTTGCAGAATGGTTTGTTGTCTCGCTACAAAAAAAATCTTGTGTGGCGTCCCATTGTTTTGACTCACACAGCGTTCATTTGTTGTGTTGTCTGCCTGCTACCACAAGAGGGAGCCATAAAACTTTTGTTGCCTGAATGTTTTCTATCCATCCTTAAAACGCATTACATCTCATAGTGAGATTGTAAATTGAAAAAATGGAGGTGGAAATGCTTCTGTAAAGCATTTGCTTTGTTTCCACTCCAGCGTATGACGACCATGACAGCGCCGTGGACGACCGAGACAGCGACTACCCCAGTGAAACTGGGAACCGGCCACCGCGGTTCCACAACACTTCCCAGACGAATTCATCCGTCCATCAGTACCCCATAGGCCGTAGAGTTCAGCATCAGAGCCTGTCGAGGGAATCTGACTCTGTTCACAGTTACGATCTAGATAATAGAGAAACGAGGGCAAACAGGTAAACACAGACATGTTTTTCTGCCTATGCAGCATCATATACTGGCAAAAATGTAATTCATTTGTGTATATCTATGTATACATAGACACAAAGTCTGGGTTAAAAGTTTTGGCAGTGACACAACAAATTTTTCCTAATTTTGGGAGATCAATAATCGGCCAATACTTAAATGTGAAACCAATCTTTTGGACTTATCCACCTCTGAAGGTCTGAAAATCTGCCATTACGTTGGACAGTTTGACATTTAAATAATAAATTCACTCAATAGAAACACACCAATTTTGAAAAAACATTTTTGATAAAAATCTTTGGCACTAGAATGATGTTTTTCTTTTGGCTGTGTTGAAATTGGTTAAAGGAAACACTTTTTTGTTAATAGTTGATAATGTTTTGCAGACATATAGCAAGCATGACTTTTTAATAAAAGCCTTTTTTTTTTTTTTTCAAAATGATTGGACATGCAGGCAATTACATAATAATTCCAAACCAATGTGAGAAAATGAAGCCAGAAAGTTCTCAGACATTTGTGTCACTGTAAACTTTTGGTATGGCTTTAGTTATTTAATATTACCCTAACATTTTGTTTACAGTTTGAGTCAGTCAGTAACATTTCTAAATATTTTTAAGAAACTTTTCTAAGAAAGCTTCATTTTGTATAGCAACTGCAGATGATGTTTTTAGGCTAAAGCGATGAACCTATCATGCATTTTGTTGTTTTAAACATTTACCTGTCTTCTTTAATTCATCTGTATGTACATTGAGTGACTTTCTTTGATCTCTTCTTTTAGATCATGTTTAATGCTTCTCTCTGTTGTTCCTCTATAATTTCATTCCTTTATTTTTCTTTCTTTGCATCACATTCCACCTCTTCCTGCATGATATACTTTTGTTTGTCCAATCAAGACGATCAAACAGCAAAAGAGGCGTTAGAATAATTCCTGTAGACTCAGGTATGGGTGTGGAGGACTGGGAGAGTAAATATAATGTGCCTAACTCGGGTGTACTGGATGATTATTTAGACACTGAGCAGAAACTTTGGGAGGATGAAGATAAAAGTATCATCTACCGAATCAGTGACAGCTGTGAGTCCAAAGGCAGCAGATTTTATCAGACGGTAGAGTGTGATGGTCTATCCCCAGAGGACACGCTGGAGCCAAATGATGGGGCACCCAGACCCAGACAGAGGCATGGCTTTGGCAGCGGGGAAGTTCGATTAGTTTACAAGGCAGCCGGCAGCTTTGAGGATGAATCATCTCCTCCTGAAATTGACATAATCCCTTCAGTCAAACAGCTGAGACAACCGACAGACAGAGAAAGTCTCCTTTACAAGACCAGATTGTGGGCCAAAACCGCTTTAGAAGACACTCTGGAGAACTATGCTGCTTTTCGTGAGCAGGAGGCTGCGAGGGAAGAAGCTGCTAGGGTCAGAAGACGTGTTGACTATAACTCGCTTGGCTCTGATGAGATGCAGTACTCATTTGGATCTGAGGAAGAACTGGAAGATCTGACATTCACTGAGGGAGATGCTAATTTTGAATATGAAAGCTATGGCTACTCTGGCAAGTATATGGAACATTTTGAAGGACAAGATTTTTCAAGAAAAAGCAGAACAACTGATCAAGACCCAATGCTATCTCCTGTGGAGGACCCAGATGATGAATACATAGATCCAATGGGTGAACTGCGGAGCTTAGTCCACTCAGTGTCTGAATACTTGGCAGTGAAAGAGGAGGAGGTCAACAGCTATGAATCAATGCCCAGGCCACCAAGAAGAAAACTACCTGCTCTACCAACTGATGCAAAAATGTTACCACCTGAAGACAATGACAGTAATATGGCCAAACCTGATGTTAAAGAGGAAAGTCCTGTTGAACAAGGCATAACTGGGGTGAAAAATGCAATGAGCTCATTGTTCAGCACAATCACAGGAGCAAAGTCTCCAACTGAGGCAGAAGCCTCTAGTACTTCTCCATCTCCCCAGCCACCACAAACTGATTCTGGTATTTCAAAATTGTTATCATTTATCCCTAAATCTAATACCGAAACCCCTGAAACTGCATGTACATCTGTAACAGAACCACCTACGTCCCAAACACCACCCCAAACCGACTCAGGAATTTCCAAGCTGCTTGCATTTATTCCCAAAAGTGGTGGTACCTCTCCACCAGTGGCCATAGTTCCGCCTGCCTCTCAGGAGCCCACAACAGAGAAAAAGTTCTCTCTACAGTCACTTTTGCCTTTTCAGTCCTCTGAGCCCAGTAGACAAGCGGAGGCCAACCAGACGCCTACCCAAGCTCCCACAGAGGCACAAAGTAATTCAGCAGCAGGTAACCAGTCTGCCTCTGGGTTTGAATCCATGTTTGGAAGGCTAAGTCCTTTGAGGCTTTTTTCCAGCTCACCGTCTCCCAGAGAGACGTCACCACAACCACCGGAGCAAAGAAGTCCATCTGCTGCAAGCAAAGAATCCCAACAAGGGCAAGTAAGTAGAGGCACCAGTCCTAGTAGAGAAGACTCACAAACAGAGCAGCAGTCATCAGGAGAGATAAGACCAGGTTCTGCAAGTGGATCAGTTGATCTTTTGCCAGATACAGGAAGCGGATCAATTGAGCTCTCCCAAGAAACGGCTACCGGGTCAGTAGAACTTCTTCCAGAGACTGAGTCCTCTGGTGAGCTACCTGACATTCAGCAAAGAGGAACATCTTCAGTGCCTGAAGCAAAACCTGAGGGAACTTCAGAAGAAACTGGATTCTTCAGTCCTTTTAAGAAATCTCTCTCCACCCTCATGTCTGCGGTTCCTCAAGAAAACCCCTCACATAGTGATAACAAACCTGCCGAGGAGTCATTTCTAGGCAGCAAACTGAAAATTCCATTTTTGTCAGAAAATGTTTCCACAACAACCACACCTAAAGCAGAAGGGGGTATGTTGTCAGGGATTCTTAAATTTGGAATAGGGGAAGATTCTAATGTCACTTCAAATACTTCAACGCCTGCTCCATCAAGGTCTCCCTCTCCAAGTCGTGCTTCACTTCTTGAAAGTGCTCCCAAACAAAACACAGGAACTGGCTGGTTTTCTAACCTTTTTAAGGTGACTCCACCTGAACCTGCCAAAGAACCAGAAAAAAACCAAATGACTCCTACTGTGACACTTACCAAGCCTAGTGAACAAACTGAACCTCATTCTGAACAAATATTTCCCAACACACCAAAAGGTACTGCTTCCAGTGCAGAGCAGTCCTCTGAGGGGCAAACTTTGCAGGAAATAGATGCTATTTCCCAAGACCAAGAACCTCCCAAGGTCAATGCAGGCACATCACAACCAGAGACCTCACAGCCTCAAGGATTTCTTTCTGGGTTGTTAAAAATAGGACCAACAGAATCTGTGTCACCCGAAAAGACAACCCAAGAAGGAGAAGGACAGTCTCAACCGAGTGGTTTGTTTTCTGGTATATTTTCATCACCTTACCAGCCTTCCTCTCAACCACAACCTCAACAATCAGGAGTGTTTTCTGGATTCCTAAAGTTGGCCTCTGATACTGTTTCGGGTTCTGCAAATCAGTCAACAACCCCAGGAGATCAATCTGGCCAACCTCCATCTCAAGGTCAAGGACTCTTTTCTGGACTGTTGAAAAAAGCTACAGATACAGTAACTGGGACCCAGTCAGCCCAGTCAAGTCAAGATTCCCAGCCAAGTGACGCTAACCAAACAATGGTTAAGGATGGGCCAGAAAAACACTTGCATCAAGGATCAAATTCACATGCTGAGTCGACTGGACTTTTGTCAAGATTTAAATTAGGATCCACAGATAGTCTTCCTCCTGATAAAGATCAAACAGACCAACAAAGGCGACTAATAGTCTCAGATGAGCAATCAAAGCAACCACAACAGAGTAGCACGATTACAGAACATGTAGCTTCAAAACCAACAACAGCACCTCAATCAGGTGGATTACTTGGGGGCTTACTAAAACTCTCAGAATCTACACCCCAGCAACCATCTTCTGGTCAAGGGGGTTTGCTGTCTGGGCTGTTTGGAATTGGTGCACAAGAATCTGCTCCTGTAAATCCACCTCAACCTTCACAAAACCAACCACAGACTGTAAAACCTGAGAACCAACCAAATCAGCAATTAGGCACTAGGCAAAATCTTCAACAAAACCAAGTGCCTCCACAGCAGCAGCCGAGTGGTCCTGGAGGGATGCTTAGTGGATTATTTAATAAAATTGCAGATGTGGGTGCGCCACAACCAACAGTGGGAAGTCAACCAACTCGGCAACAAGCACAAAGACCAGGCCCCAAGACGAGTCAGCAACCACCTAATCAGCAGGGGGGATTTCTTTCTGGACTGTTCTCCTCGGGGTCTAATACTCCAGCTCAGCAGCAGTCTCCTGTTAATCAACAACATCAGCAGCAACCCCAACAAGGCAACAGACAACCTCTGCGTAGACAAAACCAGATACCTCCACAACCCCCTGCTTCTGCTCCAGAGCCACAACAGGGTGGGTTATTGTCAGGACTGTTGAACAAATTAGCTTCCAGTGATAATGTATCACAACAGCCCAGCCAACAAACTGGTACTCAGCAGGGCAGTAAGCCTGGGCAGCCTTCCAATGAACCGTCGTCTCAAACCAGTCAGCAGGGTGGATTTTTATCTGGTCTGTTTGGACCATCACCACCTCAACAGGTACAACAACCTAGTAAAATAGCAGGTCCTCAACAAACAACAACACAGCAAGCTAATCAAGGTGGAGGCCTGCTTTCAGGTTTTCTCAAGCTTGCATCTGGTGACAATGTACAAGAACAACCATCAGCAAAACCTCCTCAAGCTAGAGAAACAGCAGTTATGGGAGGCCAAAATCCACCCCAGCCTGAATCTGGGGGGTTATTCTCTGGTCTATTAACCAAAATTTCAGCCACTGTAGAACAGTCATCCTCATCTTCTGACCAGGTAGCACCTCAGTCAACTCGGCAACAGCAACAACAGCCACGTTCAAGTCAGAGTAGACCACAGATTCAGAGAACAAAACCAGTGGAAGTTCAGTCCTTCCAGGACGCATCCTCTGATAAGGAGACAAAACCTCCAACTCAAAAAGGATTTCTCTCCAGTCTGTTTAATGTCACGGAAGAGCCATCATCAAAGATGCAGGAGTCCTCTAAACCTGGGACAGAAGACCCAAAAAACAGCTCTACTGGGACATCTACTGGCTTGTTATCTAGCATTTTCAAAACAAATTCTAGTGACATCAGCACTTCTGCTCCTGGAAAGGAAAAGGATAAAGCTTCCCTTGAAACATTACCACAGAATAAGGAGAAAATTCCCTCAAGTATAGAAACACTCCCAGCTGCTGCTAATTCAGCTACTCGTGGTGTTGATATCCAGGAACAGCTTCCACAGTCACAGGTTAGGCAAGATGATACAATTTCCCCAGCACAGCGTTATCTTGAAGAAATCCAGCGTCTCCTGTATGGGACATCAGATGAATATGGTTACAAGGATCTGTTATACAACTTTACAGAACATGGAGTGATTCCTCCAGAGTTATATGAACATCAGTGCCTCATAGAAGCTCTGCTGTGGCAACAACTCAATGATTATGTCCAAGCTGAAGCTCTGGCCACCAATGTTCAAATTCACAACCAAACATGCCACAGCAATATTCCTCCTACAGCTAAAGCTCCTCAACTAGACAACCACGTTACTTTAAATCCTAAAGAAATGAACATCAGTGACTTCAACATACCTGCTCATCCTTGGAGGGATACTTCCGCCCAGCTTTTTGAGAGCCGAAACCGCTTTTTTGAAACGGATGAAGATCTGGTGTTGTTTGACATGAGCTGCCAGAACAAGAAAGCTTGGAGCAGCTGTGACCACTTGAATGATCTTGATAGCAGAAGTAAACCATGGATTGCAAGAGGTAGTGCAATAAATCTGTCAACTGAAAAATCAAAGAGACGTCTACATAGGTGTCAGTCGCTTACGCAATGCAGTGTTCAAGAGTCTGGCAAAGTAGAGGACAAATGTGTTGTAGATAATTTCTTGAAAAATGACAACTTTGATTTAAAATCGGCAACTGACTTTTTAAAGCGACTTTCAGTAAAAAAAGGACCTGTCGACTTAAGACGCAGTGCTCTTAATTTAAGCAAGTCAGCAGGCACTGGAGGCGATACAGAAGATTATATGCTGTTTGAGGACTCTGAGTGGTACCAACAGTGGATGTCACTATTAGAACATGGGCTGTGGTGGCCAGCTGAGGCAGGAGACTGTGGATATTATGTTTATACAGATGAAAACTACATCTATTCTCTTTTAACTGATAAAACTGGAAGGCATCTCTACGCTTGTGCTACAGACAAGGATATGCAAATTTTGGGAAATATTACTGAAAACATAGCTAACATTCTGAAGCAAAGAGAAACTGATAAAGTGACCCTTTGTGGTTTCAAAATCCCCCTGAATGATGAAAGTAGAGGTTTCTGCATTTCAGACAATCAGCAGAAAGTCTTATTATTGAACGATGCACCCATGGATCTGACAGCTGCTCTTAGAAAAGGTGAAAAAATAATGAACTTGAATTTGCAAAGTTTCTCTCAAATGTTTCAAGAGTCTGTATCATCTCAAGCAGAGCAACCTATTGACTTTAGTGTATATAAACTTAAAAAGATAAAAGTGGAGTCTGTCCAAAATGGTTACACTTGTCAAGAGGAGCTATTGGAAGCTGCTGATTTTAGCTTGAAGTCTCTAAAAGGGGGGCACGGAGGGCCCTACTGGAAGGATCAAAGACTTAAAGATATACTCACACCTAGCCATTCTCCTCAACATTACTTGCCACAAATCTCTCAAAACAGACAATGTCCTATTCCAGAAATCAGGATTGCACATGTAGATAATACAAATGCAGACCAATCAAAACAAAAAGTAAGTTCTACATTTTCAGGATTCAGAGCAAACTCTACTAACACCAACACAAGTAAAACTCAGACAGTTTCAGCAACATCTACCATTTCAGCATCTGTTTCCAGTCAACATTCAGAAACTTCCCCATCAACTTCAAAGATACAGTTGGGAAGGAAGCTGCCTAATGCTCCAATTGACAGTAAGACAACCAGTCCTTCAATTCCATCAGGACAAGTAGCTGCTTCTTCTACTGTAGCAAAAGCATCATCCCCAACGGTGCATTCTATTTCTTCCAAGAGACCACACCTTACAAGACAACCATCTCAAGCAGATAAATCAGTATCATCTCAGTATAATAAAGGCACTGTCACTGGGATATGCAACAAAGAGAAAAGTACCTCACCAATGGCCCAAACTGTCTCAGAGACTCCTAAAGAGCCACTAGATATCCCTAAGGTATTTAAACCAAAGCTGCATATATTGAATGACACGTCAAGTGTTTATAGTGAAGCCTACCTATACAAC
The DNA here is from genome assembly GCF_904066995.2 of Poecilia reticulata. Taxonomy (NCBI): domain Eukaryota; kingdom Metazoa; phylum Chordata; class Actinopteri; order Cyprinodontiformes; family Poeciliidae; genus Poecilia; species Poecilia reticulata. The sequence goes on from NC_088838.1 coordinate 31,599,529, forward strand.
AGAAATCAGAAGGGCTTTACCTCCCCTGGTGACTCTCAAATGTGCCATAAAGTTCTAGATTTTTCACCCGCAATAAACAAAAACATTACCAAACAAAAAGATGGGACTGATGATGGTGTTGAACCTGCACCTAGGAATGAGGCTGTCGACTTTACAAAGTACAAGTTAAAAAAATTCAAAGAAAAAAAGCAAGTTGATTCTGAGGCAAATGTGGACATGCCAGATAAAACCACAACTGCTGTAGATCTAACCAAGCAAGTAGAAGAAGAGGAAATTGAATGGCCAAATTCAAAAAGTACTAGTGTAAGCCCATTACAGGATGGTCTGACCATATCACAGACCAGCCACAAGAATACAGTTGGTCAACAAAATCAATCAGCAAGACATCTGTCCAAGCTAGGAGTCCATGGCCAAGTCCATGCACAGGAAATGCAAGCCTTTTCTAGTACAACCAAAGAAGCAAAGACTAGTCAAAAAGATTCTGAGTTTTCTAAGAAAGATAAAGACAACTCTTCCAAGCTGACTTGTGCATCTCCTGTATCGTCAAGGATTCCTGGCACCAATTTTACATCAGAAAAAACAATTTCTACAGGGTCTTATGCTTCCAGTAAAGAGTCCAATCTTGGTGAAACTGTCCAAAAAACATCAAGAACTGAGTCAAAACAACCAGCACGAACCTCACCGCTTTTGAGCCCTGCTATGAGAAAACAAGTGGACAGTCAGGAGCAGCTGCCAATACAACAGAGTTCAATTGGAGTTGCAACAAATTCTACTCGGGTTTACCCTGACAAGAGTCCAGTTTCTGCACTTGTTTCTTATCAGTCTTTTGAAAAGACTCAGCAATATCAGAAGACAACTGCACCTACAAATTCAATTAAAGCCACGTTAGATATGTCTGTCAAGTCAAAAACACAGCTGGCACAGAAAACTGTTGTGCCAACAAAGGATCCTGCTGGCGAGGCATTGTCATTGACCAATAGAAAACCATTAGCTTGTGATGAGAGAGACCAAAGTTTAAGTCGCCAAGAATCCATTGACCTGACATGTAAATCAGTGTCAACATTGAATAAACCTGAGATGACAGACTTTAGTCATACACCAACTCTCCAGGAACTCCAAAGCTCACTAAAGACCACACAAGACATGACTTCTAAGTCTTTAACTTCAAAAGAAGTGGTTCTGAATGAAGATATCACAACTAGAAAACCTCTTACTGACTATACCTGTCTGTCTCCAAATGCACAACCACTTCCATGTCAGTTAAACCCAGAATCACTTCAGCCACACTCTTGGCAGAGCAAAGATGGCATATTAATACAATCAGTTCATTCGCCTTCTCAGTTACTGGGAACAAAACAACAACATGTTGCCTGTCCTCTGTCAAATGCCACTAATGTGTTAGATATGTCACCAAAGCCGTCTCAAGTCATGTTGGGAAACACAGTGCCTGGAGATGAGTTTATCACAGACGAAGCAGTTTCACTTGTTAAAAAGTCAAGTGCAAGAGCGGTTGCCAGGAGAGATTCTGTTGGTGTTGCACTGATAGTTGATCAAACCCAGATGGAATCAACAAGCGAAATGCAGTCTCAAAATATGATCTCTGGGCAAAAAAGCCAAATCACAAACAGAAATGGGGTCTGTATTTCACTGCAGTCCATTCCCGGCTACACAGTTATGTTGCACTCAAGTGCTTCCCAGACTATTGTTAAATCAAATTCAAACAGTACAGCTCCAGCAAATTCAGTTAAAGGCACATTAGACATGTCAACAAAGGCCTCTGTACCTGACACAAGTATGCCTTCACATCCAGTTTCACTGGTTCGCTCAAGACGATCAAGCTTAACATATTCTCAAAAAGATTCTGTTGGTGTCCCCTTAATAGTGGAGGTACACATTCCCCAAGAGCAGCCTAAAAGGAATCAGATAGCATTGGTAGAATCCCGGAAGCCTTTACAAAGACTTGTGCATCGTGAATCTCGAGAAACTACTGCACCTGCTAACTCCATCAGAAGCTCTTTGGACATGTCCCCAAAATCCCCACAGAAGGAGTCTGAAAGTGCTCCTATTGTGCTATCATGTGAAGTTGTGCCACTAGTCAGAAATAGGATACATGTATTAAGCAATCCTTGTGGTGGTGTACCACTCATCGTGGAGCAACCTGTATGTCAACAAAGAAGACATGTTATAACAGACGTTTTTACAACAGAGTCCCTACACAGAAAAGTATCTACCTCTCATTGTAATGGAGCATTTTCTCCTTCTAGGACCCCATATAAGGACCCACTGCAACACAATAAGCCTGTAGATTTCTCAGCTAGAGGCAGCCTTGTTGCACATAATCTTTCAAACAATCAAATTGAACCTAAAGATGGAGAGCCAATGAACTTCACTGTTGCAAAAGCAAAAAAAGAAACTACTAAAAAATGGCAAAGTGAAAAGGACCCAGAAAAGAAAATGTCTGTGGGTACTGTGGATCTAACTTTGAATGTTAAAAACAAATCAATAATTGACCCTCAAGGTGCAACAGATTTTACTTCTTCGGTTTGTGTCCCATCTCAACACAGAATAAATTCTCAGCAACAATACATACCTGCAAACACTGTTGATGATTTCAAAAGTGACATTACATTTTCTCAAACTCGAAAGTTATCAGAACATTCAAATGATGCATGCATAACCACACATGCTGGAACACATCATGAAATGCATGGAGGAACAGGAAAGAATTTGGAATCTGCATTTGCACCTATGGTTGCAACTGAAAGGAGAATACAGCCTCCTCAGCCTTTTACTCCCCCGTCTACACAAGACATTGGATTTACTCAGTTGTCACTTAATAGTGCATATCAACAGGTCAATAGTGTACCTGAACAAATATCTTTGGTAAAACATCAACTGCCAACTCAATATTTAGCTTCTCAACACCAATGTCCACACCCCAGAGCGGAATTTGCAATTCCTCTGCCAAAGACACAAAAGTTGCAAAAACAAGACACAACTATACAGCAGGATGTGACCCATAGACCCAAAATCCTTATTAAGCAGGCAACTGTCGATAGTTATGGGAGTACAGAAGAGTTTGAAGAAAATGGAGCAGTGACACACAGTAGGCACTCATCTGTTTCTTACACTACACAACAAGGTACAGGTGGATCCCAAACAGCTGCTATCCCTTTGTCTCTAAATGCACAGCGTGGTGCTGAACATTTTATGGCACCTACAGTTGCACAGCCTGTACAAAGTTACATCAGTTCAGCTGCAAATGATGCAAAAGTACCTCTTCATTTCTCAAAGCCGCCAAGCATAAGCCAACACCACATCATTGCACAAAATAATTACATACCAACCTTACCCTCTAATAACATGGATCCAATACAGTGCATTTCACAAGCTAATGTACCTGTATCACAGACTGCCAGAAGTCATCACACAATGCCAGGGATATATGTTAAAGGAAGTTATCAAAATCAGGTCTTTGCATCTCAATCACAAGAGTCACAAGTGGCTTCAACACAAGCAGGATCTTCGTCTGTGAAGGGTTTGATTTCACTTTTTAGTCATTTGGACTCACAATCTTCTGTTGGTACAAAATCACCTGTTATCTCCAGCTATACCAAGACTGAATCAAAACCCGTAGACCACGTTCTTTCAATACAAAAGCAAGATAATCTTGTCCCAGTTACTCATAACACCAGAAACATAGAGGGAATATCCTCAAATTCACAATTTTCTACTGTAGCAGATTCTGTGCCACTCACAACAACTCTTGGACAGGGTTATGTTGAATCAGGATCAGTGACTCCTGAAGCTAAACTAGCTTGTTCATCTGAGGCATCCAGAGATCAATCTGCCAATGCGGAGAAAGTGTTGTCTCCAGAACTACCTCTAAGCACTGAATCACAACAAATAGGTTTAATATTAAGTGATTTAAGTCACAGAATGTCTACTGGGACACTGGAGGGCTCATCATCACCGAGTATTGTTAAGTCCACATCTTCTCAAAAGTATCAACAACTACAGGAAACAAATTCTTGCACAGGTAGAGAAACACTTGATGACTTGCCTCCTTCTGAACTATTCCCAGTTAGACCAATAGATAATAAACTACATGAAGGACTTCAAAGCTCTGACGAATCTCCACTGTTGCCACTAGCATTGCAAGAGGCTAAATCAAAATCAAATGGTAAAGAAACATTGGCCGCAATAAGTGAAATAGCATCTCAATCGGACCCATCACAACAGCAAGGTTTAGAAGAGCTTAAACAAGCTATATCTACACAGTCTGCCAATGTTAGGGGTGAATTTGAAGAAATTTCTTCACAAGAAAAAAACAGACCTCCAAGGTCAATCTATATTGGCATAAGTTCTTCAGACACACTTCCTTTTGGGGTAGAAATGGAATCGGGGGAGCAAAAGCCTTATGTTAGGCTGCCCCATATTTTCATATCAGCCGCCAGTTCACCAGAAGAAGAGCGTAATGAGACCAACCTTGGTACCCCTGAAAGTAATGGATCTAATTTTCCAGAAGCTAGTGTCTCTGATGATATTGCATCACGTGCAGGAACAGCACTAGAGCAAAGGGAAGTTGATGTTGATGTTGTTGTAAATTCTGATGCATCTAAAGATACCAGTACTTTAGAAGACAGTACCATACAGGGATCTGTTGAACCATTGAGCAATGAGGCTAAGACTGGCTCTCCAGATATACCAATTTCACTGAATACATCAAATCGGATAATTACAAATGAACAAGACTCTGAGCACACTGTGACAGATAAAACTTCAATAGGCACTACCCTTTCAGAGATTGAAAATAAATCTGAGACTACTGAGGTTCCTGAGGACAAACTTCAATCGATTTCTGAAAACACAGAGTTAACATCATACACATCATCAGGAGAAGTTGTAAAACCTCTCGCTGACCTGGCCTGTCAGGTTGTTGAAGAGTCACCAGAATGTGTTCAGTCATCTCAAGAGTCAGTTACTATGAATGAAAACAAATCTCCCAGTACAGAACTGCCAGAAGAAGTTGACTGCTTGAGCATCAAGTCTCTGAAAGCAGAAACCTTAGTTTCAGATGTCAAATCACCTGAAGGTGTCCAACATCTTCATGAGAAAAGTGAAGATGTCACTTTATCTGTGCCTGAGCCACCTCCTATCAGTGCTCCTACTGAGGAACTTACTGTCTCTAAGGAAGACAGTGCAGCTATTAAGGATGATCTGCCCAATGCTGAACAAACTGATGAACAAGCAGGAAAAGGCATATTTTCACTGTTCAGTGGTTCTACAGCATCCCCGCAACAAACTCCCTCCCAGACTGGATTATCAATACTTGGGGGCATTATTCCTGGCTCATCTACTAAAGATGCTCCTGGGACAGGGTTACTCTCCATGTTTGGTGGGTCAAGTGCACCATCTACATCTGAATCCAAAGAAATACCACCACAGTCAGCACCACAAGAACCCCAGGGAAAAGGTCTGTTCTCTATGTTTGGTGGTTCTATTAGTCAGCCACCACCTGGCCCAAGGGGTCCAACTGCTGGAGGTGTGCGGCCCAGGGGGCCACCACCCAAAGAACCTCCAGGAAAAGGTCTCTTTTCCATGTTTGGTGGAGCTGCGCCTCAACAAGCACCAAGTCCCAGGGCTCATCCAGGGGCTGGCCCTCCACCAAGAGGACCAGGATCTTCTCTGTTTGGTGGCATCCTACCAGGTTCAGCAACACAAAAAGACACCCCTAGTACAGGGTTGTTCTCCAAGTTTGGTGGTCTTGGGGGTCAGCCCCAAACAGGGCCTAAGGTATCCACACCTGGACAAACAGCTACACCACCAAAACCCAGTGGCCCAGAGATCTCAGGGAAGGGATTGTTTGCCATGTTCGGTGGACAGAGTCAACAGCCACCAGAAGCACAACCAACAGCTTCTAAAACAAGTGAATCAGACAGTGCTTTTAAAGTGTCGTCTGTGTTTTCACTTGGTTCAAATACTGACAGCAACAAATCTAAAACTGGGTTTGGTCTATTTGGTATGTCCTTTTTGGAGGAAAGTAAAACCGACCCAGAAAAAAGTGTTCCTGTCAAAGAGGAGGTTGTAGTTGAGCCATTAAAGTCTTTAGATGTAGAAGCACCTTCAGAAGAAGCAGAGAATAACCATAATAAAACTGTAAAACATGAACCCACTGAACCTGTTTCTACAATTTCAGTTCAGAAAGAACTTCATGTAGAGGAGACACGTCAAGATATCCAAGATTCCGTCAAGGTTGTCTCTAAAAATGTTAATGAAGTTTCTGGTCCTCAAAGAGATTCACAAGCCACAGTACAGTTAAACCTTTTTCAAAATGCCTCAGAGACGGTTGAAACTTCTATTGGAGAGTCATTGAACATTACAAGTAATCTTTCTGAGAAAGAGACATTTGTGGATTCACAAGATGTAAAACAAGTCGGTGAATCACAATCAGACATCCCATGTGGACCTAAAGAAAGAGAAGGTGCAGTAAATGTTGAGGAAATGGTTGCACAACCAGAAACTACTGCATTAGAAATGATTACTCAAAATGAATCTGAAATAGTTGGGATCAGTCAGTTATCAGAAAAACATGACTCCCCTCAAATACCAGAAAATATAACGGATTCTTTGGATAAACTAGAAAACTCTGATATTACTGCCGTAGAAGAAATTCAAGATACAAAGGCTAAAGATGTGAACATTCCTTCAGAGAAGGGAAATGAAGAGGATTTAAATGTTGCTGTGGAGACTTCAGTTGAAGATGTGGGAAAATCACAAGAGGATGTTATAAAGCTGTCTGAAGACAGAGCAGTTACAGTTGATGAAAAATCATCTGAGGAGCCTTTGAAGGCTGAGGATAAAGAACAGATTTCAGCAGCAGATGAGAAACAAACGGAAGAGACCTTGAGAAATGCTGTTGAGATACAACCAACTGCTGTTGATGTTCAGAAATTACCTGATGAGGATTTGTTAGTGAGTGGTGAACAAAAAACAACCATATCTGATGTTGAAAAATCACGTGATGGGACTTTGGTAGTTGCTGATGAGCAACAAACAGTTGTATCTAATGTTGACAAAGTAAAGATTCCTGGGGAGGAGCAAGCCACTGTCACAAGTCTAGAAAACCTAAATAAAGAGGCAACTGACATTGATTCTGTCAAAGAAATCACAGAAAAACCCACTGGAGAAATGGGTGAAAAAGACTTGAAAGCATCATCTGTTGAAATTCCAAAAGAACTGGCTGAACAAAAACCAGAAGATAATGTAGATCCTGTGCATAAAGTAGACAAAATTTGTGAAAGTGATATAATTTCTGCGGCAGTTTCTTCATCAAGTGAAGAAAAAACTTTTGAAAACAGTTCAGTAGCACCTGCTGATCCTTCAACACAGCAACAGCAGAGACCAGGAATGGTCAGACCACCTGGCCCACCTGGACAAGGAATGGGAGCACCAAGAATGGGAGGACCACAAATGGGAGCCCCGAGGATGGCAGGACCAAGAATGGCTGGACCGAGGATGGCTGGACCTAGAATGGCAGGACCAAGAATGGCTGGTCCAAGACAACCAGGACCGCAGAGAGCCCCTGAACCATCTTCCTTTTCTGGCTTCATGTCTATGTTCTCCACCCCAAGTGCACCAAATAAATCACCAACTGTTGGTGGATTTTTTTCAAGTTCTCCAGGATCCCTTTTCGGATCATCACCTACTCCTCGTCAGCCTCAACAACAGCAGCAACAACAGAAAAGCTCATTTTTTGGCCTTCCAAGTAGCATTGCGCCAGAATCCATCACCAGTGACCTCTTTGGCATGTTCAAGGGTCAAGATACATCAAAACCAGAGGAACCTGAACAAACTGGCACAAAATCTGAACAAGCAGAAGCTCCTGCAAATTTGGCAAACCATCAGGACTCCGAAAAGGCAAATGCAGATAATATGACCTTAACTGAAGATGAACAAGTTAAAACCACGGAGGATTCTGATCTACCTGAAAAAGGGCTTGTCGAGGAGACAGAAAGAAAAGACAAAACGGAAGATGATTCTCTCATTGAATCAACAGTAAAAACTGAAGACCCTGAACAAAAGACAGAGTGTCTGGAGGCTGTTGAGCATTCAGAAGAGCCTGTTACTGAAGAGTCTTCCAGAAGTGTACCATCTGCAGCCCCTGAAACCAAAGGCATGTTTGATATACCCATTCTGTCTACCCCTAAATTTGGCTTCATGTCTGCAGCTACTGAAGGCACAACATCTATCGGATCCCTTTTCTCCACTACATCTTCAGCCACTAAACCCTCAGAGCCTCAACAGACAGATGGTGGTCTCTTTTCAGGCTTTAAAAACCTGTCAGCTGGTATTTTCCAGGACGAAAAGCCAGCAGGAAAAGAGGAAACACCAAGTGCGTCATCTGTGTTTGGCTTGAAACTGAGCTCAGTGTTTGGCACCTCCGACTCTCCCAAACCTGAATCCACCCCACCTGTGGTCACATCCCAGCCTCAGAGTCAATCTCCTAAACCAGCAGAAGAACTTGATGAGCCGGACTCTGACAAACCATCCCCATGTTCTGGGGAAACTGAAAGTGCAGACAATAGTGATATGGAAGGACCAACAGAGACATCTAAAACAGGAAGCTGTGACACCTTAGCACAAACGGCACAATCTGGCATCCCGTCTCTGTCAGGTTCTCTGTCAGAAAGCTTAGATAAACCTCAGGTAACATTTACACCATGTGAGTTAGATAAGAGAGAAGAAAATACACTCGACACCAGGCAAGCAGAGTTGGAAACAGAACAACCAAAAGATCTGTTGATGAAGGAAGCAGCGAAAAGGCTAGTATCTGTATGATAAATGACATTATTCATTTATCATATTTCTGTAGAAACATATGCAACCCATATCCCTCCCCATTTCCTGTTGAGCAGTCATAACATTGTGACCATTGAAACCATGTACATTATTTTTATAAAGGATGTTTGTTTTCTGTTGACTTGCACCAAAATGATTAATTACTTTAAAACACTCTAACATATCTTTTGCTTGTGCCTTATCTAATAAGAGCTCTTTTGTTGGCAGAAGAGTGGGATATCCACTAAGTAGACAGATGGTCGCATTGTTATGGCTAATATGTGTTGTATTTTGTACTTCTGCCCATTTGTCCATTTTCCATCTGGTAGTTTTACTTTAGTTCTTGGTAAATAGTTAAATTTACTTTGATGAAAATATTTATAGTTTGGATCTCATAAATAATCTACAACCTTATATCCAAAGCCGTTATTAACACCCTTTCATTCTGAGTTTTATTGCCAAACCTTTAGCGAATCATCACATGTGAAAAGGTGTTTCCTTTCAAGTGTAAAAATATAGTGCAGGCACATTACGCCGTCTTACTTATGGTGATGGAGGTTCAATGAATGCAGAAAGTGATGGTTTTATTTATTAGCGCTCTACTGCTGAGGCGGTTACAAAGTCCCTCCTTCCTTTGTCCCCTGCAGCTCTCTGAATTACACCCAAGATTCAGCCAATTAATTTAGATGAATCAAAGTCCGGTAGATTTATGATGGTGTTGCAGTAAAGACCGTGGAGGCAGCCTGGACACTGGACTAAAAGCAACAGTGAGAAGTAATCTGGCAAACAACCAAGACTAAGTAAATCATTCCACCTAAAGCGCAGAGCCACTTTCCTCGTTAGGAAACTCAATCAACCAGCAGTCACACCTCTCTCTCTTTCTCTCCCCTTCAAAGTCAGTTACTTGTTATTTTCATTATGTAGGGGCTGACTTGTATCACCTGAGCTCAGGCTGCATTTACATTGGAGTTATTTCTTATTTGAGTTAAAGGTGGATCTAGGAAGCTTTTCAAAGTAATATTTTTGTCAGAAAAAAACATTTTGCACTAAGATTTTGTAGAAATAACCATGAATTAGATGTTGGCAATGGTAATGTGCAAATTACATGGGTATGAATGTGAGCCTTTTTACAAAACTGAAGGTTCTTCAGCTTTGTGTGTTCACACAAATGAAGACAGCTTTCAGAACCACTTACATTCTAGTAACAATTATGTAAACATCATAGCAGTGAATTATATCTGTGGCTTCTGCTTCTAAAGTTTTCAACATTTCAGAAATTGTGTTACATCCTCTTTTATCTTAACTTCGAATTGTATATTCTTTAGTATCAGACGGGTCCTGAACTGTTAAAGCTGCATATCTCTGTATAAAACACAAAGTAGATACGCAGTTGAGTGACTGGAATACTTGAGTTTTCCAACACCATCCAAAAAGTTGGGAAAACAACTTTCTGCTCTCCAAATCTAATCCAAACTTCAAATATCTGTGTTTAGTTATTGCTGAAACCTAATAGTCCCTCTAGTGGTTGAGTATTTATTCTCCTTTCCCTTTTTTCCCTTTATTAGTGATTATTTTTTAAATGGGTATTATTTTTAGAATCAACATTGCAGTGGTGGGCACCTCTAACTACAAAGTTAGTTACACTAACCCCAAAGCTCTTCAATAGCAAATAGTATTTAGCAGAACTACTGCTAAACGCTAACTTCAATTTAAATTATATCTACCCCTGCAGGACTACAACCCTCGAACACCAATTTAATTTTGACATTACAATTTACATGTTCAATAAAGCCTCTTAGATATTGTATTTATGTTTATATTTTGCTCCTGTATGTTTTCAGTTTGAAATAGTCGTTGAGGAAAAACAGAGAATGTGAGGAGAGGAAATGGAACTTCTATTGTCAACCACTTCAAAATAAGAGCATGAAGATAAACTTCTAACTATTTGAAGAATTCTTAAGAGATTATAACCAAAACTTTAACAGAGATGTCAAATGTTACTCATCAAAAAGCCTAACAAAACAACAAAGTAATTTGGTGCTTTAGAATTTATCTGAAAAAATTAACCCAGGTGAAGCTAAGCTAGCAAAAATGCTAACAATTATTAATGGATTAGTGGAAATGTGCCCACCATTGCAACTTTTCTCTAAACCTTTTACTTATTATACTGATTATTTTAACTAAACTCTCACTTTGCAGTCCGTTGGACAGCAGCCATTTTGACTCATCAGGGAATCTGAGCCCCGTCAGTTCCCAGCTGAGCTCTGAACTCGAGGACCGCCACCCTCCAGAGTCCTGCCCCCCCAGCAGCACCCGTACGCCTCTGCGCAGCGAGGCCTCCAAATCGTTTGAGGATGAAGAACTGGAGAAGGAAGTGAACGGACTTCCAGAATCTGGTGTGAACAAAGACCGGAAGGATTCTTCAGTTGTCTCCCCAAAGCCGAGCTTGGAGAAACACGATGACACAAATCTAACAAAAACTTGGTTTGTAATTTTATTTTTGTAAATATTAATGTGTTGTTGAAATTGCAGGATTATGCAACATTTATGTTGATAGTTTCTCATGAAACTGGTAAACAACTGATGTATTCTTGTGTTTCCCAGTCTCTTTGATGACGGCCCCCCGCCTTGCTCTCCAGCTAAAGTTCGCTGGCTGAAGGCTTACAACAAAGTGAGGTTACAACTCCATGAGGTAGGAAGCACTGGTTCCCTCTCCTGGTTCATCTCTTTCTCCTACACACTTAGTACCAAGACAAAATCTCTTGAAAATCTACTCTGGATTTTCACATAAACCCAATCATGATAGCGTCACTCTGCACACACTGACATGCTGGTTCTCTGTGTTTTTATGATACTTTCCCTCTCTTTCCTGGTGTGTTGGTTGAATTTCTGGCCATGCCTAAAGATTTTACAATAATTATGTTTTCCCATAAGGATTTTAGTATCGGAAATTAGGTAGAGACATTTCTTTTATCCTTAATGAATCTAAATTACACTTACACGCTCAAATATGTACATACATTAGCCTTTAGCCATTAACAAGCTTCTAGCTAGAGCTGGACAATAAATCAATAACAATATATGTCGTGATTGGCACATGATCAATATTGATAATACGTCTGATAGAATATTTACCAAACACCACACAGCATTCTGGGGGATGTAGGCAGAGGAATGGCTTTAGCTGCTCACGGCTAGCTAAAGAGAGTTGGTGGACTCAACTCGCTCGCTCACTCTTTGGTTACCTAGCAACTCCCTCACTCTTTGGTTACCTAGCAACAAATTGTTGAGTATCTTTAGCAGAAACTGTAAGATTTTGCCACCGTGCCACTGCTTAAAAATAAAAAAACAGCAGCGTGTACTTAAAACTGTGGATAAAACAGAAACGGTATTTTAGATATTGGAAGCAAAAAGATAATGAATAATTATTGATACAGACTGATAAGGAATGCTTATATCATAACACATTTTCCAGCCATATTGTCTGGCTAGGGTTAATGGGTTAATGACTGGATAATTGGTGGAATCCATTTAAATTATTTGTATCTAGTTTTAAACACAGGCTGCATATTATTAACAGGGTTTAGGTCACTCCGCCGCTAGTACATGAGATTGATTGACAGCGCTGAGACACCGCCTCCTGGCTCTGGTTGGTTGTTTTTGGTTGGGAATCGTCCATTTATTCAAACAGTAACAGTAGCTTAAGGAGGAGGTGCTGGAGATCGATCTTTTCACTGATTATTCTTCTCATATTGTCACAACATGGTGACAGTTTTAACGAATATGTAAAAAACATGTTTGTTTTTTTATTACATATTGCAGCTGTAAGGCTGTAGAAGCCATATGTAGTGTGTGGAGAAAAAAACACTACTATGCTTGAATGTAATACAGGAGAATTTTATTTATAGTTTTTTCTGACTTAAATTTAACTTGAGATGGCATTAAAAAGGTCTTAAAAAGTCTTAAATTTGACTCACTGAAACTTTTATTACAATTTATTTTTCTTCTTGCCTTCCCTTTGACATTTTTAAAGTCTAATCGTTTTCTGAAAATGTTGGTGAAACTTACCAAAGTCTCTGTTCAGTTTTCAGTTTTCAGTTACGTTAAATTCCTGACTTTCCCTAACTTTTGTCATCATTAATTTAGCTTCCCTCGTTTTCTTCAGCAAACATCCCTGCCTCTGTCTCAGATGCTCAGCAGAAAGAGATGGCTCCCTGCTTTGCTCCTGGCCAGCAGTTATCACATTAAAGACAAAAATAGTCCCTGTGTTTCTGCAGAAAACAATGTAGCATGGCAACAATGTTACATTTCTATGGAAACACAACCTTAAACGAGTGTAAGGTTAGGCTGTGATCGCTGCAGATGGTGGAAACCACAGTGGGGATTCTCCATGTTGAAACCTGTTCAGACATTTTTATTAATTTGTTACAGATTTTTAAAGGAGGAATGATATTTTAGTTAAAACTTATAATTTTATTTGGATGGATGGATGAAGGAAGGAAGAATGGATACCTTAAAGGATTTATGGATGGATGAATGAATGGAGACATGGATGGATGGATGATGGATGGATAGATCCTCATAAATGGATGGATAGATCTTCTTGGATGGATGGATGATGGATGGATAAATCCTCATAAATGGATGGATAGACCTTCTTGGATGGATGGATGGATGGACAGATGGATAGATCCTCATAAATGGATGGATAGATGATGGATGGATGGATGGATAGATCTTCATAAATGGAGTCAACCTTCTTGGATGGATGGATGGATGGATGGATGGATGGATGGATGGATGGATGGATGGATGGATGGATGGATGGATGGATGGATGGATAGATCCTCATAAATGGATGGATAGACCATGGATGGATGGATGGATGGATGGATGGACCTTCTTGGATGGATGGATGGATGGATGGATGGATAGATCCTCATAAATGGATGGATAGACCTTGGATAGATGGATGGATGGATGGATGGATGGATAGATCTTCATAAATGGAGTCAACCTTCTTGGATGGATGGATAATCCATTTTCTAAAGTAGAACTTTTATCTTTTATCTGCATTAAATCCTGGGGACTGCCGGAGCTTCAGTTCCTGTGTGAAAACAACATCTTACCCCAGTTCAACCAGGAAACGATCGTTTTGATTCCTCTCTCAAAGAGAGGCCGTCATTCTGACACTCTGAGCTCCTCGTCCTGCGAAAGCAGCGTCACTGTGTACGGTGGCGCAGCTTTTAAGAATAATCTTCATGCTCTGAAAGCAAAGCCAGGAGCTGCATCCTTCTTCATCTTTTGTCAGTTTCACTAAGTGGTCTGTGTCTGGCAGATTTCCAGAGGAGAGAGAACTGAAGCCGAAGGAGGGGAGCAGGAGGGCGGTTCATTTGCAACTAAAATCTTCTGCAATCATCTGCAGTGATGTAAAATCAAGACGGCAACATTTTCAAAACAAAAGCTTTGGGAGAGAGTTTAAAATTCTGATTTGACTCAAAGATGATGCAGCAAATCCTTATAATTCTAATTCTCTGATATCCTTTCAATTTAAGTTTATTTTGGAGTGAAACACCTTTTTCTCCCTGTAAAAATAAACAATTAGCTCCTCTAAATATAAATAGTTTTATTCACACTGCATCTGCACTTCGCTGCACTTCAGTCGGGAACTGAAGCAGTGTGAGGAAGCAAATACGTTTGAAAACGACTTTATTCCCTTATTATGCAGATGGTTTATTAACCAGCTGATGAATATTCTGGGATGGCTGTTTGAGCGACTCGACAAGATTAGCTTATTGGTGGGGAAATGACTACAGTCACTCAGACGTAAAGTGCTGAATTTCAAATCATCAGTAATAAGTTCAGGTGAATTTTTCTTGTATTGTGAAAAAATATTGATGGGATGGAATAGCTTTTTTAAGTAGTTTCTGGTCTTATTGACAGTTTTTACTCCACGCCGTTGTTTTTATTTTAAGCAATAGGAAGACACAGTGGCGAAACCTGAAACTGCTGCTGCAGTTTCAGGTTTCAACATGTTGTTGCCAGGCAACCATAGAATGAGTGAGTTGCTAGGTAACCGAAGAATGAGTGAGGTATTTAGTTGCCTTTTCTAATCTTCATGCTAGCATCATTTATGTTTTTATAAAGTTATTTATTTTGCTGTTTTTGCACAGGGTCATGAAGGTTTGGATTTCTTTTCCCCCTTAATAATTAACATTTTAATTTTAATTAAAATTTTGTTAATTTTGTTTTTACTTGTGTTGTCTTTAACTAGTATTTAAATTTGTTAGTTGAAACATTTAAAGTGTAACTAACAGCTTTATTTTTTGCGGAGGGTGATTGACAGCCCTAAGACCCGCCTCCTGGTTCTGATTGGTTGTTACTAGTTGGCACTGGGAGATATTTAACTGATATCATTCAGTCATAACATATTCAGTTTCAGAAAATATGCAAAAAATGTATATATATATTTTTTTATAAAAGTTACATATTGCAGCTTTAACAATGTTTTTACCAGAAGTAGCTGGTATAATGAGTTCAGTAGATATGCACTTCCCCCAGGTGTTTTCTAATTGGTGCTGGCTAGTCTGAAGGAGGAGATTGGGGGAGCAAAGCAACGCTCCAGGTACACTTTTAATGAGGGAACCAAACTAAAACAGTTGATTTTACGTTGCACTGCGCCTTTAAAGAATTAAACACTAAACATAACTGACAGGATAAGGGGCTCAAAACGAATTAGCTTTGAGGGATTTTCAAGCTAGCCTTAATTGTATTGATCTCCATTCAGGTTATAAAGCAGAAAGAAAAAACCCAGAAACAATCATGATAACAGCAGCAGAACAGAGAGCCGGAGACCGAGGGGAGGATGAGTTATTCTGGTGATGACGAATGATGCTCAGCATACTAACATCGCCGCTCCGTGAGCGACCCGCCGCTCTGACTTTGGCTGAAAGTCACCGTGGAACTCATGCCTGTGGGGGGGCTCGTCTGTATGCCCCGATGTTTGCCTTCCTGCTAAACGTTAGCGAGGGAACTTTGCTTTTATTTTTTAATCTCCTCCTGTTTTATTTTATTACTCGCGAGACGGTAATAGTATGAATTTAACTAAAGTGGGATCAGATATTTAATGTTCACTTTAATTCCCCTCAATGGCAGGATGTGCTTCTCTGCTCCGCCTGCCGCTGTGTCTGAGAGCCGTTATTAGCTTCTTTTCTGCTGTTTGCCTTTTCACACAAGTGGTTGTTACAATTTGCAGCTGGTAGATGAAAGGGTTGAGGCAGTTTTATGGCTGCATTGACTGAACTCAGGGGGTTTTTTAGTTTTTAGTTTTGCTCATAAGCTGCGGTTATGATTTGTGTTCCTGATGAGAATCTTTTCACATGATGATGGGGAAAGATTTGCTTCCTGGTTCAGAAACGAACCGTCACAATTAGTGTCTCTGCGTGACGTTTTTAATGCTCAGCCTCCATAAAGCCTCTAAAGCTGGATGGAAATGAATGAATGAATGAATGCTAGCCTGATTTAATAAGTAAACAAACAAATGAAGAAACCAGTAAATGAATGGACCATTAAATCAGTGATCCAATGAATGAGTGAATGAATCAATGGATGAATAAGTGAGCAAAAGAATGAATGTGTAAAAGAACAAAAGAAAGGAATGTGAGGATGAATGAGTGCGTTATTGAGAAGATGAATGAATTAAACGATTAAAAAATGAATGGGTAAACATGAACAAACGAATGAATTAATAAATCAATGAACCACCGAATGAATGAATAACTGAGTGAACGAATGAATACTTGCCTGATTTAATAGACGAGTGAGCAAAGAAATGAATGAATGAAATCATTAATTGAGGGAATGAATGAACTTCTTCACAGGGATGAATGAACATGTAAAAATGAACAAATGAATGAACTAAAAGAACTGTGTGAATGAACTGATAAAGTGAGAGGGTGAATGAATAAATGGTTTAAACTTTTGATTAAAAAGTGAATGAGTAAACAGGTGAATGAATGAACAAAGGAATGAGTAAACAGATGAATGAATGAACACAGGAATGAGTGAACGTGAAAAACAAAGAAATGAATGAACCAATGAACTGAGAATGAATGAAAGCTTTCCTGATGAGTGTATGAATGAAACCATGAATGAATGAACAGATGATGAATGAATAAGCAAAGGATAAATATTCAGAAGAAAGGAATGAATTCATGAACCACTCAGTGAATGGATGACTGATTAAATGAACAAACAAATTTACAAACTAGTGAATGAATGAACCAATGGATGGATGAATGAGTAAAAAAATGACTGAATGTAAAAATGGAATTTTTTCTTCAAATAAGGCAAATGTGCAAAATCCTTTTTAATTTTTGAACATATAATGATTTACGCATCAGTTCTTACAAAATGTCTAATTATTTTATGCTTTATTGTTGAGCAGCTAAAATTTTATAATTTTTGGCCTGTAAGTAATTCTGTGACAAAAAGTTTGGACACCCCTGGTTCAGGAACAGAGCTGCGCTGCAAAACCTTCTGCAGTCGATTTTATTGTTAAAAGAAAAAACTCGTGTTTTCTTCCGTTTTCAGGATTCAAGGCCGTTTTAAATTGTATTTGGTTTTATTTTGTTCATCTTTCACAAAGCGTGGTGACAAACCAGCTCCGTCTGGAAACGGGAGCCGTTCGATCCCACAGCACATGGGGGGGTTCAAAGGGTGGCCCACGGGCCATTTGTGGCACTTGGAGTGGTTTTGTGCGGCCCACAACTGCAAATCAAAAATGATACAAACTTAGTTGTAATTTTTTAACCATAGAAATTATTAAGTACAAAACAAAATAAAATCTTGTTTTTTTTTATTTTTATTTTTAAAGGAAGTGACTCAAATCTTATAACAGAATAAATTAGTTATATCAAACCCAAAAGAATTAAATTAAATTTCTTTTAATGAAAATGTGCAACATCATTGCTTGATTATATTTAATTTTTTCCTTGTCAATTTTGATTGACAGGTTTGGACGTCTCTGCCATGGTAACTGAATGAAATCACAGAAATTGGCCATAATCTGAACAATTTATTCTTTTTCCAACCAGTTTAAATTCAACACAGTAAAAATATACAGTTTTTTTTTTCTGCAGTCAGTTTCAGAAAAGCAGCTTGTTATTAAACCGTAAACCGATTATTCTGATGATTCCTCCGGGCGAAGTTTCATTCCCAGCACGCGTGGCGTCGTCTGTTTTTGTGCTTTTTATGTCGGCCATATTAGTTTTGTCATATTGATTATGAGCAAAATGAGCCTCAACTTCCAGGCTGAGTCCGAATGCCGAGCATCCAGTGGCCGGAGCGTTGATGCTCCGTTGTGCTAATGGCGTTTTAACGAGGCGCAAGTCACATCTCTGTCCACAGGCCACAAAGGAAGAAACATTTTGACCAAAACCGTGGAAAGCTTCATGCTTTTATGACATAATAATCTCCAGTGGAGTAAAAAGAAATTGATAAAAAAAATAAAAATAGGCACAAACGATCAACCTCCAGTTACAGATATGAGACCTTCACGGCAAAAACATGAAACCTTACCAAGTATGTCTGTTTTAGTTTTAGTGCAAATATGTTAGTTCACATGAAACTAAAAGTAACTTTTTAGTAAGAAACGGGAGCTCGGATTAGGTCAGTGATTCCTTAATGTTTTGTGAGGAAATGCTGCTTTTTTTGCAGATTATTTCACTTCTAACATTGGAAAAGTTTTGTTACAAGTGAAATAATCTGCAAATAAACCAATTCTTTAAAATCAAAGTTAAGGAATTATTGACTTAAAACAAGTTCCTGTATTTTGCAGAAAAGATACATATGAGTTAGTTTTGTCTTATTTCAAGTGTAAAAACATATTTGCACTAGAAAAAACTTGGTTAGATTTTGTGTTTTTGCACCCTTTGTTGTTCATAATTGTTGTAGTCAAAAATAAATCTTCAGATTATAATTCAGTTAAATAAAAGATTTCATCCTTTTACATGATTATTTCATTATCTGGAATAATTAAATTATTCTTCCTTCAATTAAGTGCCCCTAACTCCAGATTTTGCACTTTTATTGCACATTTTATTTTATTTTCAAGGTTTTTAATCTCATATTTTTATGGCCGGTTATGTATGTCAGCATGAGATTGCCTCATAATTTCTTCTGGATTAACAAAATCCCACATAATTTAACCAAATCTTCACCAGTCACCTTTTTTATTGAAGCTACATCCACTTTTTCTTCTTCTATGGTGTCCGGTTGCGCTGATTAAACAGTATTTTTCTGTGTTTCTTGTAAAAATCGATGCATAATGTGCATTTGCATCCTCAAATCTAGTTACAAGAACATTTCGGCAAGATGTGGGAGCTTGTTTTAAGTCAAAAATGTTTTAATATTGACAAAATGTTCTGGTTCCACTGGTAGATTTTTTCACCTATTGTCTTATTTCAAGTGTACTTAATGTAGAGCGTAAATTTTGTTTTTGCTATGCAGTCTTTATTGTGTATATTTGTTGTAGTTTTTATGTTTTAAATGTAAATTTATCATGTTTTTAAGATTTTTAATCTAGTATTTATATGGACGGTTATGTATGTCAGCGTGAGATTACCTCATAACTTCCCCTAGATTAACAAAGTCCCACCTAACCTAATCGTTACAAATCACCTTTTTCTGCTGAAGCTACATCCATTTTTTCTTCTTCTGTGGTGTCCAGTTGCACTGATAAAGCAGTATTTAACTGTATTTCTGGCAGAAATCGATGCGTAATGTGCATGTGCGTCCTCTGCTCTGGCATATGTGTATCAGCTGGAGTGTGAAAAGTGAAAACTGATAAGAACAGAAGGAGGTGAGAGAGAGAGAGAGACAGAGAGAGAGAGAGAGACGGTGAGCGAGAGGGAGGAGAGGTAGCGCTGGAGATGTTGCGCTTCTGTCAGCTGTGCAACAAGCTGCGATCAGCGGAGCTAATGGGAGGAGAAGGAGGGAAAAAAGAGTAAAAATCATTAAGCAGATAGAGGAGGATGAGAGAAGGAGGGAGCGACAGAGTGAAACGGTGAGAGAAAAAAGAGGAGGAGGAGACGTCGCGGTTTGAGCTGGGTGGAAGAGACGCTGAGAGCCGCGATCCAGAAACAGGAGCGTCGTTCAGGATGTGCAGGGAAAGTCACGCCCGTCAACATCCCAGACCTGGAAAACCCGGCAACTTTTCTTCTTTTCCTACATCAACACTTGATGCACGAAAGTCTCTGAATTCATTATGAATCTAAACGGATTATGGATCATCTTGAAGGCTTTTTCCCGCAACATTTTTTAAGTAGAAGCGCCGTCGGTCTGTCGGCGTTGATGTGGGATTTTAGTGTTTTTCTGGAAGCTTGGATTGCTGTCTGAAAGTTTGACTGATTTCAGGTAGGTGTTCTCTCAGAAAATGCATGAAAGAGACTAAAATGAAGAGCTTCAAGCTTCTTCTGAGCTGGTTAGACGTCAAATAAATTAACATTTTGCAACCAATACTCAATTAGAAAAGTCTGTATCTATTTTGTGTGATCAAAACAAAACACATTTCCTCTCTTTGCCATCTCACTCTCCAACTAAAAAGTTATTTTTTACGAAACAAAACTTTTCCCCTGTTCCCTTCCAGCCGCCTCTTTTTTCACTTCCAAACTATTTTTATTTATATTCTGTCCTCTTTCTGCTCCTAATTCCCTCCACCGGCTGCTCTTACTTGGCATTTACCTTGGAGGAAGAAAAATGGAAACCAAAAATAAAGTCTGTGCAGCCTCTGCAAACTGCTCACTAATCGTGACGCCTCAGTCGCGTAGCAAGTTGAGGTTTCAGAGCTGGAAGTCTCAGATATTCAGGGTCATAAAATATTAATTAGTGCTGTTGGCTTATTGGCTAAATACTCGGCCTGTAAGTTAGGACTTTTGCTGAAGGTAAACTGGAGAAGTGATGTGATGTGAGTCATGTAGAAATATTAAAATTTTATTTTTTTTGGAAGTGAAGCAGCCTTAAAAATGAAAATAATAATAATAAACTGCTGTCAGGATAGTGCCTTTCAAAATAAAAGTGAGCTGGATTTGTATTACAGAAGTGAGGGTCTCCTATAAAAAAGTATATGTAATGCAGCCAACACTTCAGATTTAGTAAAGGATGTTTTTACATGGATAACTGCATCAATGCGGAGTGAAATGGAGGCAGTCGAACAAGTTCAGCGCTGCTAAAACAAGCCAAAGTTTGATTAAACCACCCTGGATGTCTGGATGATGTCTTCACTGTGAAATCAAAATTACATGGATGAAAATATGGCCTACCTGCAAGCAAGAAGGTTAAAATCTTTCATAATGTACATGTAGCAAAAAGCTAAAATCAGTTAATCACATGATAAATTAAAATGAGCTGAATGATTTCCACTTGCACGATTTATCGTTTTTCTCTTTCTACCTAAAAACTGGTTGACAAAAGTCTTCAATCTGGTTCTTTGGTGCCAACTGGCCCTTTTTCTGAAGGACAGTTTTGTTTACAGACTTCATAAGTGATTTTATTTGCTGTTTTATTTATTTTGGATATTTAAAATGTCTTCCAGTTCCAGAGTTAAATGTTTATTAGAATTAAAAATTTTAGATCTTTGAGAATCATTCAGCAAACTTTGTTACTATGACATGCTCTCTCCATAACTTTTAGGTTAATTGGTCTCTTTTCTTTAGGTGTAAGTGTGTGAATGAATGTCTACGTTGCCATGTCCCGGACTGGTGACTCTTCTAGGTTCTTTCTCTCCTCTTGCCCAATCCAATAGGCACCAGTGCCCTTTGACCCTGCAAAGATAAGCGACTGCCAACAATGGATGGATAGTTTTATGATCTTTTCATACTTGGTAGTTTGGTACTTTTCAGTTCGATTTGGGAACAAAACTGCAAATCTTTTTCACTTTCAGCTGATGTGGATCTCTTTCAAACTGCAATGTGTCAAACCAAACACTTTGAAAAGCCTGTTCCCCTCCTCGCCTGTGGGGGCGCTGCACCAAGAACCCCTGAAGGAAACAACTTGAACACCACAGAAGAAGACACAGCTTCCTTTTTCATAAAATAACTAAAGTGGAGTGTCAGACTGAGGGAATCTCT
The DNA here is from genome assembly GCF_904066995.2 of Poecilia reticulata. Classification (NCBI taxonomy): domain Eukaryota; kingdom Metazoa; phylum Chordata; class Actinopteri; order Cyprinodontiformes; family Poeciliidae; genus Poecilia; species Poecilia reticulata. The sequence goes on from NC_088838.1 coordinate 31,621,497, forward strand.
TTTGTCTTTGGTTAAAGAGAATTGCTAGCGCTACAGTAGTTAGCACGTTTATTTTGGCCGTATTTACCCAGAATGCCCTGTTCTGTGGTCCGTTTCCTGGTTTTAAAATGAATGACAGACAGATTGATTATGAAATTTCTAAGCACAACAGGAGTCGTTCTATCAGTTGGTAATTCTAATAAAGTCAAATTAGTTTAATTTTGATTTATTATTATTATTATTTTTCAGAAAATGCTCTGATTTGTATATTGGTCTCCAGGATTCGTCTGTATATTTTCATGTGTTTATTTCTGAACGAGGCCTTTAAAACACGCCTGACCTGAACCAATCGCAGCAGCGCTAATTGCATCTGGTCCGAACAGAATTACAATGAGCCCCATGTTTATCCCAAATAATCACCTGTAATCAGGTCAGGAAGCCGTTTATTACCAGTCATGCTCTGGTGTAAAGTCACATTCAAAAACACTATAACAACACATTCAGTGTAAGGTTGTTTATTATCACAGGATGGATGCAAAGCTCTTCCCGGATGAATTAAATCATATTTTGCCCAGAGTTATTAAAACTCCACCAATAATTTAATTAGTTATATTAAAAAATATTTGGTTACTTGTGTGTCCAGAGAATAGGAAATTAAAGAGCAAGAGTCATCACGAAGCCACTGCATTCCAGTTTAGGATGTAGAGGTTTTATTAGTGATTAATGGATTTGGTTTTGGAAACTATTTAACAGTTGCGTCTGTTAAACACAGAATCAACACTATTTACAAAAACGAGACTACTGATGGTCACTTTGCTGATTTAAAAAGTATAAAAGCAATTAAAAAGTGAGTTAGATGGAGCAGATTAACTGCTTGTTTAGACGATAACACAAATCATTTCAGTCTAAGAAAATACTCTCGACCTCTTCACATTCAGACCGGCGTACAATGAAGACAATCTCCAGCTCGTCCGCCATTGTTGACATCGCTAATTGTCTGCAGACGTGCGTGAAAAGGAGGCTGATGCTGCGAAAGGCCACAACGATTTCCATGCCATCAATCAAACAATGTGTGCATGAACTATGGAGGGGTGAAAGTCTAAGCCATGCAGGCATTCACTCAATGGACACACTGACATTTATATGTGCCACATATAGGACACAGTCATTTAAAATTCCAGTTTCCACCTGATGCTGACTCACTAGTGGCAAAATGTCAAGATATTTCTGGACAAAGTGAAATCTGTGTTGGAGCACTATTTAGTTTTAGTTTAAGCTACTTTTTTCATAAATCTCAGATACAAAGTGTATATACTTGAAGATATAGGTTTGAGACTTTTAATTTGAAGTAAAGCAGGAAGTAGCTCTTTAGTTATTGTTCAGTCTCCTGGAAAAGACGACCGGTTAAATCAGTGGTCCCCAACTACGGCCCGCCGCCACATTTGGTCCGGCCCCCTGAACAATACCAGAGAACATTCAGATTTTTTTTCATATATTGTATTGTCCGGTTTATATGTGGATTTTTCTTCAACCACCAGGGGGCTCTTTAGCAGGAAGTGTGTCCTGTAAACTGTGGGTGTTTTGTTTTGCGTGGCGCATTGCTGCCATCTGTTGGACTTTTAGGGAACTGCTGAACTTTTATGTTATTTAGTCAGTGCGGTTGTTTTTAGCGGTAGAGCAGATGAACACGCGTGTTTGTTATGAACGCCGCATTCCAGGTTTCCCTCAATGAAATATATACTAGTCAGTCCCAGTGACCGTTTCACTAACGGTTTTTGCCCATGTGCTTTCTGGGTAAAAATCAATTGAGAAACGCGCACCCCGGCAACAATTTCCGGCAGCGCAGGTGATAAACGTGTAACACTTATTCTGTTACAAACTGACTCCGGCCCCCCACCAGAGAAGGGAAAAGTTATGTGGCTTCACAGGAAAAAGTTTGGGGACCCCTGGGTTAAATAAAAGTGTTGCATGTTTTGGTGACTGGATTTTCTCCTCATGAAGCAGAAATAATAAAAAAAATTATAAATTGGTAATGGAGTGAATTGAACCAGTAATGGCCAAAACAAAGTTTAAAAAAAAAAATCTAGTTTCTAGTGTAAATATTGGAGTAAACTTGAAATTAGACAAAACTAACTTATAAGTAACTTTAGCAAGGCATAGGAGATTGTTTTAGGTGAATATTTCTTTCACATTGATGAAAAAGTCCTGGTTCCACTGGCTGTTTTATTTATTCACTAGATTATTATAAGTGAAATATTCAGATAATTTCTCTTGCAAGAAGAACTTTTTCATAAATATTAATGGATTATTGACTTAAAACAAGCTCTTAGATCTTCCTGAAAAGTTACTTATGAATTACTTTTGTCTTATTTCAAGAGATTTGCATTAGAAACTAGATAAAAAAAAACTTTATAGGACTTTGTTTTTGCAGGAAAACCTAATGTGTTTGTAGTTTTTTTAGGGTGTTTTCACATCTGATAGTTCTTTAGACTCGGTTAGATTTGGGACAAAATTTGAAATATTTGTTACATTTTCAGTTATGGTTTGTTTTCCCCATGTCAAACAAACCTAACTAATAGAAAAACCAGTTTCCCTCCTCGCCTGTGGGGGCGCTGCATCAAAAACCACTAAAGAAAACGACTTGAAAACTTCTGAAGAAGACAAAATGTAAACAAAAATGAAGTAATGCCAGATTTTAGCCGGTGTAGGATTTTTGTTGTCTTTGGTTATAAAAAAAAAAAACACGAGCCATTTCTCCTTCTAGCGCAAGTTAGCATGTTTGTTGTGATTGCATTTACCCATAATGCCCTGCACTGTAGTCCACTTACTGCTTTTGGAGTGGTTTCTGGTCCATTTGGCGTTCACATATGCATTCAAATCGCACCCTTGTTCACTTCAACCAAACGGAGACCGAGGTTTTAGGTGGACCAAAGTTCACTTCTTTGTTGGTCCACATCAGAGTTCATTTATGCATTCACACCTCCATAAACAAACTGGACTTTCTAGGCCAACAAATCACAAATACATGAACGCAGTCAAACTTATAAATAATGGCCTAATAAGAGCAAAGTACAAGTCTGGTGAATATATGTGATTTAGTACAAGCCTGACAGGTGGTTAATGGACTGAACGCCTTGAAGGAGGTATATGAAGGAATCGGAGGGAACAGTGGTCACTGTGCGCCGTGTTACCGCAACATTAAATGAGTTGAGGGATGGAGGGAGACTGTGTCCTGCAGGGACCATTGTCCAAATGATATGGTGGTACAAAACTGAGAAACTTCTCCAAATTTGACAAAAACAAAATAAATTACTGTAACTTGGTAAACACCAACTCATTTTAAATTGTTTGAACTCTAGGTGGTACATGTTTAAACTCCAGTTCTAGTCTGGTTTGATGAACCATGTAATGCCATTATTGTACTCCCATGATATGACCGTTGGTCTTGTCAAGTTTCCACCACTCTTGGTTTATCACCAGAATCTGAAAGCCACTTGGGAAACTGCTGATCCAACACTAGCAGCCGGTTCTTCCACCTCCTTTGTGTCATGAATATTAGCCATTCCTGCAGTAGTTTGGTGTGAGGATACTTTAGAAAGTACATTTATCTACTCATTTTCTGTGCGTCCTTAAAAAGTCTTAAATTCATGTTAAAAACGTAAGCCTGGGCCTTAAATTTTGCAGTTGGAGGACTATTTAATGTCTTATATTTCTCTTTTCTTTTCTGTCATGCAAAAGTTTGAGTCCTTGCTGACATCTTCATTACGTTATGTGACTCAAGAGGGCTCAATCTACCACTAGCTAGCTGCTAATATGCCCTGGCTAGCTTTCTTGCTAGCCAGAAACCATCCATCATGGTTAAATGCAATTTTAGCACCAGTTATTTATTTATCAGATATATATGTATGCATTTATATTTCTGTCACGATACAGGACATACATTCAATTCATAATGGTCTTAAGAAGGTCGTAAGAAGTAATTTCAGCGACATATGCTCAACATTTACTCATCTTAGCATGTGCTTAGATTAGTATCTGCTAATTTTCTGCTGTAAAGAAGAGGACAAAATCGCATCTCCTCGTCTGGATGAGTAGTTATCACTTTACACTGACTGTACCAAAACAGTTCAACACAAATACATGCATTTTAGATTAATTATGGAAAAAATAGGAAGATGTTGACCAAAGAAGACAAGCTGGAAACTTGGATTGCAGCAGCAGCAAACTTTTGGACACAATAAAGAAGAAACATGTCAGAATGTATGTATAAAATGCTAATAAGTTACCAGACAGATTACGTCTGAAATGCTGGATGATTGTACGTTGGAAACTCTCATTGTTGGAGAATCCAAAGCCCTGAGATGCTAAGTCATGGTGTTGACTGTCCTTCTGCTTCAAACATAAAGTGAAAATGACAAAATTATTGCAAATTGCACAACAATCACAACAAGGAGTCGGCCCGTTTTTCTTGTCTTCCATGTGCCAGAAGAATAGTTTTAAAATCTGAGAGTTTTCCATAATGTTCAATAAATTACAGCGATTAGGAAATCTCAAACAAAAAGACGAGCAATATCAAGAGATTGAGCAGCTGCTTCAGGCAGAGATCTAGACCCGTTTATCAGTCGCCTGAAAGGAGGAAACTTTCCATTTAAACCAGAGGTTTTTTTTCCGTCTTTTCTTTTCTGAATTGGCCGAAACAACAAGCGGCATCGTTGTTTGGCATCTCTTAAATGGCTGAGCGAAACCTAAATCAATTAGCCTCAGGAGGCCGCCCATTGTCATTCGCATCGGGTTACCGATGGCAGCCGGCCAGCGGCGGTTCATGCAAGAGCCGCTCATTTAAGGAAACAAGGAGGGAGAGTCGGGCTGGGATGAAGGAGAAGGCACAGAACCGGCTCATTCGATTTGCTCGGGAAAGTGATTACACTTTCCACTTCCCAACATTCCCCCCGCTCGCTCCGGCACGGCGGCTGCTGAACGGCTCTGCCAGCGTTTCCCTCACTGCAGGTTTATGCAGTGGTGGACAGTAAGACAGTTTAATACTGACTGTTTACTGCAGTATTAAACTTTTTTTTTTTTTTTTTTACTTTGGTGAGAACTTGAGTAATTTTACTATGAAGTATTTTTACTCTTATGTAAATAACATTTCTGGATTTTCTTCCCACGGAGTGAAAAACAAACATGTTTTAAAGACACACCTACAGGTTTTGTTAAAGTTTCATCAGTTTTATATTGAAACAAACTGATTTGGGAAAATGTTTGCTTTTTCTGGTTTTACTTTATAATGATGTTCATGTGGATTATTTTCATTTTGATCTTTGAAATACCAAATTTCCACTTAACCTTATATTTTGGTTTTGACCAGTTTCTCAGTACTTGAGTAAACTTTTTACCAAATACTGTTTTATTTGAGTCATTTCTTCTTCTGTTACTTGAGTACAATGTTTGGCCACATGACCCACCTCTGAGAAATTAAAAATACTATTCAGAAGTACAAGTAATATGTTCAAACATAAGAACATTGCTGTAGTTTTCTGACATTAACGTTTAGAAACTACTCCGTTACAAAAACTCCACACCATCTGCGAAAACTTCAGCATAAGAAAACGATATAAAAACAAACATTTTCGTTATTTTTAGTTTCTCCAAACGTCTCGATGCCGAGTTTGAATGAAAGCAGCAGCTTATCTAGAAACACTCAACGACAACGGCGTAATTCCAAAGTGCAGCACTTAAGTAAATGTACTCTGCTCCTGCTCATCCCAAAGAAAAGTTGTTGCTTCCACTTCACACCCAAATGGTGCAGTTAGGTGTGATATTTATAGAAATAGGACGCTCTTCTTGTGCTTATGAGCAGTTTGTGTTTGAAAAATGACTGAACAGAGGTGGAGTGGTGGTGGTAAATCAATTACAGTGGTGTGCTGGAGAATTAGGCTAATGAAGGTGACAGCAATCCCAGCGCCCCACTCAGCCGTGACTCAATCCACTCGCTGTTTTACTGCAGCCGCTCTTCAGTGATGATGCTGCTCTTCAGGATAACTTAAGGTTGTGCTCCGTTCACAGGCAAGATCCCGCTAAAGTGGTGCTTCGAACATCTGCCTGCATTAACTTTGTACTTGACGACTCATGACTTTGTTTTTAAGAAGAACACGTTTGAATTTATGTTGCCGAACACCAAGGTTGAGGCATTAGGGCCCTTGAATGGATTTCTCATACAGACGTATGAAACATAAATTTGGCAGGAAACTCGTTTGAACTGGTGTGATGTGCATGACGCCACATTAGACTGAATTCAGTGTCACTTATGAAATGCATATTAATCAGTAGCTCCAGTTTCTGTGGCACTTCATACAAAATCAATCCAGTCCTTGCATTTTTTTCATGAAACATTGGGTTTGAGTGATGCCTACTCCCACCTACAGGTGGCGGTATTTCTTATTTCTAGGCCAGTTTTTATAGTACATTTCAGCAACAAGGCATTTTAACACCATAAAAACAGCAGAATAACCAAATATGAGCCAAACAATAAACATTACATTTTGTCAGATGTCATAATCAAATAAACGTAAATATGTTGATTATTGTTCCAGTTCTTATAAATTAAAATAAGTGAGGTTTTAGCCTTGATTTAAAATAACTCAGTGTTTCGGTTGTTTCTGTACGTTTGTTCCAGATTTGTGGTGTATAGAAGCTGAATGCTGCTTCTCCATGTTTGGTTCTGGTTCTGGAACCAAATGCTTCTATCCAAGCACTGCTGAACGGTTCTGTTTCTGTTAGCCTAGCTCACCTTCGACTGTTCACCTTTTTCTCTCTTTGTGTTTTAACTGTTGATGGTAAAAATGGCCAAGCGGAGCCACAACCACCATTTGTTGGCCGCCGTGTTTCTGAATTGTACTAATTCTGCATGAGCTTTTGCTGGTAAAGAGAGAAATTAATCTTTGGATCTCTTTTGTCTCCTTCTCTTTACTCGGTAAAATTGCCAGCCGTCATTGTTATCCGTTTTGCTTCAGTGTCGAACAGCTGTTGCTGGGCTTTGTTTCTGGATTGGCTCTTTCTTTTCCTCTCCTCCAGCTGCCTGCTATTCTTCTAGCTGTCATTCTTTTCTTCTGAATTAAACCTTCCCCTAACGGCCGTATTTACTTTTTATCAGGCACTCCTTGTCACTAACATAACTTCATGCTTGTTGCACAAAAAGCAAATATGCACTTTCTGATTTTTGATAGTCATAGATGCCGTATTTAGCAGAATAGCAGAAGACTGCAGATTTTTATAGCTGCTGCAACTACATTTGTTTTCTAAATGTCACTAAATGCAACTCATGTTGAAGTTCTGAATGCTTTTACTTAAATTATGCATTTGATTAGATAAACCTAGACATGGATTTGAGTTTTGAACTTTGTGATTAACTGACTTTTAAGCTGCTGTTTTGCACATTTGTACATTTTAATATTCAATCCAGGTTTCTACACGTTTAGCAAAATGAAAAACATCTTCACTGCACAATAGTTTCATTATTGTTGGAGTTTTTAAATGTATCCACTGTGTAATGCAGACACACGGTGCAGTTTGTCGTCCGCTTTAGGTTCCTTATGATTCACAGACTGGATGCAACCAGAATTTGTCTGCCTGGTTACAGGAGTGCATTTAAAACGCGGATCAATAAACGTACAGCCTTTTGAAAAGGAAACCTGCTGCGGAGCTTTTACAAGGCTTGGACCAGGCAGAGAGAAAGCCATTACGAAAAAAGGCTTTGACGAAATTGTTGAGCTCAATCTGATTCCTGGAAGGACAATTTCTTAGGCAGCTTTATGAATTCATCATTCATCTGGAGTTACAAAAACGCTGCTTTGCTTAAGGTCAAAGCAGAGTCAGTATGTGAGAATTAGGACTGTCGCAATAAGTAATAATCGATTAATCGCATGATGAATTAAAACAAGCTCAATAATTTCTCTTTTGTTGCCTCTCTTCCAAAAAAAACTGCAGGTTTGGTCTCTAGTAGCCTTTTTTTAAGGATAATTTTCAAATGTCTTAGAGTTTCTTTGTTAAATGTTCATTAGATTTTAAAGCTAAGAATGTTTTCTTCCATTTTATCCCATTATTACATTATATTACTTGAAAATTGTCTCAAAACAACAATATAACTGTTGTTTACTTTGAGACAATTTATCATCAAAATGTGTTATCATGACAGACCTATGAGAAATAATAAATACATTTAAAGAGAAGTTTGTAGTTTATAGAGACGGCAGATGTGTTATTGTAATTTATCCAGTTATAACTTTTTGATTAATGGCGATTTAATAGTTTTACTTCCAAATATGACATCTGTGGAAACTCTTTTATAAATGAGGCTTGAAGCCTCAAGGCAACAGGAGAAAATAAATCCAGGCTCTCATGAGGAGCAAAGGGAAGAAACAGATGGTGGAAATGGTGACCTGCCTGCAGCCCGACTGTTAAAATCAGCCTCTCTCACTCGTGTGACTTATAGAAAAACGCTTTCAAACTTTTTAAAACCAGCAGCTGATGATGATGACTGTGGTTGTGAGGAAGAACTCTTAGATTAGAGGGTTCATTTGGAAAAAAAAAATCAGCATACAAAAATAAAAAAAAGCCTGAAGTTAAATTAGACCAAAGTTCTCTTGTTAATTAGAATGACCAAAATAATTTATATTTGCTAAAAGCAAGAACACTTAGCGAAGTGTTGGTCAGTATCAGGGATAATTATCTTTAAAAGGACAGTGTTATGTAAAATTGACTTTTTGGAACTTTACATCATGTTATAATGTGATTCCCTCGTCATAAACACACCTGGCGTGTTGCTTTGATTCATTCATGTATGTTTGAGAAATCCTTTAGTCTCCATGGCAACCGTTCACTGCCAAAACGCCTGGGTGGACCTAGCTCCGCCTTTGAGATGCAGCTCCTCCTCAGAGATGCAGCTTCCAAGTTTCTGCGTCACAGAGCAGCTCCTTCAGACTAGCCTGCAGCAGTTAGCAAACACCTGGTGGATCTGCTGATCTCATTATAGGAGCCACTTCTCAGTGAAACGCTGCTAAAAAGGTTGCTAAAGGGTTAATAGAGGAGCCATGTTGTGATGACTTCCTGAAGGCGGAGTTTCAGAAAGAGCAGGAGTTTTTAAAGAGACAGAGGCCCAATTTCAAGGCGCTAAATTACAATGTCAAATTTCTTTTAAGTCATAATTAACATATGTAGCATTTTTATAACAACCGGAAGTATCACAGTTACTTGATTGCGCTATAAAATGGCGCTATGTGCCTGGGAAATACATAGCAGCGCCTCTTTACCGTGGATGATGTCAGGGTTTCCTTCCACAAGTTTCTCACAGTAGTTTGCTGGAGTTCTGGTCCGTTTTTCCTGACAGAACTGGTGTATTTTGCAGCCCATCATCCTCAGACATGCCTCTGAGATCGGGGCTTTGTGATGGCCAAAATGTTGACGTTGTTGTCCTTTAACCTCTTTGTGGTTCAAACTGTTTAAAGACGATTATGCCCGATTCTGACCAAATGTTTGTGAACTGCTGAATTTCTGTTACAAAAACGTTGCCAAAACATGTTCTGTGTTTTCTGACATTATCAAATATAAATAATTTTGGTAATTCAAACTAACCTAAAACAAGAAAAAATTTGTCTGATTTAACTTGGTGAGGAAAAAAAGTCTTTTTATTCAGTTTGTCTAAATATCTGGTCTCAACTGTAGACAGTGCCTCAAAAAGTGGTTTCTTTTCATAGTCTGAAATATTTCTCCATTTTTTATCTCAGTTTAAACTCCAACAAGTCGTCTCTGTTTCTTCCAGATGCTTTAAGTTGCTGCCGTGTGACTCAGTGTTTCCAGTGATGCTGTTAGTGGATGAGAAACAACTTGTAGTCAGACCTGAATAAAGGTCTGCAAACCTTTTATCCATTAGCTGAAAACCAAATATTGAGGCGGACTGAAGCAGAATCTGTAAGAACGACCTTCACTCTGTAAACTCGGTTTATTAATAATAACTCATAATGGGATTGTCGAACCCAAAACAACAAACACATCATGTCTACCAAGGATTGCTGGCAGATTTGTGATTTTTCTAAAAGCTTGACCTGCGGTTTTAATCAAACATTTTCTCCGTCCTTCAGTGTCTTCCAGGCTTACAGCCAAACAAGCTTTCATTAAGCTTCTCACTTAATTCTTCCAACACACTTCAACTTTTATACCTTTATTTAAATCCTGAATCGCCAAGAATTTATGGAGCTTTGCGGTCACGGGAAAGTTATAACACTTCCACTTGTGAAAAGGAAAGATGTTCTGAAATCAGAAGATTTAAAACATGAGGCGATAATTTAGTTTTCCTTTTCTAGTGCAACAGGGTTTTATTAATAGGCGGGTTACGAGAACGGGGAGTAATCGACCTGATCCACTGTAATTTGGGAAGTGCTCATTCCAGCAAGTTAAAGATGCTTATTTGGAAAACGGCCAAACAAGCCGACATCCCATCCCATCCCATCCCTCCCTGCTTTTATTCTGCAGCATGAATGCATAGGAGCTGCGTTGCTCTGTTCCCAACGAGACGGAGGAGCAAATCTCCGAGATGAGCCTTGGCACCAGAGCAGACACTTGGAACATCTCCCCCAGTACAAGCACCTCCATTTGGGTCCCGTCCAACTTGAAATTATTTGGGGATTGTTGCCAAGAAGAAGATGTAAATAAAAAGAAAAAATGCACTGAGCTGAATAATATGAAGGACATATGCTTTCTAATCGTATTAGCGATGCTAATTCAATGTCGATTCGTTGTTTATTAGATTAAAATTTGTTCCAATCGATCAGAGGCGGGCAGAGAACCCAGAAACTTTACTCAAGTAACAATATCACTACTTTATCATTTTTACTCAAGTTAAAGGGGAAAAGTAAAAAAAAAGTGTCAAAGAAATTAATCATCAGGTAAGAGTAAAAAAGCATTTGGAAAAAAGTCTGCTCATTAAATTACCAATCATTTAATATTTATAAATTGCGTCATCAGACAAAAATATGAAGTTAAGTGGAAATTATGGTATTTTAAGAACCAAAATGAAATAATTCATATCGGTAACAAAAAACAAAAGAAATTTTTCCAAATTAGTTTCTTTCAATAAAAAACTTATAAACTTTAACAAAAACTGCAGGTGTGTGTCTGTTGAATTAATGATTAAAACATTTTTGTTTTTCATTCAGTGGGAAGAAAATTACTGAAGCAAAAAACAGCATAGTAAAAATACTTCTAAGATTAAATTTTTTCTAAAAAGTTTCTCAAGTATGTAGCTAGTTATTACCCAATTGTGCAGTCGACTAACTAGAAACGACTGATTTAGACTTTCTTTTATTGCTGTGTATCAAAAGTAAAACATTTCAAAGATGTGGAAAATTTCTAAAAGTAAAATATTTTCGACTGTTCTGATTCAGAAATCTCCATGATTTTTCTCAAAATTTCAAAAGAAAAAAAAAAATTCTACTAAATTTGTAACTTTTCAAGCTCAGAAATGTCATTGTTGTTTTTTTGAGGGGTGGGGGTTTTGTTTCTTTTTTTCCAAAAGTTTGAATTTTCTGGCGTCCTAATATGCCTTCGTAGGTTCCTGTTTATGTTTTATAAATATGTCTAAATTTAATAATGCAAGAAAACCAAAACTTTCAGTTTATTCAGTCAGTATTTAATACAGCTCACACAAAATAATGTCAAACTTTTATGTTTTTTAAATTTTTTTATTCGGCATAAAATGAAAAATGTATCCATTTATGTTATGAAAAGGCGGTCGGCCATCTTGAAACAAGAGGCTTTGAAGAAAATGCTCACTTATCAACTTTAGATGATCTCATAATCGATAACTTACATCCCTAATTTGCAGGTTTTCCTATCATAATGGGGTCAGGGGGTTTGTGGTGCTGGTGTGGATAAAGGCCTTGGCACCTGGGCAGAGCGTCGGCCCGTTCTCCCTGGAGCTCACTAATCAGCCGGGCTTAGATGGCGATGATGCAGCTTCCTAACCTGCCATCAGCCAGCTGCTCCCCACCAGACACAGCAGGGGGTAAAAATGGGAAAAAGTCACTGATTCTGGCACAAGATGAGGTGTTGAGCCCATTTTCAGAAAGAGAAAAGGTCGTTTACACTTTGGTTATCCAAATCGAAAGAGTTCAGGACATAATTTATAATTTATTCAGGTTAATTTCTGGTTTTTGAGGCAGCAGTGGATACAGGTCAGTCCACTGTGACCAACAGGAGCGGCCACTAGAAATCGAGCACAAGATGTTCCAACACACACAAAGCTTCATTTTCAAGCTTTGGTCATTATTTTTAATTACACTTGCTTGGTTTTTTTTAAGTCTTATTGGTCTAATGAAGAGCTCTTAGCTCTGTAGAGCCCACCAGGCTGAGCTGCAGTTTCCATGGTGAAGAGGCGGATAGTTGGAGTCGACTCTACAAGTGCTTTTGTTACGGCCGTTTAAGCTGGAAAATATTGTAATTTCACTAACATAATTGTTTTATTCTCCCTTTCAGAATAAACTGTTCTGGTTATTAGAGCCTCTGTTTGTGTGTAAACGCCCGTTCATTAGACGGTTTATTACATCTTCATAGTAATATGTGAATGCCAGTATTAACCTCTAGTTGCCACCGATCACTGCTTCGATTGGTCAGTACGGATTAAGACACTTTTATAAACCCATCTCATTTATTTAACACTAACTGTGTTCCCATCAACGTTAAAACGTAAATGCAGATTGAAAAGGTTGTTTAATGTCTGAAAACCTCATGACCTCATGACCACGATGGCATGTTTGGGCCATTATAGATAGAAAAAATTTTTAATTTTCACCCAAAAACTTAACATTTGAGAGTAATCTCGACCATTTTTGAATTTGTAAAATTGAAAATTGCTAGAAAAAAAATCAAATTATTTAATAAAAACTTCAAAAGTTTAAATTTCAACTTCTCTATTTTTAGATTATTGCTTAATGGTGATGAAAGTGGCATTTTAACCTGTAGTTTGGTTTTCCAGTAATTTATCCCAAAAAAACGGGTACAAAGTTCATCAGAAAAAATAAACAAACAACCGAGAATTACTTTAGAATTACTTTTGTGTTTCTGTAGAGCTTTAGAGACCAAAACAGCAGACTGAAGACTTTTAAAATCCACTTTTTGGTAGAAAGAGCGAGAAAAATTGAAAAATAATAAACCATGCAAATAAAAATTATTGAACTTGTTTTAATTTATCATCTGATTAATTGATTTATTACAGACCTAGTGATACAAACTGATTGAAGCTTATTGAAATATATAAAAAACGACTGAGTATGTAAGATTTGATGATTATAAACTTCTCAGGTAAATCAATAGTTTCTGTTTTAGTTTTTTATCAGGTGTTTTAACTTTAAGTTGTGATTGTTTTGGCGTCTGTGGCTGAATATCTGCGTAAGCCTGTGAGGTAGAAATCTGAGCGTAAGCACGTGGGAATCCAGGTTCTGGAAATGTAATTACGTCCAGATGTCCAGGAGCCATTTTACATTCTTCAGTTTACAATTCATCGTTCATTCAAGAATGTTTGCAATTTTAATTGAACAGCAATGGGTTCTTTGTTACATCTGAGGGTACAGGAACATGCCCGACCAAAACAAATTTTTTCCCATTGAACATAAAGCCTTAAATGTTCATCCAATGAAATTTGCTTTTAGGTTTAATTAATTTTGGCCCATCTGCCCTGTTGTGGTCACTGAGCTCTAAGAGGTCGATTCAACCTGGAGATGGTTTATAGCCCGACCTTTACATGTTGTAATGTCATTTGACGTTAAAGTACAATCCTAAGTGCTTAAGTGGAAGGTAACCGGGCTTTTCATCTCTCATCCTGAAGGTTTATTCAGTCCAGAACATAAAACTATCAGGGTTACAAATCAAGGATCCTCTTTTGTCTTTCCAACCTTTACGTTATTTGCTCTCTGGATGGTTTTGCAAACATTTACACTTTGAGACATGAGACCACAACAACTCAAACTATGGTATGTGATAAAAACTCAAGCATTGAAGCAAAAGGAGAGCAGGGCCAGTTACTCATTAAAACCTACATCAATATGTTAGGAAGTAGTTTTTTGTTTTCAAGGCAAAGATGGGAAATGTGTTGTAAATAAAACACCAGAATATATGCACAAACCCAAGTAAAAGCTGCAAAATATCTGCATTTTTTCAGTACTTTGAATGCTTTTTAAACTTGTAAGCTTGACAAATTACATCTTTGTTGGAATTTGTTTACTTGATAACTACAAGAGCAATTTAAACCTCAGGTGTTGGCAAAGTAATAAAGTGACCTGGATAATGTTTTATTCTCTCTCTTTTCTCTTTAGCTATGGACTGCTGACATTTGGTTTTTAGCTATTTGGAAACATTTTAATATTGAACTATGGTACTGCAAGAACTTTGACTACATCTCCCACCAACAATGTGGGAGACTAGGTGAATATAATTTGCTTTCATGACAAAATGTTCTCCAGAAATCGCTTCAATGGACAACATGGAGCAGGAGTTTCTCCTAAAAGTGGGGCAAAATCCAAAACTCACCCACCTAAAAAGAGAGCTCCAAATCCCAAAGTAGCATTGGTTATCCGTGGCAAAATTCATCGCCTTTTGCAAGGGTCTGCAGACCACCATGTCCCCGAATCCCACCTCTATTATCCAGGCACTGATCAGGAGGAAGAGGAGGTGGAGGCACCTGACAGTCGAAAAGAGCTCCGAAGCATTTATCCGAAGGTTACCCCAAGGGCTGAAGCCTTCCCCCCAAAAGCTTCAATCATCAAACGACATGCGGTGGTGTCAGGGCCTCCATGTGTGGGAGAAGTGGAGCTGAACAGAGAGGGCTGCATTAGAATACCTTGCACTTTACAACATAAAAGCTCCAGATCCCAAGGAAGTCAAAAACGGATATCCTTCGAGAGTGGACTCCGGGAACCTCCAGAGGACATCCAACCAATCCCACTTTACAGTCCAGTCAACCCAGACATGAACGGGACAAAGTTTGCATCAGGAACACGAGAATTTACTTCCCCTCGCATTCGGCCCAAAAGACCATATTCTGCTGGTGACTGTTTGGACTACAACTTCAACAGAGCTTTACCAAATACACTTCTGGAAGATGATGAAGATAGAGAAGAGACATCAAGTGCCATCATTGACCATATTCTGAAGGAGCTAAGGGGCATCAACAAGATCCAAGAGGAAATCTCAGACCTCAGGGATTACCTGAGCTCAGTGCGGGGCTCAGTTGAGGAGGTATCCTCATGTGTAGATGCTGTTTTATTGGAAATCGAAGGCATTCGTTCTAGCAACAAAGGCGGTACAAGTACATGGTCGGGAAGTAAAGATGGATCAGCCACACGTAGGCGGCCTGTCAGTGCTTATGGTAGCTTAGGGAGCCCAGTAGCAAAGTCAGATCTAGACTGTGTTCAGCCAGATTATGAGCACCACAGTATACATGGGGTCCGACTGCCAACAAGGCCAGAAGGGTCTAAGGTTTCCCAAATTGTTTCAACAGCTGATCATCAGGAACTGGAGGACGCTGACGATACTTCTGATCATAGTTCAGATATACCAGAAGGTGCAATAGCAAGAAATCTTAGCTTAAGTTTGCTTGACCATGGAAACTGCCAAGATTTTCCCAGCACTAGCTCTTTGTCTTCTGGCCATAGTTCAAAGTCTGAGTATGACTTACCAGGGCAGTTATCTAGTCTTGAAAGAAAAGAGCAACGAGCTGGTGATGAGAGAGAATGGGCTAACACTATACCCCCACAGAGTGTTAGCAGGGAGTCAAAGTGGCACAAGGATAGCGTTTACCTCAGGGATAGGACTGTAGAGGACATTGCCAGAAAGAGTTCTCACTACTGTGAAGGAGCTGGACACTGGGGTCACTACAGAGGAGCAGGAGGATATGGCTCATCTCTACAGTCATCCACAGGAAGCTCAGATCCTCTCTCTGTTAGCTCTGGAAAGCATTACAACTCACCTGCCAGCACTTCAAGCAGGAAGGAACGGCAGTCACGGTTGAGACGGCCTCAGAGTCAGTCCAGGAGTCACGATCCAGCTGCTAACAGCATTGGAAGCTCGTCCGTTGGGTATGAATATTCTACTGATTTGTCCTACCCCCAAAGTTCAGGTTACCATTCGATTGAGGTGCATGATGGTGAAGCAGAGGAATTTGAGTTTGATCAAACAAATGATCTGTCCTTCACAACAAACAGTGAGACCGAAGCCTATTTAACCTACGAAGAGACTTCTGCTATGACCTGGACAGAGGGACTCTCAGGTGCCTCTGGAGACAGCGCTGTAAGACCCTACAGCAGTCGAAGCTGGGAAAACCGACTCTCTGATCCTGGTACTTCAGATGTCCCAGCTGGAGGTTCAACCGTCAAACGCTTGGGGCGAGCTGTACTTGATTTCAGGTCTGCTTTGCGGGGTGCGCTACGCAAACTTGAAGGACCTGTTGAGGTAAATCCTGGAGACTTTGAACTATCAATGCCTTCTGATGAGTCGCCTTTAAACAGATCCTACGAGGAATATTTAGAGCAGACTTCTTACCAATTCCATGAAGATGTTACTTCTGCTCATGCTTTTGATGATCTGTCCAAAAATAGTACTACTCAGAACACTAATAACTTTTCAGTGGAGCCTTTAGTTGTGAAAACCAGCGAAAGCCTTGCACTGGAGCCCTTAAAGACTTGCCAAAGTCCTCCTTATTGGAACAAGATCCCACCAAGTTTTGAAGAACCATCTGTGGATCCCGACTCTTTAGTCAAAGACCTTACAGACCTACCTGGAGATAACTTAGGTGAAAAGATTTCGAAAGACCCAGCAGATGTTGGTAATAAGGATCAGCTTTCCCAGTACATCACTGCAGAGTCCTTTCCAGCCTCAATCCATGCTGATGAACCTGCAGCACTGGAGGAACCACAGCAGCCTGCAGCTGACATTTCTGGAGGTTCGGAGGTCAAACCAGAGGGAGACGCAACAGAGTCATCAGCAGAAATGACCCAGATCAATGAACGCAAGTTGAAGTGTCTGAGGAGTTTTCAGCAGATTCTACGGGAGAAGAGGGAGACCAGACGCAGCCTTGTCAGTATGACCATGTCCACCTTCTCCCAGGAGGAAATGGAACAAGGTAGCCATTGTTTCAACCTCTGGTCATCCTGTCTTTGTGATTGCTAAAAGCTGAGTTGTATTTACCCTCTGTATAGTAACCTTTTTGAACCAGAGAGACTAGGAACGTGTGAAATTGCCCCACCACTCCGTGATCTTTAGCATCTTGGTATCTCAGTCATATAGACCTACAGCAGGAGTTTACAACTCTTTAGCAATATTTGTTGTGGTTTTGTTTAATCTTTTAAAGTTTTTGATTGCCTGTTACATTTCATCTTCAGTTTTTACGCCCGATCAGGACAGAATCTTGTCCACTGGTCAAGTGAAGGACAGATTAAACTATCTACCACATTTAAACTGTAGCTGAGAGTTGCTTCTTACAAAAATAGGTTTATCTATAGAAGCATTTTAAAGCCTGGGTGCCTCTAAGGTCGGGGTTAATTGGCTTTAACAATAAAGAGAAATCTCTAAAAAGGGTCAGGAATGGACTGAAGCTTGGCAATCTATCGATCAAAGCCACTTTAAAAGATTACCAGAAACTTTTTCTATTAGGAGGTGAAAAACAAATAAGATAGGGTCATTTTAAAACTTTTTGAACAGTGCTGTACATGTGTCTACTGCTACCTGTCTGCGGCTCTGATAGGTGATTGATTGACCTTTTTTGACACCAGGTCTTTGATCATTTCTGTTAGTGTGATTTTCCCAGATAAAGGGAGCGTCTCTGGTACCCATTTAGAGATGGGCAGTTATTGCTTTTTATCTAAAGTTCCCCGGGGTATTTTATTGTACCGTGGTCTATTCTAGAATGATAATTTCTACCCACTTGTGAGTAATGCATCAGCTGCCACTCAGGACTCCCTTGCTCCTCTCCAAGGCGTCAGCACGATCCATTTGCAGAATTAGAAAACATTAATTATCTCCTCGGAAATCAAGTCGGACGTTAAAGACCGGGGATCGGGGAAAATATTAGGAGTCATTTTCATGATGAATTATACATGTTAATGAAACATTTATGACCTCAGACCCCATCTGTAGGAAAACTCAGTGTCTGTGCCGCTTTTAAACTGTAACGCTGTTGTTTTTACACAATGAATCAAGCTGGTCAATGACTATTTTTGTCTCTTCTGTCTTCTGTCTTCTGTCTCGCTGTTTTACAGATGGAAGTCAAGATGGAGATCAGGTCACCTTAAAACCAACCGTCTTAAAGTTATCTTTTTGTTCTGTGGTTCATTTTCTTCTGCAGCTGCTATGTTTATACTGATCCTGGCAGACCCATAATTATACCTACTTGATTTTTAAAAGTAGCGTTGATGGACACAATGTTGTCCATAACAGAATATTCTATAGAAATCTTATTTTCATCATCTCGCTCAATGTAAATATTCACAAATCAATAAAAATGATTGATTGAAAGGTGTTTGGCATGCAGAACTGAAACTCAACCAACACACTTTAGTCTCAACGTTTCCCTCTTGTTATTTGCTATTCACTTTCCTTTTTATCTTATGCTTTTGCATTTGCATGCTCCTTTCTCCTTCAATCAAACTTTCGCTTTTAACTTAATTAATGCATGACCTATGACCTCCTATTTCAGAGCCAAACGCAAGATGGTGACCCCAGCAAGCAGCCGTGGGCCAAGCCAGGGTCTGTAAAGCTTTATGTGTGCTTGCTTGAGTGAACGGTACAAAGTTTATTCTGTTTTTATGTATTTTTTCTGTTATTTGTCCGCTGAAGGGCAAACACACCATTTGGCATCGACAGCATGCCAGACCTCCGCAAGAAGAGGCCTATCCCTCTTGTTAGTGAACTGGTGAGTTATCCCATCAATACTTTTTATTGCTTCCTTTGACAGTTTTGAAATTCACTGCACTAAGTCAAAACTCCACCGATTAAATTTATATTTGGAGATGTACTAAGCAGAGAAAAATTACTGTTGGAAAAGAGAGACATCAACATGTTTTCAACCTCTTTCTGGAAAACAACTTGAAGTTAATTTTAGTTTTTGTATTATTGTTTTTGTATAATCTTGACATTGAATCTAAATTAATTTTTTTATATACTGTGGCTTACTTTTTAAGAAGCCATCAAAGAGAATAATTTATTTCAACATTAAGTGAGAAGATGTAAATTTATAAAAAGGACCAGAAAATTATTCTCTTACATTAACCAAGCAGTTCCTGTATTAAAATAAAACAAGGACATTTTTATTATTTTATACTTTTATTTTAACACCAATCAAGTTGTCATTTTGTCGCAATGAAACAATGTTGGGGTGTTTATACCCTCACCAAGTGGCGCAAAATACTTAAAAGTAAGAAGAAGGTTTCTTAGCAACCATCTGTAAATATCTGCAAACTATACCTCCATTCATGCATGAGATCGATGTTTAATTTCATAAAACACTTTCTTAGTGACATTAGTCAATGCAAGTGGATGACAACAGTGTCTATTATGTAGCAGGTTTCTCTAATTAGGGAGCCATACAGCGCAATTACAGGGTTTGCAGAATGAATGCTGTGCTGAGCCAATATAATGTTTTAACATTTACACACTTAAAATAATGCAGATTGATACTTTTAGAGAAGATACAGGAAAAATGAACAAAAAAAGCACTTTCACATTAATAGTGTCAGGATTTATTAGACATCATGGAAGTCATGTGTCTGCTCACTATTAATTAATGTTTGTGGAGATTTTTTGTTTTCTTTTTTCATACAGATAAAGAAAAAATAATATTCAGGTTGATATTTTGTGTTTGAAATCAAAAGTGAATAAGACAATGGTCAAGGCTAAAGCATAACGATGTGACTCTATGCTCTCTGTCCTTCCTCTCTTTGCTCACGTTCCCTCTCTGTGATTGTCGCCGCTCAGGCCATGGTGAGTAAAAGACCAGTGAGGTTGTATTTGCTTTAGTCTGCAGGTTTGATGGGTTTGGTTTTAAATTCAGACTGCTAGTGGTGAAATCGTATTTTGTACCAGCATGCAGACCAATAAGCAAACACAAAATAAAATCAGCTGAAAGGGGTTTTTTGTCTTGTGTTCACAAACTGAACTGGACTGATAAAGAAAAGCGAAAGGCCCTCTGCTTGATTTCAGTTTTACATGAAAATGTTTTGATTAACATCAGTAGCGCAAAACCAAATACTATTACATATTTGGCTTTTTGAAAATTGTAGGAAAAAGGCAAAAGAAGGGGCTTAAACTGCTGGGTTATGTGTAAAATTTAGGCCTTAAAATGTCTTAAATTAATTTTAAAAACAAGGCATTTGAGTTTAAAACTAGGACTTAGCATTTTTTCTGTTTTAGATTGTTACAGCAGTAAAATACAGTTATCTCCATGCTGTTTTCACAACTGTTAAAACTAGAAAATGACACATTTAAATCTTTCCACCTATTGATTCTGCTTCATTGTCGTATAACATGTTCATTCCAGTAGAAGAAATGCATTACGAAGCCATGAGGCGGCTTGTTTTAATGGTTTCTGACAGCTTGTGCTGTTGGGTTTAAAATGTTTGAGGCGTTTCACAGGTGTGACGCAGCATCAAAGAGTCGTTGCAGCATCAAAAACTGCTTTTGAGCTTTCATTCACGTTGCTTAAAGATTTATAAAGAAAAGCTCCTAAGAGCCGCTCCAAACCGAACGCACATCAAAAGGTTAACGAATATAAACCTAAGTAATACGACTCCTATAATACTTTTATTCATTTCCAGCTGTTAAAGTTAAAATTTGCTTGCTCGTTTGGATATTTTTACTTAATTAGTCCTATTTTTAAATTGTAGGGAAAACCTTGAGAACTGTGTCAAACATTTTAGGGAAGAAAATGCAGGGTGTCCACACATCCCTAGATAATCTTGCGTTCATTTATCTAAACTTGAGGCCTTAATATGTCTTAAATTTATTAAAGGAAATGTAACTTGGCCTTAAATATGTTAATCACGGGTCTTAAAAAGATGCTAATACTTGCTTGCTAGGTACCTAACTACCTAGCTGACAGTTAAAAAGCTATCTAGCTTATTAGTGACTTTCTAATGACAAAGAAGTTATTAGCAGCTAGCATATGGCTACATTGCCAGTTAGCTGGAGTGCTATACGCCATTTTGATTATATGAGAAAAGACCCCAGAAATGTCACAGTTTTGATCCTCTGCATTTCTCTTGTATGTCCTTGCCATGATGTAGGTCTTAAATGTTATTTTAAAATGGTCTTAAAAAGTCTTAAAGTTTGTGGAACCTGAATAAACCCTGAAATGTTTGGAAGACAAAAAGAAAATGGTCCATTGTATGTTTTTGCAATTTCACCTTCAAACTTAAAAGAATCAATCATCAAAACAAGAATTTCTTCAAATAATTGCTTTAATCTTGACAGTGTTTGGCTGTGTGTCGCAGTAAATTTCTGATTTCTCACTTTTCTCTTGTTTCCAGTCCATGATTCAGTCCAGGAAGGCCAGACTGAACTACGCTCTGGCCACTCGGACCTCCCTAAAAGATGAAGAGCTTGTGAGTAGTTCATCTTGTTTATCTCGTTTAAACGCTTTGTGATTAGTTTCTGCTCAGTTTTTCATTTCGCCTGTGTCTCCTGTAACCAAGCTGTTCATCATTTGTTGGAAATGATTGTGAGAATTCAGTTTTGCTGAGTCAGCGTTATGGATCCGAAGTGTGCCTCCATAATTCTCATGGTTTGCTTTGTGCTGACAGCACTGTAATTTGTCAATTTATAATGATGATTACATTTTACATTGGAAGAAACATTAATAATTCAGGTGCACAAAGTAGGTTACTCTACGGCATGTAGGAGAAAACAATCTAGTGGAGAAGAGCTGCAAGGTGAAACTGGGAATACTGGGAGTAAAAATGAGATAAAAGCATCTTTTCATGCCTCTAGTCCTTGTTGGTGGTAAATATAGACTTATTATTACTTTAATAACCTTAGTTTCAAATCTTCATTTCAGTAAATAACTAATCCTGTTCATGGTGAGCAAAAATAAGGAAATCAGCTGAGAAGAACAAAACATTGGACAAAAAACACAGAGTTTAACTTTTAACTTTCTGAATTTCAGAATAAAGGTTTTATGCTTCCTTCAAGTGTTTTTTTTTTCCAAAAAAGAGTTAATTTGCCAAAGGTAAGCTGAAAATAAATTTACTAAATAAGATCTGATGCAATAAATTTTCCCATCCACTGTACCTTACCAGAGGCATGAAACTCTTAACAGGTTCAGCCTGTTACCTAGCAACCCAAGAGGAGCTCTGGCGCGTTTGGTCAGGTTGTGTTTTGTTGCTGGCTTGCCATCCACAAACCACTTGCTGCTTTCTTGTTGGTTGTGCAGGAGGCTCCACTTCTGCTTTTCAAACATGTACGGTTGTCTTATTGCACATCTGTTTGCAACCATTATCACATGCGAGTGTAAACGTTGAGTTGGGGGCGTGGCCAACAGCAGCTTGTTGGATTTAAAGTGACAAGAGGTCCTAACAGTTCATTCTGAAAAGATCAACCTAAAATCTTATTATCTAAGAATGATTTTGTGCAAAAAATGTAACAAACATGTTTCGGACAAACCATAAACCTATCCTAACTTGTTCACGAAAGCATAAAATCTTTAACATTTGCATAACACTTTTAATGGGAACGCAGCTGGAAAATCCAGAAATAATCTACAGATTTCTGTGTATTTTTCTGCTCTGTATTCAGCAGGTTTCTGTTCAGAGTCAGGGAGAAAACAGGCAGTTCTCTGGGATAAGAAGCGTCCAAACACCTTCATTTCATCAGGGATCTTAACTATTGACACCATCCATAACTCATGGTGGATTTTAACCTTTTCTTCTCAGGACAAATGACTTTCTAGTTCAAAACTGTCAGCAGAAGGATGTTGTCCTCCATATTTTTCGGGACAGAAGCGTCTTCTTTTCTGTTCTTCTTTCTGCGACGCCGTTGTCCAGAAGTCTTCGTCTCGCTGTGTGTGCAGAGGCGCTAACAACCACCTGCTGCCGGTGCTCAGCATTCTCTGCTCCCATTAGCACATTTCTCAGTGGGAGTCTGAAACCCTCGGATCATTGAACCTTCATCTCTGCAGCTGACCTTTCACCTTTTGAGGTTCTTAGTGGTGCACAACACTCTTCTTTCTCTTCATTTGTCGCCATTTTGATGCAGAGCCATGCCAGCTGTTTGCTTTTTATAAAGATAACAGGAGAAAATAAGGATTTCAACCACATGTGCTCCATGGTTAAAGCAGTTGTCCTGCTGATTGGACTGAAATCGTGGTTCCTAAAGATTTTCCCAAGGAATTTACACAATATCCTGCAGCACCATGAAACATTTTTTTAAGATTTTCATGTTACGACCCCAAATTTCAACTCATTTTTGAGAGATTTCATGAGTTTGGTTAAGAGTTATCTGAAGAATTGCACATTTTTTAGGTCGATCAACAACCAATGGTTGCCATTGGTGCAAACCAGGAAGAAGACAAACAAATTCATGTGTGATTTTATTTCCGTTTCATATTTAACGAAAACGCCGCAATTGGGAAAATGTGTTTTTTCAACAAAGTTTTGCAGACATTTGTAGTGGCAACTCAGCTAGTGTCAATAAAGTAAGGGTTTTTTCTTTCCTCCTGCTTCCACAGAAAAACCACGTCTACAAGAAGACTCTGCAGGCTCTGATCTACCCCATCTCCTGCACCACGCCGCACAATTTCGAGGTGTGGACCGCCACCACGCCTACCTACTGCTACGAGTGCGAGGGTCTGCTGTGGGGCATCGCTCGGCAGGGCATGCGCTGCGCAGAGTGTGGGGTCAAAGTTCATGAGAAATGCCAGGAGCTGCTGAACGCCGACTGCCTGCAAAGTAAGTTGAGTTACTAAAAAATATGGAAATGTCTCAAGGTGTCATTAAGTCATTAATTTTGAATAAAACTAAATATCTGAAGCCACATCCTGCTATTGAATACTTGCCGCACATTTTAATAGTGTGGGAAGACATTGCTTTTTTATGTACTGTAAAACACTTCCTGCTGCAATCACCCAATAATTAATCTCATGCGACTTTATGCCAACACTTTGTCTACGCTGATGAAGATTCACTAATGCTGTTTGGTTGAAAGTGAAAGTGAGAGCATTCCCTAGTTGCAGATTTTTTTTTAAAGAAATTATTTTGTAGAATATTTAAACTTGATTTGGAGATGTTCAGTTTTTGTTGATCATAAAAAAAATAAGTAAAATCTAAATTTAATTTGACAAGTATCATACCCTGTGCTGACGAAGCAGAACACTGTGAGTTCCACACAACCTATGAGAAAATATGGCTCATAGTGACTAATAGTAAAGTGCGAGGACGTGTTGATGTAACTGGTTTCTGTGTCTTTAGGAGCAGCGGAGAAAAGTTCGAAGACGGGGGCAGAAGATCGGACGCAGCACATCATCATGGCTATGAAGGACCGGATGAAGATCCGCGAGAGAAACAAGCCTGAGATCTTCGAGGAGATCCGGAAAGTGTTTGTCATTTCTAAGATGATTCATGCTCAACACATGAAGAGCATCAAGCAGAGTGTGCTGGACGGCACCTCCAAATGGTCTGCCAAGATCACCATCACAGGTACGCCGTTAAACGCCTGAGAAAATGCTGACTCATGGTTTATTTATTTAGCAAGTCTGAATGAACCTCAGAGCGTTAAGCGACACTCTCTCTTTGGCTTGCTGTTTTCACATTTTTGGTTTTGACTTCTACTGTTGCGTAAAAAAACGCTGCAAGAAATACATGGAGACATTGTGACTCATGAGGAAAAGCAACTACATTTCATAGGTAGTGTATTCCTTTATTTTGCTTTTTTTTTTAAACAAGGTGCAAATTAGGAAGAATACTGATTATTTTTCAGCATTTATGTCTAATGTTTATTGAGAGTGATCAGATTTCACCGGGTGGAAAAAACAGGGACATAAACATTTATTTCAAATCGTTTGCTTCATTGTTCAGGCACCTCTCCCTTCATCACCATAGCAACTGGTGACTCAGCAGATTCTGCTTCCTTGTAGTGTGTCTTCTTGCAACAGCAAAAGAGTATTTTAGAAAGTCTTTTTTGTAGAATCTTTTCTTTAAAATGGTGTTGAATAGAGTTTTTCTTTTGGTCAGAGATCGTTTTTATCAAAGTAAAGAAAATATGGCAACACTTTATTTGAAGTTGGGTGAATAAGACAGTCATGACACTGTCATAAACATGTCATAAACACCTGTTATGAACATGAATAAGCCTTCATGAATATTTATCATTCGGTAAATTATGACACTTTTAATACAAAGTTAACATAATTCAAAATGTCTTTGTTATGACAACTTGACATTAATCAAGAAATCATGACTGTTTAAACTTTACCTTTAATAACATAAAGTTACCTAATTTTTAAAGTGCAATCAGTAATACTTTTATAACAACTTTATATCAGTAATGATTTATTGGTTAATGTCAAGTTGTCATAACAAAGACATTTTGAATTATGTTAAAAGTGTCATAATTTACAGAAAGACGCTTTATGACAACAGTCATAAATATTCATGAAGGCTTATTCATGTTCACGACATGTTATGTCATGTTTATGACCGTGTCATGACAGTCTTATTTACCGCCCTTCAGATAAAGTGTTACCGAAAATATTTTCCTAAGTGGGGAAAGAAAAATGTCTGTTTTTGTTTTTCTTCATGCCGTCATCGTCGCTGTGGCGGTACAGATCCTCGCAGGGCGTGTGGCATCAGGAGGATGTTTTTCTGAACCTCTGGGTGTGGATAACACTCATATCTCTGTGAAGTCAGTCGAATGATTGAACACAAGGATTTTTCTTTTGTTCCAAAGTTTTGCTTTCGTTACTGAGACTCTTTTTAAAAATAGCATTTTGTTGTTTGTGTGACTAACAGAAATCTCACATTTGACAACTGAAACGTTATTAATCTTTATCTCTAAAGTTGTTTTTAAAGGTAAATTAGTCAGAAATCTACTGTTTTGTTCAAAGGATTAATGTAAATCCGAAGTGTCAGCAGTCAGAATGATCATGTCACGTTTTATCCGATTACCACCAATTATTTCATTGACCATTCAGGTCGCATTCACACCAGGCATGTTTGGTCCACTTTAATCGAATTCTGGCTCGTTTACTCTAGAACAGGGGTGGGCAATCCTGGTCCTGGAGGGCCGGTGTTCTGCAACTCTTAGATGTCTCCCTGGTCCAACACACTTGAATCCAACAGCTGAATCACCTCCTAAGAGCGGTCAGGTTCTCCAGAGTCCTGCTAACGACCTCATTATTTGACTGAGGTGTATTGAAGTAGAGACACATCTAAAAGTTGCAGGAGACCGGCCCCCAGGATTGGAGTTGCCCACCCCTGCTCTAGAAAGTCCGGTTACTCTGGTCCGCCTACAATCCTCGGTGTCAGTTCGGTTAAAGTGAACTCTGGTTCGGTTTCAATTAATTTGTGAACGTCAAGCTGACCGCAGACCGCTCCAAAAGCAGGAAGTGGACTGCAGCGCAGGGCATTCTGGGTAAATACAAAAGAAACGTGCTAGCCTAGCGCTAGCAGGAGGAATGTCTCGTAAAAGAGATTAAAGAAAAATCCTACCTTCAACCACTAAAATCTGACACTACTCCATTTTTGTTTACATTTTGTGTAGAAGGAAGTTGTGCTCAGTGTCTTTTTCAGAGGTTTTTGTGTCGTTTCCTCCAGTGGTTCTTGGTGCAGCGCCCCCACAGGCCAGGAGGGGAACAGGTTTTTCAAAGTTTGGTTTGTTTGACTCGGTGAAAACAAAGAGTGAAAACAAACCTCAGCAGCTGAACATGTAGCAAATGTTGCCGTTTTGGTCCCCACTCGAGCCGAGTCTCCAACTCGTAGCTGTTCCTCGACATTCTGAAGTTATGAAAGAAGTTTGCGTCACATTGCATCTCCTTCTGACTCCACACCCAGACAGACTCCTCTACAGAAATTGCTCCCCTAAAAGTCGTTGGTATTAGTTGTGCTTTCCTTTTATTAGCTTCCTTCGTCTCGTTACGAGCTTGTGATGATCCTGTCAGCTCCCATTACTCAACAACTTTAAAATCGACCCATAATGGCGTCCATTACTGCTTCCATAAACAGTGGCTGCTGTTTCTGCTGTGCCACGTCCGTGATTAAGTCATGGATCTTTTTAACTGGTGTTTCTGCTGTGCAGTATGACTGAAGCACAAACAGGACTCCAAAGTTTTTCCTCTCTTAGTGAAAGTTGTACAGGGAGTCAATACCTCAAGTAAAAACCACACTGCAGTAGGTTTCTCCACATGTGTGACACACTCAGGACCCTGAAATGACGACTGTTTTTAATTGATCAGGATGTATTGAAGGAGGCTTCAGTATAGACACGTTCCATGTTATTGTTTACATCCAGAGGTTTAACGCATGCGCACAACGCTGGAGAGTGAAAAGACGATTGTTTTACCTGCCAATCCGTAGCCAGTTTTTAATAAAATGAGACCTGGAAATTTTGGTTTTATTAATTTAGTGCAGTTTGCCACAGCAAAAGGAAAAATAACACATAAAAAATAACACATAAAAACAACTCAAAACCACTAGTATTTCCTTTTTCTCTCCCTCTGTGCCGGCTACTCCACACGGTAGACTCGTTGCCATGGCAACATACAGCAACGGCATTAAACGTATCAGGATTTATCACCAAAAAACATTTTCTACACAAAGAACAGAACATTTAGTTTTAGTTTTCGTTTTCAGGTCTGATGCTTATTTTCTGATTATGCAGTGGTAGATTAGCTACCGATGCTATTAGCTACGATGCTATTAGCTAAGCTAACACTGCGGTAGATTAGCTATTTTTCTGTTAGCTAACTTAAACACCTGCTCTACTGGTGTGTTTATCCCCTTTTTTTTCAAGTTGAACTGAAATACACCAAATTCTGCAGCAGCTCTAGATGCTGAGTTTGTTAAAGTCAAGCTAGCATAACTGACCTGCTTCTCTCTTCCTTGTTTTTTTTTAATTAAAACATTATCCTCACCTTGTTGTTTAGTTGTTGTAGTGTTGACAAATAGTAGTGAAGAACTACGTCCCTTCTTCTTTCGTCATTCGCACATTTAAGATTTAGAGTGATATATTGACAACTTTATAGCTAAAACCAATGCTAATCATCGTTAGCTAGCAGCTTTTTGACCTCCAGCAGGGAGATGGAGGCAGGATTTCGCTCGTGCAACGTTATGCTTCAGCGTATCTGTAAGTCAGAGGTGCAGAAAATGCCTCATGCCACATTCTGGAAAATATATTTAGAGAAATGAAAACCGTTTCAGTGACTCTGAGGTTGTTGTCACTGTGTGAATATTACTCCATGTCAGGTTTCTGCAGATACGAACATCAGGCAATGTTTACCTCCAGTTCACCCAGCATCAAGGCGACTGCTGTTACCAAAGCGACCAGACACATCCCAGCATGTCGTAGCAGCGGTGTTGCCATGGCACCCATCACAGGTTGTCTCTCCAATCAACAGTGATGAGCCCAAAGATGCAGAGATAACCTTAAAGCTGGTCCTGAAATTAATTCATGGTCACGGGATTTCTTTTTTGTTTTTTCCTGCTCATCAAGGCTGAAGCACAAAACAGACTTTACAACCTGCAATTAAAAAAATGCACTTAAAGGATAAAAAAAACCTAATTTTTTTTAGCATGTCCTCTTTAAATAATTCAATCAGATCTAAATTGATGTTGCAAAGTGTTTAAAGTTGACAGTTAACTGACGGGATATGTTTTTTAACCTCCGCAAATTAATTTGGGACTTTCTTCCACAATTGATGTAAAATTCCCTTTGATGTGATGTTATCAGTCACCGCCAGTCAGTCAAAGAATCGAAGAAAGATCACATAGAAATCAAGAATATTTAAAGTCACAAGTTCGAACCTGATAGACGATTTATGAATTTCAGTTTCCAAAAACCAGCAAAACTATTTTCACAGTGTGGCATGAAAATATGCAACTTTTATCAAAACTAAAATAAACTTTTTAATAATATTCTAACTTATCAAACACATTTTGTTTTTCTGATTTCAAATTCTAAACAGTCTTGAAGACAAAATGTAATTTTAATTGTGTGGCTCTGCCACATAAAATGATGAACTTTTAAAAGTTTAAGCAGCATCACAAAACGTTTTGCTCACACAGAATGAATATTTCTGATTTTCATTCCTTAAAATATCTTAAAACAAAATCTAATTTCCAGTGTTTCCAGTCCACCTTCTCTGCTTTCTAACTCGTATTAAGGCTCCGTGTTTCTGTGGAGGTTTTCTTGTTGCACTGGATGACTTTAGTTAATCGCTTTTCCCTGCATCTGCCTGTGAGTCACGAAAACTGTTACGAGTCTTTGCATAACAGTGTGGGTGATATCTTCTGTTTTGATGAGTGTGTGTGTGTGTGTGTGAATGAGAAAAAGAAAGAGTAGGTGTTTGTTTTTCTTATGCAATTTCCACAGTCATGGTGTGTTTTCGTTATTCCCTCAGTGGTTAGCGCTCAGGGTCTGCAGGCCAAGGACCGGACCGGCTCCAGCGACCCGTACGTCACCATCCAGGTGGGGAAAACCAAGAAGAGAACAAAGACCATCTACGGAAACCTGAACCCCGTCTGGGAGGAAAAGTTCAGCTTGTGAGTGCAGATTTTTGGCTGTTATGAAAAACATTCCTGCTTGTTATGCCCTTGTTTAAAATCGCTCACACTGCAAACCCACGGTGGTGATATCATTTGGTTCAAACCTCTCATATCTGTGAGGAAATCAGTAGCGATTATCCTGATTTACCTTCATCTGATTAACACCTTTCATCTTTAGAGACACAGAAAATCACTTTTACGTTTCCTTACGTTTCACTGAAGTAATCTTCAAACGTATGTGATCTCTGAACACTTTTGATTCAAAGGTTTAGACACCCCTAATTAAATGTCATTTGAAGTCAAATCCTAAAGTGATTTAAATGAGATTGTTTGGGTCATGCGCCTTCACTTTTTGCTCCACAGGTCAACTTGAGATCAACACATGTAGCTGCAGAAACAACTGGACAGCTCTAGAGACATTTCCTCTCTTCATTTTTATTTTTATTCATCTTCTGCCTCTGCAGCGAGTGCCATAATTCGTCGGACCGGATCAAACTCCGAGTGTGGGACGAGGACGACGACATCAAGTCGCGAGTGAAGCAGCGACTGAAGAGAGAGTCGGACGACTTCCTGGGTCAGACCATCATCGAGGTCCGAACCCTGAGTGGAGAAATGGACGTCTGGTACAACCTGGGTACGTATTACTACAAAACTATGTATAGGGTCTGCTGTGGTGGCTCTGGGGTTAAGCACAACCCGCATATGGAGGCCTCAGTCCTCGACGCAGCCGTCGCAGGTTCGATTCCCAGCCTGGCGACCTTTTCTGCATGTCTTCCCCCTTCTCTCATTACCTATTAAATAAAGACCACTAGAGCCAATAAAACCTTTAATGAAAAAAAAAAAACAATGTATAAACACAGCTCATTAAGCCGCTTTCGTTCCTCAGCATCCCGTCAAGTTCTGCAGAAACCTACTAATTACCCATTAATTTACATCAGGTGAAGAAAACAAAACATGAAGCTGCACCTGTTTTACTCATTCATGAA
This sequence comes from Poecilia reticulata, assembly GCF_904066995.2. NCBI lineage: Eukaryota > Metazoa > Chordata > Actinopteri > Cyprinodontiformes > Poeciliidae > Poecilia > Poecilia reticulata. Next base: position 31,652,248 of record NC_088838.1, read on the forward strand.
GGAAAAGGTTCAGCTCAGCTCCTGCTGAGTGAAGCAGGGCTTTGGTTTCCCTGTAAATCTGTGACTGTGTGTTTTCCCTGTCAGAGAAGAGAACTGACAAGTCGGCGGTGTCCGGCGCCGTCCGCCTTCAGATCAGCGTGGAGATCGAGGGAGAGGAGAAGGTGGCGCCGTACCATGTGCAGTACACCTGCCTTCACGAGGTACGAACTGAAGAATCAGGGCTACTGACTCAGAATCTGAAAGAGCTTCGTTCAAATTTAAATATTTTTTAAATCACGTTTGGCACATTTTTGTATTTCTGTTCAAGTCTCTGCCGCTTCTGAAAACAGCTCACATAGGCCTGTTGCAATAAATCAATAAATCGCTTCATAAATTAAAGCTAGCATGATTTATTGATTTTCTCCTTCTACCAAAAACTGAATGATAAAAATCTTCAGTCTGGTTCTTTTCTCTACACTGGTCAATTTAAACAAAATTGACCTTCAAAATTTATTTTTTTCTGTTGTTTTATTTATTTTTAGGTATTTAAAATGTCTTCCAATTCCAGTGTTAAATGTTAATTATAATTTAATGTTTATTGATCTATGAGAATGTGTTGGTTGTCCAGGAGGCTCCACTTCTGCTTTTCAAAGATGAGCTGTTGTATAATTGCGCATCTGTTTGCAGACATTTTCAAATGTGAGTGTAAACGTGGGGAAGCAGCAGAGTAGGATGTAAAATATGTTGTTGTTAATTTATATAATGTAAATAAGCTTAACTGAGTTTGACTTGAGCTAAAATCGAAATGCAACTTTATATCACCAAGCTAGCTTCTAATTCTTTGAGTTTTGTTTTCGTTCAGAACATGTTTCACTACTCGACGGACATCGAGGGAGGCGGGATGGTGAAGATCCCGTCCACTCAGGGCGACGACGCGTGGAAGGTCTACTTTGACGAAGTTCAGCAGGAAATCGTGGACGAGTTTGCGATGCGCTACGGCGTGGAGTCCATCTACCAGGCCATGACGTAAGCTAGCTGCTTGATGCAGTTCACCAACTACTCCTGGATTTTAGCTCAATTAAATCAGGAAATTCTTCATATTATTGTTTCTGAGCAGCTCGGTGTGTGTGTGTGTGTGCGTGTGTGTGTTTTTGTGTGTGAGGGGTCAGCGAGGTTTTCATAAACTATAAACAGAATGCAAATCAGTTTATCTCGCGTAATGAGAATGCATGACCTGCTGCGTTTTCCCCCTCCGTGTGATCAGATGGAGAGAAAGACTCGGTGCGCTCACATCACCACATACAAGCAAATGCAAACCGATATAATTTCATCAATAATCCCAGAATTAGATGAATTAGATCTGAACCAGACTTCACCCCAGTGGAAAAGAAGCTGTGGAGAAAACAAAGAAGCTAATGCCAACTTAAAACTGGGATTGAAATACAAAGGTTTTACTAAAAGAGAATGAGGTTGTAGTTAGCTCCAACACAAAAAATAAGACATTAATTATCCAAGGTTTTTCTCATTAAGCGTGGATATTATCTAATTAAAATTGCTTTTTGTAATTTTTAGTTTATATATATAGATATATATATTAAAATAGATTTTTTTCCCTGCTAGGACTATAACTATTTTCTTGAAAATAAACAAAAGTAATATTACTATGGCCTTAACAAACCTAAGTTGTCACGAGGACTGGGCGATGAATCGATTTGATTAATTAACTGCATACTTTGTTGTTCAACTCGCATAAGAAATGATTGAAATTAAAAAAAAAATTTAAAAAATTAAAAATTTTTCTGTCATTTGTAATTTAATTAAAAAAAAAAGTGAGAAATAAAAACTGGAAACGAGATGTAGTAGTAAAAAAAATCTTAATGTAATTTTTACAACACAGGCTTCTGCTTTGCTGCTTCTTAGAAAAGTCTGGAATCGCCATGGCAACCAAAGAACGCCTGGCTCTATCATGACTCAGCAGGTTTTTCTTCCCTGCTTTATTCTGAATCCCCAATCCGACCAACCGAAATAAAGCCGTGCTTTCCATTGGGTTGTAGTTACCCTGTGGAAAAATAAGGTTGTTTATTTCTTTGCCACTCAGAAACGTTGACCGTTTTCCTCCACCCCTCCAGGCATTTCTCCTGCCTGTCGTCTAAGTACATGCTGTCAGGAGTGCCGGCAGTGATGAGCACCCTGCTGGCCAACATCAATGCCTTCTACGCCCACCCCACTGCCTCCACAAACGTCTCCGCGCCCGCCAGATTCGCTGCCTCCAACTTTGGGGTGAGTGGCCGCCGCAGTAATGGGGGAAACAAACGCAACATTTCTGGTGTTTTCCTCGCGGGACGCCGAGTGGAGCTGTCAGTCCGTTTGGAAAAGTGTCAAAATATTGCTAGTGTTTATTAAATTGAAGAGAAATTAGTGACAGAAACCGAGAGAGAGGTGACGCGTGGAACATTTGTTTTGGTTAATTTATGTACTCAGTGTATTATTTGTGGTTTATTTAAAACATGGAAGCATTAAAAGCTTTTTTTTGCCTTTTTTTAGAGAGAAAGTTTTGTAGATTGTCAAATAATGTGACAATGGATTTAAATTAAGATGTCCATCCATTTTATCGAATATTCAAATTTTTTAAGATTACATTTTTTTAAGTTCTGAATGTTTTTCCACTAATGCACTCCTTAGATTTCCACAGTTCAGTGATGTCAGAGCGCCCGAGGCGGCCATCTTGTTTGACAAGCATGTTTGACAGATTCTCCGTGTTTGGATTTTGAAAAAGTTGTACAAAAAAAGTCATAACATTATAGGAAGGAAATCATAATAATACAAGAAAATAGTTTTTACAATTTGAGAATAAAATCATAATATTAATAGAACAAGACTTTAAAAATACCATAAAAAAGTCGTAATGATTGTAGAATAAAGTCAAAATATTATCAAAAGAAAGGAGTTAAAAGACGAGAGAAATTCTCAGTGAAATGAGACAAATTCCAGAAAAAATCACGTTTATTTTTCTGTACGAGGAACAAAGAATAAACCGTCGTTACAGATTAATTGTTTTATTATGAACATTACAGTTTGTTAAAGTAACCTCCACAGTTCCAGCAGGTTAATTTTCATATTGGATCTATTTTTCATCCTTACATTGTCACTTCCTGTGAGACTTGGTGGTTCTGAACCGTGTGTGTTGGTCCAAATCGGACCGGTGGCCATTTTGGGAACCGCAGGCAGGTGTGACAATTCGGCCGGACTGAATGGCTACTGGGATTTCTGCCAATCGTGACGGTTTCTCCTGTCCTGCACGGTTCTGCTTCAACGGGTCAGAGGAAGCAGACAGGTCCGCTGTCATAATGAGAAATGGTGTAGGAGTGTTTTTGGATTGTCAGCTCAATAATAAGCCCTGCTGGTTAGTTTGTTTATCTCATTAGGTTCTCCTGACTAAAATGTTCCAGTAAGCTGTTTCCCTCCCATCTGGTCAACTTATAGGCTATTAATAGACGGAAATGCCTTAGTCAGCATGAAATAGTAGAATAAAATGTTGCATAGCAATGTTTTTCATCCTGAATTAGCTCAATGATTGATTGTTTATGAATTAACGAGGATGAAAACAAACCGAATGGAGGTAACCAGTGAATTATTAATATCATTAGTGGAAAATTGCCAAATATTTTAGTAATAAATACAAGTCAGCCTTTATAGTATGGAAGACCAGAAGTGACATAATTAAATACAAAAGCATAAATTTAAATATTTTGTTTTTCCTTTTTCTTACACTGGCATTTTTGTCAAGAAATGTAAATATTTTGTTTTTCCGTTTCTTTATAATATGCGTTTTCATCAAGAGAACAAACCTTTTGGCAGTAATCAATAAATTGTTTATATCATTAGTGGAAAATTTCCAAATATTTTAGTAGTAAATACAGTTCAGCCTTTAGTGTATGGAAGACCAAAAGTGACATAAATAAAATAAAAGCATAAATTTAGATATTTTTATTTTTACTTTTCTTTACGCATGCATTTTGTCAAGAAATGTAAATATTTTGTTTTTACGTTTCCTTATATATGCATTTTCGTCAATAAAGTATTCTATTTCTTTTTTACGATTTCTTTAGATACATGTTTTCATTAAATGTGTATATTTTCTTTTGGCTTTTCTTTATAGATGTGTTTTTGTCAAGAAATGTATATACTTTGTTTTGTATTTTGCTTTTACAAACCTTTGTTGAAAAACAAAATACAAACATTTCTTGATGAAAACGCGTCAAGAAAAAGGAAAAACAAAATCTATATATTACTACTTTTATTTTTAATTATGTCAAACCTGTTCAGGGGACAACAGGTGCATAAGATGTTTTTTCTTCTAGTTTCTGGTCCCCAACCCTTTCTGATGATGTTAGCATTCGGGTTAGCAACAAAACACAAGATAGTTGGAAAAATGTTCAACTTTTGTTGCTTTCTGCTGTCGTGGAAAACCTTTACGACATAAATATATTCTGGGAATGGGCTAATCAGAACCCAGACTAGAACATAATCTCATGCTAGATTAGGAATTAAGAAAACAAATATAATTTGTGATTTAAAATTTGCTCTGTTAAACGATAATACTTTGATGAAATAGTTTCAGATGAAACTCTCGGTTGAATTGCTCAGGATTTCTCTCACTGAAGGTACAAAAACATGTTTTCAAGCCTGTAATTTTCTCAGAATAATAGATCCCATATTTCTCGTCCATAAATTTTTTATTTTTGACCGCAGATAAAATACCAAACAGCAGGGAGGCCGTTTTATTTTCTGTCTCGGTTTCGTCTCATTTAATGGTTACATTCTGATTTCATAATGGAGCTGCAGTTTCTCTTCTCTGTCGCTCCTTATAAAAAAAATAACATTTATCCCCCTGGATTCTCTTTCTCTGATGTTTCTGTTTCTCAAAAGCAAAACTAGGTTTGCATTATTCAGACTCCGTATTATGAAAGCTTCCTAAAGCTGTGTGAGGAAATTGGCGCTTTAAAAATATTTCAGTTGAAGAAAACCTTTTGAAGTTTTTGGGTTCATATATACGTATTATATCTAATTGGAAAGCTAAGACGCTTGAGATTTTTATTATGTATGTCAATGAAGGACAAAATCACAGTTATAGACGGAGTAAATGCTTTTAAACCACCCAAATATGCAAAATAAAGTCCATTTCTCTGTTTTTCCAAAACAAGCTTTACATCCAAAATCTGAACAGATTCATAGATTAGTTAAGGTAAGATCTTAAAGGGGCAGTATTATGTTTTTTTTCCAGAGCTATTTTACAGCACAATTAATATCTACATTACCTTCAGTTGTTATAAATATGACTTAAAGAAAATTTGACTCCACATTTTAATGCCTTGAAGTTGGGCCTCTGTCTCTTTAAGAAGCTCCTGCCCTTTCTGAAGCTCCGCCTTCAGGAAGTCATCACAACACGGCTCCTCTATTAATCTTTTATCAACGTTTTTACCTAAGAATTGGGTCTTATGATGAGTCAGTAGATGCACAGTGTCACCAGGTGTTTGCTGATTGCTACTGGCTAGTCTGAAGGAGCTGAGTGGGGGAGGAGCTTCATCCTCTAAGGCGGGGCTTGGTCCACCCAGGTGTTTTACACAGCTGAATGATTCCCATGGAGATTAGAGGATTTCTCAAACATGCATGAAAGAATCAAAGCAACACTCATTTATATTTTAGATAAAACATGATGTAAAGCTAAAAGAAAAGTTGATTTTACATGATACCGTCCCTTTAAGAGTAGTGACACATTTTTGAGTAGAATACAACTTCATTTCTTTGCAGTTGTGTTAGTTGGTGCTTGTGGATTTTCCTCCTATTTTTACTCTTTTTTGTCATGACAGTCGTGACTCACAAAGCCGTTCTACACGCTCTGTGCTTCTCCCTCTTCATTTGTGTTGCTCCTGCCTCCATGGGACGCTCCAGAGGCATAACCAAAAACAAAACTCTCAGGATTATCACATTTTTTTGTAAAAATACAAAGATTTTTTTTTATTTTTATGCACAGAAACTTTCTTAGTATGCCTACAAACAATAGTTTCCACTTTTCTGACGGTATAAAGGGAGGCGTCAAACGTAATTTTAAATGGTTGCATAATAAACATGCTGCATTTAGGGAATCTTTTCCATGTCTTGTAACCAATCAGATCATAAGCAGTGAGAGTGGAAGCCCAGCTTTCCACTAATCTGAGATAAAACCCAGTCTGGTTCCTCACTTTGTTGTCCAAGTCGTGACTCCCTCCGCGGCAGATAACTCTCCCCCCAAGCAGCAGGTTCTTTCTTCCCCGTGCCATGCAGATACATTTGTGCAGCCAATGCAATGTGGAGGAAAGTGGATAAAAATAAGCATTGGGGATACCGCTGCTGGCCATAATTCAGATGAGAGAGCCGAGTTAGAGGATCCAGCAGCTCCTTTATGCCTGATTTTTAAGAATATAAACTGAGATCAACCCGCTTTCAAATGGTAAAACCATAATCAGAACGTTTTTTGATATTATCTTCAAGTAAATAAACTACTGTAGCTTCAATGTTTGTGATCCTAAAAGCTGTGAGTTTGTGCCTTTTACACAGAAACAGAGCAGTCCTAACTGCTCCATTTTGTTTGTGAGATGCAGTACTACAAGTGAATTGAACAGAATAAATATTGATTTATGTGTCATATTTGGGGTTTGAAAGGACCCAAGAGCAAAGTCAGGACTCGATCGAAATTTTTTATCAAGTTAATTGCAGGATATGTCATCGCAGTTTAATCTGAAACTATGCATCGTTGTTAACATTTTCAATTCAAAAACCCTTGTTGTTGCTAAATTATTCAGTGAATAAACATAATATTTATTCAACAACAAAAAAAATTGATAATAAAAAGAATGTAATGAGTCCACCAGGTGTTCACTAATTGGTGCTGGCTAGTCTGAAGGAGCTGAATGGGGGAGGAGCTGAGCCTCCTGGGCGGAGCTAGCTCCACCCAGGCGTTTGCACAGCTGAATGGTTGCCATGGAGATTAATCTATGTAATTAAGTAATCAAAGATAACGCGTTAAAGTTCAGGCTTTAATTAAGACAAAGTGAACTTAAATTATCTACAAAGCAAAAGAAAAAAGGCCTGATAATAATCTAAGAGAAATAAATTCAATAAACTAAAAGGAATGAACCAGTACGGCAACACATTTGTAACAATAATGAACACAGAGACATGGTAAAACCTATAGAGCATTAATAAAATTTTGGGTTAGATTTCCCCAAAATGGCAAAACTTTTTGCTATTTTTATTTTTGCTGACATAATTTGTGGCTTTCAGGAATGTTTTCATAAACTCGTTAAATTTGAACTTTATTAAAAGTAATCTACAGTTTTGTACCCCACCAGTATTGTACCTTTATAAGTTGAGGTATATTTGGCATTAAGCATTATTTACATCTGAAACAATGAATATGTGTATAGACTGTTAGTGATACTGAGATAGCATCATAAATAAAGATGTGCATCATTAATAGTGTGTGTAACCGATGCTGTGGCTTTATTAGCTTCCATCTAATTGAGTTTCTTACTGTGTTTTCTCATGGAAATAAGTTGATTGCTTATAATTAATCTTCTGCCTGGTGTTTGATTAAACATTAACTTTGCAAATTATCAGTAGCAGCTGTTCAGTGTTGAGTTTAAGATTCTTTCAGTAAAAATAACTGAATAAAGGAAGTTACCCGTCTATTGAGGAAAGAGTTATTTGTAATCTCTACACAGCATAATCCGAATATTACATGTTAATTACATTTTACAGATTTTCTTTCATGATATTTTCTGTTTTTGCTTTGTTTCTCTCATGCATGGATTTTCCTTGCAGTCTAAACAACTCTAAGAGTCCGTGAAACATTTCTGTGATTCTCTTGGTTTTGCTCCAACAGAGGGATCGTTTTGTGAAGCTCCTGGATCAGCTGCACAACTCTCTGAGAATCGACCTCTCCACGTACAGAGTGAGTGGAAGCTTTTGGCATCGTCAGCATTTAAAAATAAGTGGTTTTAATGCAAGAAAGGAAAATATTTCCTGGGAGAAGAATGCATAAGTTTGAAATTATTGATATGAAACTGGAAACTACAAATTTTTCTATAGAACAATGCACAATAAATGAATGTCTAAAATAAAGTTTGTTGTCATTTTAGTGTTATTTCCTTGTTGTGCCTGTTGTTTCTAAGTCTTTAGGATTTGCAGAACATGTTGGCTGGAAGTCCAAAACTTAATTTAGTTCTTCTACAGGAAATGCTTTGACGTTATTGTTCAAATAGCGTAATAGGGAATAGAGAAAACTGAATGGATTGAAAAATATGCCCCAAATCAAAACAAGGATTTCTACTTGGCACCAAGAGACGATAAATGAAACTTTTCTGCAATCCTGGAGACTCCAAATATACAACAAAGTGTATTTAATTGATATTTAAGGGCGATTTAAAGTTTTGTTTGAGTAATAAATCTTATCCTTTACCAGTTTAAAAAGTTTAAAGATGTTTTTAGTGTTAAATAAAGTCTGATATTCAGAGATGTTGTGTGTTTTTGTTGCAGAATAACTTCCCAGCCAGCAACAAGGCTCGACTCAGCGACCTGAAATCGACGGTAGATCTTCTCACCAGCATCACCTTCTTCAGGATGAAGGTGACAGAAAAACATCCGACTCATGAAGCTTCATGTTGTGAATGAATTAGATGGAGCACAAAGGAACATGACACTGAATTTTGTAGTGAAGTTAAGCAAACAAATATGTGCATTTCAGGCAATTTATCCTCCACCAATGTTCGTAATCGCGACAGGCCTGAGCCTCCATGTTGTTTTAACGCCATGACTGTTTCATGAAGTGTTTCTGTTGGTTCTGTTCGCTGCTGCCCGTCCTCCCGCTCACTGGCTGCTGACGTTCAGGTGCTGGAGCTGCCGAGTCCGCCCAGAGCCGCCAACGTGGTCCGGGACTGCGTCAAGGCCTGCCTGAACTCCACCTACGAATACATCTTCAACAACTGTCTGGAGCTCTTCAGCCGCCAGTTCCAGCCCGCCGGCCCACAGGTGAGTCTGTCTGCAGCTCCTGATCGATCAGCTTCATTTACTCACATCTGTGATCCGTTAGCGATCTGAACCAACCCTTAATGCGACCCGGAAGGTTGTGCAGCTGCTAAAATAAAAATAAATCAGACTTATAGAGTTTCATTAAGATTTAAATGATAATATTTTTTATGATCACAGATATCTTCTCTACCACAAAGATCAAATATACAAATGAAATATAATAGAATGAAAGAAAAAAAAAAGATAATCCACAATATTATCTGTTTTAATCCTTAATTTGGTCCTTTTTGTCTACATTGTCAGATTAAATAAAACACTTTCACGACCTTCAGTAGTTTTGGAAAATTTTCTGATGCATTTCAGTATTTCTTAATGGGGCTGCACAGTGGCGCAGTTGGTAGAGCTGTTGCCTTGCAGCAAGAAGGTTCTGGGTTTGATTCCCGGCCCCGGTCTTTCTGCATGGAGTTTGCATGTTCTCCCTGTGCATGGTGGGTTTTCTCCGGGTACTCCGGTTTCCTCCCACAGTCCAAAAACATGACTGTTAGGTTAATTGGCCTCTCCAAATTGCCCCTAGGTGTGAGTGTGTGTGTGCATGGTTGTGTGTCCTGTGTTGCCCTACGACAGACTGGCGACCTGTCCAGGGTGACCCCGCCTCTCGCCCGAAACGTTAGCTGGAGATAGGCACCAGCAACCCTCCCGACCCCATTAAGGGACAAGGGTGCAAGAAAATGGATGGATGGATGGATGGATATTTCTTAATGCATTTAAGGATTATTATGTGAAGTAAAATTTATTCTCATGGACGCTGCTGCACAAACTAATGGACTAATAAGAGTCACCATCAGCGCCTCTGAATATTTTACAACTTTGCTCTGAAATATGTGTCTGTTAATGAGTGGAAACCTGTTTTTCTGTCTTTTTATTTTGCATAAATTAACCGAACGTTTCAGCCTTACAAAGATTGCACAAAGTCTTCTTTTTTGTCAGCTACTCTAATTTTTTCAAATTGATTTTTCTGTTTAAAGCCTGAGCAGGAGAAGAAGAAGAAGAAGAAAAAGAAGGAGAAAACTGAGGGAGAAGCAGAGGATGGTGAAGAGGAAGAAGAGGAGGAGGAGGAAGAGGAAGAAGAAGAAGAGGAGAAAAAGGAGGAGAGTCAGCCTGAAGAGCAAGGCCCGAGCATCCAGAACCTGGACTTCTGGCCGAAGCTCATCACGCTGATCGTGTCCATCATCGAGGAAGATAAAAACTCATACGCGCCCGTCATCAACCAGTCAGTTTCATTCACCTGAACAGATTTACACCCACTTTCATCATCAACGTAAATTCAGTTTCTTTATTGTCACTTCAAATCAGCAAATCAAGATTTAATTGCATAACATTTAGTAAAAAATTTTATTTTTCTGACATTCACTTCAACTTTTTGAGAAAATTGGTCCATCAGACAACATCAGAAGTCTTTAGATTATTATTACGTAACTCAAATATGGCAGCAATGATGACATAAAATGATTTTATCCTCTGCTCTGCTGGCTGCTCTGATGATGAGTTACTCATGTCGGCATGCTGGATGCTTAAAGAATTCGACTTCTGTCTGATTCTTACGTAGGGATTTTTATATTCCCGGAAAGGGAATATAATTTTATTTATGCCGAAATATGGCATAAATAAAGAAAATGAATCTGCATCACAGTAAAAGCAGCATTCCCTGTCCTGGTCAGGGGACACTGTGAATTCCCAACACACACACACTCTATTCAGAGCACAGGAACCAAAAAGAAAACAGATTCACAAAAACTACTTCAGTTTTTCACATTTAATGTGTCAATATTTAGCTTTTCCTTTCCGACCCTTTCAGATTTCCTCAGGAACTGAACGTGGGTAAAGTCAGCGCTGAGGTCATGTGGACTCTCTTTGCTCAGGACATGAAATACGCTCTGGAAGGTAAAAACACGTTTAGCGGTTGGTACCATCTCCATCCGACCTCTAAATCCTCGCCATCAACTCTCTTCTCATTCTTCTTCACCATTTCCTTCAGTTTTGGATAAAGTTGATCACTATCGCTGGAACAATGGTGAGATTAGAGGAATATAGCTGATAGTCAGTAGGTGTTTATATTATCATAGTGCATTTATCATTGTTTCTATTTCTATGCAACATATTCAGGGTATCATCATACAATATCGTTAACATGCTTCACCTAAACTAGCATTAAATGTTGTTATTCCTCGCTTATTGGCATTCCAATTAAATATGTAAAATAAATCAAAACAACTTTTGTTTCAGCTCAGAAAGTCTTTTTTTTTTTGTAATTTCTGAGCATAATATCCAAATTTCAGATTTTTTTCCTATCAATTTTTTAACTTCCTTGTTTTTTCTAGAAAATTTCTGAGATTAATCTTAAAATTTCCACGTTTTTTGGTGGAAATTTTATATTTTTTTTTCTATGTACATTGGCTCTAATACGCCATCGTAGAAAATCTGTTTAAATAAAGATTAAATAAAAATAAATTAAGAAAAATAAACCACATATTCAGAATATTTAGGGTTTTTTCTCTTTGGAAAGTCACTGAGAGCTTAAGACGTCGATGCTAACTGGGTTAGCGCACCAGTGGTATTTGTTTATCTTACAGACAGACATGCTAAACTTTGTAGCTAGCTGCTAACAACAGCGTTAGCTTAGAAATCAAGATTTGTGGCCTTCCTCTAGTTACCAAGTCATTTCAGGTGTTTATTGTTAATCAATTTTTAATGAGCGGTAGAGACTTTTAGGTTCTCCTAGCTGTCATGCTAACAGCTAGCAGCTAACTGACAGCATGCAGCAACATGTGGCCAGTGAAAGAGCTTCTGAAATGGGTTGGAACTACAAGAAAGCATATATTTAATATGACTGAATAAAACCTTTCTGTGTTTTCTCAAACTTTCCTCAACCTACATTATTTATAAATAAAAAGCTCTTTCGCTGTAGCTCTGAGACTTGTAGAAATCCTGCAAAATGTTTTATCCTGAAGTATTAGATCATTCATAAATAGTGATATTTTTTATCCTGGTTCTGGATTTGTGTGACATCAGTGTTGTTTTATAAATTCACCCTCCTCTGTTTGTTAACGCATCACGCTTTCTTTTCGCTCTCTGAACTCTCTCTGCTTCACTCGTTGTTCTGTTGCCGTCTCAGCTCCTGCCACATTTCACATCCGCAGAGTTGATTTTTATGCTGGTAAGACTTTCTGTGTGCGTGTGTGTGTGTGTGTGTGTGTGTGTGCGCGTGAGTGGGTGTGTGTGTTTTAGCAATTCTCATTTTTTTCCACAAAAATGCCGCTTTTACAATGGAAACAGACAAAATGTCGTACTGAAGCGCACCAACCTGTGTCGTACCGCTCAGTTTAAACTAAGCCTTGTAGGGACTAAAGTTGTCCTAAATATGAATTAAAGTTAGGGATCGGTGTGTGAATTAAAGCTGCAGTATGAACCTTCATTTAAAAATATTGTTTTTCACATATTTGTTAAAACTGTCACCATGACCCAGATAATCTGTGAAAAGATCGATCTCCACCTTCTCCCAAAGATATTATCGCTGTCTGAAGAAATACATCGCTCCTGACCAAAAACAACCAATCAGAGCCAGGAGGCAGGTCTTAGCGCTGTCAATCAACCTCTTGTACTCGCTGTTAAATGTGCTAACAGTTAAAGTTACACTAAAATTGTTTATCTGCCGTCATTCAAAATAACTTCACATAATATCACTGAAAATATATAAAATCACAAGAGCAATTTTAATAGGCTACCATGAACTTAAATTTATGTTTTTGATGGAAAATAGACAGTTTCTCCTCCCCTTTCAGAGCAATGCAATATTAATAAGAATAACAGAAATCACTGAAATGACAAAATCCCAGAAATATCACATCAGGTCTGAAGGGGTTAATTTATATTGATTTGTTCTGATAAAAACAGATCTTATGCTGCAGCTTTAAGCTGTTTTCTATGTTTAATTTTTCTGTTTTTCTTTCACAGAGCATGAGAACCATAAGCTGTGTAAGTCTTCAGACTACATGAACCTGCACTTCAAAGTCAAGTGGCTGTACAACGAGTACGTGAAGGAGCTGCCCGCCTTCGCAGACGATGTGCCTGAATACTCCGCGTAAGACGCTCTTCCTCTCCCCCTATTTCAAAGGGAAGCTCCTCCCCATCAATTTTTGATCGATTGTTTAATTTGCCCCCAATGTGCTGCGTGTCGAGCTACACAGAGGTGTGGCTGTTAGCGCTGCTGCTGCCTCGCTACAAGATGGTTCTGGGTTTTAATTCACTCTGAACTCGGCAAATGTTTGCCCTACTAACTTTTGTCTTTCTACACTTCTAACCCTCCTTCCCAAACTACAGGAAATACTGATCTACTGAATAACAGATGTCACACTAGCCATTTCAACAACTTCTTTAGACTGGGTGAAGAGTACGACATTATTCTTGAATAGGTTAGGATTATGGGCGTTTAAAAATCATGTTCAAACATTTTTTTGCGATGTTACATTCGGAAGATTTTGAAGCGGCTCATTTTCCAGAAAAAAACATTAACGTATTACCGAAAACAAAATATCTGAGTGGTTTTTTTTATGCAGTTAAACTGTTTTTATAAGCAGGTGAAACCCAAATCAAAGTAATAAAAACGTGTAAAATGTGAATTTTGCAAATGGTTTCTGAAAGGCAACAAAACACTTGTCTTTTCCAGCAGCCATTGTACAGGACATACGTTGGTAAAACCAGCTGGAGCTCAGATTGGGTTGCTAGGTGACGGGTGGAATTCCACTGGGGTTGCTAGGTAACGGCGCATTTACACTCCGGAGTTTCCTAAAATGGTTGACTTCCTAGACTTTAAAAAACATAAACTTATTGCCAAAACCGGCTTTGTGGGTTTTCTTAAGCACTTGGGTTGATATTAGAAGCAGTAAGAACCCGATGGAAGTATAAAAATGTGAATTTTGCGTAAAATGTCCATTTTAGCTAAATAGCATTGCAGCGTTATGGTTTTCTTTCAATGGACCAACCTTTTTCCGACTTGACATGATCGTTCTGCCTGGTGGTAGCTTGGGAAGGTTCCCCCCGTTCTTCAGGACATCTTTATTAGTACAGATGGTCTTTCATTTGTTCTGTCTGTGTTTTTGCAGGTGGTTCCTTCAGTTTGTTCTGGCCTGGTTGGCCGAGAACGAGGAGGTGTCGATGGAGTTCATGTCCGGAGCTCTGGAGAGAGACAAGAGAGAAGGGGTGAGTTTTCATTTAACAAAAAACAACCAGAAATAATTAAAAACATTTAACTGAATCACAAAGTTGATCTCATGCATGTTGCTTCTTAACTGCAAAGCTCAATGCGGTGATGCATAAACACTCAACTTTTTTAATCCAATAAATGAATCTAGGGGTCAGAAAAAATCTAAAACTGATTCGCTGACAAGCTTAAAAATTGTTCTGATTTAGTTCAGATCTTATTGTGAATTTGCCTTTCACAATAAGCAATAAATCAATTAATTGAATGACAAATTAAAATGATAATATTCGTTAGAACAACAGTTGTTAAAGAGATGCTCCCCTTTTAATGTCGTTGAAAAGTCTGCAAAACGCTGCAAACAGCAGCACTGCCTGCCTCTTTTGCCTGTTATCCCTGTCTATGCTGAATTTATATTGGCTACAGAAACTTCATAATCCAATTTAATTACTGTTGTTTTTAATGTTTCCTGATATTTAAGATGCATTCCAGCTCTAGTGTTAAATGTTCTTTAGAAAATTAAGCTCGTTATAGTTCAAAATGGTCTCAGTTTTTTATTTGTAAAGTTAAACAAATAAAAAACATGTTCGCCTTTACTGGTGTGTAAAGGCGAACATATGACAGACAGGGATGGATGAAAATAAAAATCTAAAGAGGGGATAAAAAGCAGGATCTCCCAGGACATTTCCCTGAAAGCAGATCCAGTTTTCACACCAAACCTGTTGGTTTTGGTTCTTGTGGCCTTCAGCAGCTGGACCCACACTGAGACTGTCTTCTGCAGAGTTTCTTATCAGATTGTTGAATTGGACCCTGAGCACAGCAGCAGAACAGAAGCAGTTAATTTACAGCTTCTGTCTGATGACCCTGAGGTCACAGACTCCCTCCTGGATCGTTTTATTGATTCGGGTTCAGCCGGCGCTTCTTTTGGCCACCTAGAGCCCAGTTTTA
The DNA here is from genome assembly GCF_904066995.2 of Poecilia reticulata. Classification (NCBI taxonomy): domain Eukaryota; kingdom Metazoa; phylum Chordata; class Actinopteri; order Cyprinodontiformes; family Poeciliidae; genus Poecilia; species Poecilia reticulata. The sequence goes on from NC_088838.1 coordinate 31,667,498, forward strand.
CAGGATGATGGACAAGTCTGTTGAGCTGCTGGTTTGTTCAGAAGCTGCACGTTATGTTCAGAGCCTTTTGGCATCAAGAGGCTCCTGGAAGCTGCAGTTTAACACTGAACACTTTAGGTTTTGATTCGTTTTGTTGAACCCATTATGAATCAATAAAGTTTATTTGTGTCACACGTTTCAGCAACAAGGCAAATCAAACAACATACAGTCACTAATTAGAGAGCAAACATTACATTTTATAGGGTGCAATCATCAGTGATCAATATACGTCAAATTGAATTGATCCAATAATACTGTAAATCTAAAAAAAAAAAAAATAGAGTTCTTGCTAAGTTTTCTGACATTTAGGAAATACAAGTAATAACAGGTTTAACTTCAGACGATGAGGGAAAAATGTGTCTTTTTATTTGATGTATATATGTCTGGTTCAAGTGGTGACAGAAATATAAAACTGTACGTCATCAGCACGTATAATTTCTATTAAAAGAGATTATGTAACACTTGATAATCTGAGCTGGTCAGATTGTGTAGATGCTGAACAAAAGCGGACTGAGAACGGAGCCCTGAGGGACTCCGCTTGTGATTTTCACTTGCTTTGACTTATAATTACCAAATGACACTAATTACTAAGAACTGTTTCATAAAAATGTATATATTAAACCTCTTTTAAATTAATAGATGTGTTTTCTGTTTTTTATGTCAGATTTCTACATCTTTAAATAATAATGTAGCAAAAATACTTTAAGTGAAATAATATGACGCCATTTTTATGTCATTGATCTCGTCAGTCTCTTTGAGATGTTTTAAGAGTTAGAGCACTGCAAAAACTCAAAATCTTACCAAGTATCTTTGGTCTAGTTTCCAGAGAAAATATCTTCAAATAAGAAAAAACTAACTTACAAGTAACTTTTCTGAAAGGGACAGGAGCTTGTTTTAAGCCAGTGGTTCTTTAATATTGATGAAAACTTCCAGTCCTGTTGGTAGAATGAAACCAGTACTTTTTTATCAATAGTAAAGAACTATTTACTTAAAATAAGCCCAAATATCTTGCTGAAAAGTTACTTGTAAGTTAGTTGTGTCTTATTTCCAGAGTATTAAGAGATTTGCACTAGAATCTGGACCAAAAATTGGTAATATTTTGTGTTTTTGCTGTGAGAACTGAAAGGAACCAACAGCAGAAGCCAGAAATTCGACTCTCTAATTATCTGGGTACAATTAGTCCGTCTGATGCCTTCCTGTATAACGACACTCAATACTGTAAGTGCAGCGATTAGATTGTCTCAGATGTGGAGCAGCTGTTTGTCTGCACTTACAGAAATGTGTGGTCTTCTGGCTCTTCCTGCAGTTCCAGCAGACGTCGGAGCACGTCCTGTTCTCCAGTTCAGTGGTGGACATCTTCACTCAGCTCAACCAGAGCTTTGAGATCATCAAGAAACTGGACTGTCCCGATCCCACAGTGGTGGCCCAGTATAACAGACGCTTCGCCAAGGTGAGGGTTATGAGATTTGAGCTCAACTCCAGTCCTACAGAGCTGCTGTGCTGCAGCTTTTACAGGCGTTGCTCAGATCACCAGCTCCTTTCCAGGCGTCTGCCCTCAACAGTTGATGCAACCATTTGATCCAGCTGTGTTGGAGCAGGATTGGGGACAAAGTTGCAACTTTTGTTACACTTTCAGCTGCTGCAGTTCACTTTTACACTGCTCTACGTCAAATGAACCAAACTATTTGAAAAACCTGTTCCCCTCCCCGCCTGCGGGGGCGCTACACCACGGAACTGACTCAAAAACTTCAGAAGAAGACACTGATTGCAACTTTTTTCTTAACAAAATAAGAACAGAAATGGAGTAGAGCCAGATTTTAGCGGTTGGAGGATTTCTCTTTTGTCTGTGGCAAAAACAAAAAGCAGGAAAATGCAACCCAATTCCTTTTTTTTTTTTTTTTTGCCCAAATTCGACCTGCATTCGACTTGTTCATGGAAGTCTGAGCTTTTTCATGGACGTCTGAGCTTTTTCATTTAAGTTTGATTTGTCCCACTTCCACATGTGGAGCTAAATGAACATTGTACACATTGTATCTGACTTTTACAACATTCATGATAATTCATGGTAATTACCTTTTATGCTTCCTTGAATCACTATTAGATAAAAAGATTTTAATCTGGTCAGTTCTGACCTCAACTTTTACACTATCAAGAGAAAATGGCTGCAAACAATTGTGCAATTAAACACTCTGTAGATCTTTGACAAGCAGAAGTGGAGCCTCCTGCACAACCAACAGCAATGCATTAAGTGGCTTCTGAATGGTAAGTCACCAACTAAACACTTGTCTTTTCCAGCAGCCATTGTACCGCGCATACAATGGTAAAACCAGCTGACCAAACGTGCTGGAGATCTGCTTTTGGTTGCTAGGTGACGGGCTGGGCTAGGCTGGGGTTGCTAGGTAACGCTCGATTGTGACTTAATAACCAGGAGGTTTTTGAAACAGCTCCTTTTCCAGACACCAAAAAAACGTTAAGCTTTTGCCAGAAAATGACTACATGTGTTTCTTTTTTAAGCGCTTGGTTTGTTTTTAGAAGTACTTGAGACTCAAATGGAAATTTGAAATCTCAATTGTGAAAAGTGAATTTTCAAAATTCACTTTTTGAAAATTCACTTTCGAAAAATGAATTTTGCCCCCTTTAAGAGTGCTCTTCAATCAAATCTAATGAAGAGGTGTGTTTATTTTTTGCCTAAAATTGCTCTCCTGCTGCAGATTATGGTCATTTTTCACCTCCTCACATCAGTTGTTCATGTAAAATACCCAAACCAACAGAGTTTAACATTTCTGTTATACTCAGATGTACTGTAGTTTCACACCTTTTAGGCATTTCCATTAAAACTAATGGCCCTTAAGGCTGGATCGATGTGGGGCTCATTACATAAAGAAGGGCTAATGTAGCCATCGCTCTGTCCCCTGCCAGTGAATGACTTCTCTTTTTATTCCACTCCACTCATGTTTTATAAAATCCCAGTTTGTTTTTCCCTTTTTGTCTCAGATTTCTTTTGCTAACTTTTTGTGCCATCAGTTCCTGCAGCGTTGTCTCTATTACCCTCATCTAGATAACAGTAGTTATTAATCTTTATGACAGCAGCAGGGAGGTCTAACTGAACAGACAGACAGACTGAGGGACGGACTGCAGGCTGTTAACGGCTAGAATGTTTAATGCATGAGCCCGCCGTCCGGCTGAGTCAGCAGAAAGCCGGGAAATCTGTCACAGCGAGTTCTGGACGCTCTGAGGGGAAAACGGTACAACTTTGGTCCTTCCTGTCCATAAGTTCCCGTCTTAATTCATAAATTAAACTGCTGACTTCTTAAAAATGTGGCCGACGGAGGTTTGGACGTAAACAAACCTGACATTTAGGGTTTCTCACCAGGAGAGAGTGTTTTGTGCAACCTCGCTCGTTAACATTTTCTTGACCTTTTGTTTGAATGTTTTTATTCTGAAATCTGCATTTTTTAACAAAAAACATTGGATAAGCATCCAAGTTTTTTTCTTTGCTGCCTAAGAGTAATTTCTGGGATAATATGCAGTCTGGATCTGTTCAAAAGTCAAAATAACCTCATGCTGCTCCGATAACTTATTGGCTTTTTAGCTTTAACAAGTTCTGTGCTCACACTGTTTATTTATAAAGCATTTTAAAACAGGATGCACAGAAAGAACAAAATAAATGATAGTAGTTAGAAAGAAAAGAAGAAAACACACAGAAAACAAAAATTAATTAATAATCAAAGAAATAGATGTTGGTCTTTAAAGGGTATCTAATTTGCAAAATTCACATTTTGCATGTTTTAATTTTTCCATTTGGGTTTTCACTGCTTCTGAAAACAGAGAAACCGCTTAGAAATAACCACCCATGTATGTTTTATTTGTCAATAAGTTTATATTTCTTCTGGGTGTCTGGAAAATGAGCCGTTTCGAAAGCCTCTAGAATGTAACATCACAAATCAGAAGGCAGTGCCTGTTGCCTAGCAACCCCAGCCAAGCCCAGTCTGTTACCTAGCAACAGACTGGGCTTGGCTGTCTGAGCTCCAGCATGTTTAGTCAGCTGGTGCGCTGCACAATGGCTATTGGAAAAGAAAAGTGTTTTGCTGTCAACTTATCGTCCAGGAAATGCTTACTGCATTCTTGTTGCCTGTGCAGGATGCTCCACTTATGCTTTTCCAAGATGTACAGTTGCATATCTATTTGTAGTCATTTTCTTGTGCAAGTTTAAAGGTTGAGTTGAGCAGCTCATTTGAATTTAAAGTGACAGATCCCCTAAAATCATCATTCTGAAAGAAGCTCAAAGTAGACAGAACTGAGTAGAATCACAGAATAGATCAAGAATTATAGAAATGTTTCATGAAATGCACAAAGTAAGCATATTTGTTTGCTTATATACTCTGTATTATACAAAATTCTAGTATGCTATGTACAGTTTTGTTTTGTTATTTCACTTCCTGGAATATTTTGACTTGTGATTGGCTCCTTTTCTTCCAAGGAATGTGCTGATTGGATGAATAAAATCAAGCTTCATGAAGCAGCGTATCTGCAGCGTTTCCACCAGGAAAAGATGCCAACATTTAGAATCTCCAGAATATCCCAAAGCGTTTTCTCTTGTTTTTCGCAGACCATTACCAAAGTTCTGCTGCAGTACTGTGCGGTTCTGGCCAAGAGCTTCCCATCCTACTGTGAGAAGGAGAAGATAGTGAGTAGCTTCTGTTATACAACTGTAACATTTGTGGTTCTTTGAGCTCAAATTAACCTAATTTTATTCTCTTTACTTTTTGCCTTGATCACTTGATTGGTCTGTTTTTGTTATTTTTTTCCTAAGTAAAGTTGTCTCTTGTGTTTTCCTGCAGCCCTGTGTGCTGATGAACAACGTCCAGCAGATGAGGGTCCTGCTGGAGAAGATGTTCGAGTCGATGGGAGCAAAACAGGTAAACAGAATCCTTCGCTACCATTAACTCACGGGCCTGAAACGACTTGAATGTCTTCTTCAAATCCAGATTTCACTGGATGAATTATTAAATAAATATCTTTGACTCCATCACCAATCTCTGTTTAATACTATGATAAATATCAGAGTTATTTACTGTAGTGCTTACTGCAGAGCTAGCAAAATTAGCTTAGCTAATGTAGCTTTTTTCTGCAAGCTAAGGCTGACATCCAGTCTACCAAGATGGCTGTTCCTGTGGGAACTATGTATTACTAATAATCGATTACCGAAACGTCAAACTTTTTTTAACTGAAAGTTTACAAAACAGCCAAATAAATTAGCGGTTTAGGATTTATCTGGAAAACTTTATTTATGGGATCTAAGTGCGATAAATGCTTTTCAATGTTAGTAAAAATGCTAAAGCGCTAAATGCAAAATTAGCGGATTAGTGGAAGTGTGCGCACTACTGGTCAGCAAGTGTTACACTGCAAAAACTCAAAATTTTACCCAGCAACTCTCTCATTCTTTGGTCACCCAGCGACTCACTCATTCTTTGGTTACCTAATGACTCACTCATTCTTTCATTACCCAGTATCTCCCTCATTCTTTGGTTATGTAGTGACTTACTCATTCTGTGATTATGTAGCGACTCCCTCATTCTTTGGTTACGTAGCAACTCACTCATTCATTGGTCACATAGCGACTCACTCATTCTTTTATTACATAGCGGCTCACTCATTCTTTGGTTACATAGCGACTCACTCATTCTTTGGTGAGTCACTACATGACCAAAGAATGAATGAGTCACTATGTAAACAAAGAATGAGTGAGTCGCTGGGTAACCAAAGAATGAGTGAGTCGCTGGGTAATCAAAGAATGAGTGAGTCGCTGGGTAATCAAAGAATGAGTGAGTCGCTGGGTAATCAAAGAATGAGTGAGTCACTACATGACCAAAGAATGAATGAGTCACTATGTAAACAAAGAATGAGTGAGTCGCTGGGTAACCAAAGAATGAGTGAGTTGCTGGGTAATCAAAGAATGAGTGAGTCGCTGGGTAATCAAAGAATGAGTGAGTCACTACATGACCAAAGAATGAATGAGTCACTATGTAATCAAAGAATGAGTGAGTCGCTGGGTAATCAATGAGTGAGTCGCTGGGTTACCAAAGAATGAGTGAGTCACTACGTAATCAAAGAATGAATGAGTCACTACATGACCAAAGAATGAGTGAGTCACTACATGACCAAAGTATGAGTGAGTCACTACATGACCAAAGTATGAGTGAGTCACTACATGACCAAAGAATGAGTGAGTCACTATGTAACCAAAGAATGAGTGAGTCGCTGGGTAACCAAAGAATGACTGAGTCGTGGGTAACCAAAGAACGACTGAGTCGCTGGGTAATCAACGAATGAGTGAGTCACTACGTAATCAAAGAATGAGTGAGTCACTACATGACCAAAGAATGACTGAGTCGCTGGGTAATCAACGAATGAGTGAGTCACTACATAATCAAACAATGAGTGAGTCACTACGTAATCAAAGAATGAGTGAGTCACTACATGACCAAAGAATGAGTGAGTCACTACATGACCAAAGTATGAGTGAGTCACTACATGACCAAAGAATGAGTGAGTCACTATGTAACCAAAGAATGAGTGAGTCGCTGGGTAACCAAAGAATGACTGAGTCGTGGGTAACCAAAGAACGACTGAGTCGCTGGGTAATCAACGAATGAGTGAGTCACTACGTAATCAAAGAATGAGTGAGTCACTACATGACCAAAGAATGACTGAGTCGCTGGGTAATCAACGAATGAGTGAGTCACTACATAATCAAAGAATGAGTGAGTCACTACATGACCAAAGAATGAGTGAGTCACTAAATGACCAAAGAATGAGTGAGTCACTACATGACCAAAGAATGAATGAGTCACTATGTAACCAAAGAATGAGTGAGTCGCTGGGTAACCAAAGAATGACTGAGTCACTATGTAATCAAAGAATGAGTGAGTCACTACATGACCAAAGAATGAGTGAGTCACTACATGACCAAAGAATGAGTGAGTCGCTGGGTAAGCAAAGAATGAGTGAGTCTCTGGGTAACCAAAGAATGAGTGAGACGCTGGGTAATCAAAGAATGAGTGAGTCGCTGGGTTACCAAAGAATGAGTGAGTCACTACATGACCAAAGAATGACTGAGTCGTGGGTAACCAAAGAACGACTGAGTCACTGGGTAATCAACGAATGAGTCACTACGTAATCAAAGAATGAGTGAGTCACTACATGACCAAAGAATGACTGAGTCGCTGGGTAATCAACGAATGAGTGAGTCACTACATAATCAAAGAATGAGTGAGTCACTAAATGACCAAAGAATGAGTGAGTCACTACATGACCAAAGAATGAATGAGTCACTATGTAAACAAAGAATGAGTGAGTCGCTGGGTAACCAAAGAATGAGTGAGTCGCTGGGTAATCAAAGAATGAGTGAGTCGCTGGGTAATCAAAGAATGAGTGAGTCGCTGGGTAATCAAAGAATGAGTGAGTCACTACATGACCAAAGAATGAATGAGTCACTATGTAAACAAAGAATGAGTGAGTCGCTGGGTAACCAAAGAATGAGTGAGTTGCTGGGTAATCAAAGAATGAGTGAGTCGCTGGGTAATCAAAGAATGAGTGAGTCACTACATGACCAAAGAATGAATGAGTCACTATGTAATCAAAGAATGAGTGAGTCGCTGGGTAATCAATGAGTGAGTCGCTGGGTTACCAAAGAATGAGTGAGTCACTACGTAATCAAAGAATGAATGAGTCACTACATGACCAAAGAATGAGTGAGTCACTACATGACCAAAGTATGAGTGAGTCACTACATGACCAAAGTATGAGTGAGTCACTACATGACCAAAGAATGAGTGAGTCACTATGTAACCAAAGAATGAGTGAGTCGCTGGGTAACCAAAGAATGACTGAGTCGTGGGTAACCAAAGAACGACTGAGTCGCTGGGTAATCAACGAATGAGTGAGTCACTACGTAATCAAAGAATGAGTGAGTCACTACATGACCAAAGAATGACTGAGTCGCTGGGTAATCAACGAATGAGTGAGTCACTACATAATCAAACAATGAGTGAGTCACTACGTAATCAAAGAATGAGTGAGTCACTACATGACCAAAGAATGAGTGAGTCACTACATGACCAAAGTATGAGTGAGTCACTACATGACCAAAGAATGAGTGAGTCACTATGTAACCAAAGAATGAGTGAGTCGCTGGGTAACCAAAGAATGACTGAGTCGTGGGTAACCAAAGAACGACTGAGTCGCTGGGTAATCAACGAATGAGTGAGTCACTACGTAATCAAAGAATGAGTGAGTCACTACATGACCAAAGAATGACTGAGTCGCTGGGTAATCAACGAATGAGTGAGTCACTACATAATCAAAGAATGAGTGAGTCACTACATGACCAAAGAATGAGTGAGTCACTAAATGACCAAAGAATGAGTGAGTCACTACATGACCAAAGAATGAATGAGTCACTATGTAACCAAAGAATGAGTGAGTCGCTGGGTAACCAAAGAATGACTGAGTCACTATGTAATCAAAGAATGAGTGAGTCACTACATGACCAAAGAATGAGTGAGTCACTACATGACCAAAGAATGAGTGAGTCGCTGGGTAAGCAAAGAATGAGTGAGTCTCTGGGTAACCAAAGAATGAGTGAGACGCTGGGTAATCAAAGAATGAGTGAGTCGCTGGGTTACCAAAGAATGAGTGAGTCACTACATGACCAAAGAATGACTGAGTCGTGGGTAACCAAAGAACGACTGAGTCACTGGGTAATCAACGAATGAGTCACTACGTAATCAAAGAATGAGTGAGTCACTACATGACCAAAGAATGACTGAGTCGCTGGGTAATCAACGAATGAGTGAGTCACTACATAATCAAAGAATGAGTGAGTCACTAAATGACCAAAGAATGAGTGAGTCACTACATGACCAAAGAATGAATGAGTCACTATGTAACCAAAAAATGAGTGAGTCGCTGGGTAACCAAAGAATGACTGAGTCGCTGGGTAATCAAAGAATGAGTGAGTCACTATGTAAACAAAGAATGAGTGAGTCACTACATGACCAAAGAATGAGTGAGTCACTACATGACCAAAGAATGAGTGAGTCGCTGGGTAAGCAAAGAATGAGTGAGTCTCTGGGTAACCAAAGAATGAGTGAGACGCTGGGTAATCAAAGAATGAGTGAGTCGCTGGGTTACCAAAGAGTGAGTGAGTCACTACGTAATCAAAGAATGAGTGAGTCACTACGTAATCAAAGAATGAATGAGTCACTACATGACCAAAGAATGAGTGAGTCACTACATGACCAAAGTATGAGTGAGTCACTACATGACCAAAGTATGAGTGAGTCACTACATGACCAAAGAATGAGTGAGTCACTATGTAACCAAAGAATGAGTGAGTCGCTGGGTAACCAAAGAATGACTGAGTCGTGGGTAACCAAAGAACGACTGAGTCGCTGGGTAATCAACGAATGAGTGAGTCACTACGTAATCAAAGAATGAGTGAGTCACTACATGACCAAAGAATGACTGAGTCGCTGGGTAACCAAAGAACGACTGAGTCGCTGGGTAATCAACGAATGAGTGAGTCACTACGTAATCAAAGAATGAGTGAGTCACTACATGACCAAAGAATGAGTGAGTCACTACATGACCAAAGTATGAGTGAGTCACTACATGACCAAAGAATGAGTGAGTCACTATGTAACCAAAGAATGAGTGAGTCGCTGGGTAACCAAAGAATGACTGAGTCGTGGGTAACCAAAGAACGACTGAGTCGCTGGGTAATCAACGAATGAGTGAGTCACTACGTAATCAAAGAATGAGTGAGTCACTACATGACCAAAGAATGACTGAGTCGCTCGGTAATCAACGAATGAGTGAGTCACTACATAATCAAAGAATGAGTGAGTCACTACATGACCAAAGAATGAGTGAGTCACTAAATGACCAAAGAATGAGTGAGTCACTAAATGACCAAAGAATGAATGAGTCACTATGTAACCAAAGAATGAGTGAGTCGCTGGGTAACCAAAGAATGACTGAGTCACTATGTAATCAAAGAATGAGTGAGTCACTACATGACCAAAGAATGAGTGAGTCGCTGGGTAAGCAAAGAATGAGTGAGTCTCTGGGTAACCAAAGAATGAGTGAGACGCTGGGTAATCAAAGAATGAGTGAGTCGCTGGGTTACCAAAGAATGAGTGAGTCACTACATGACCAAAGAATGACTGAGTCGTGGGTAACCAAAGAACGACTGAGTCACTGGGTAATCAACGAATGAGTCACTACGTAATCAAAGTGAGTGAGTCACTACATGACCAAAGAATGAGTGAGTCACTAAATGACCAAAGAATGAGTGAGTCACTACATAATCAAAGAATGAGTGAGTCACTAAATGACCAAAGAATGAGTGAGTCACTACATGACCAAAGAATGAATGAGTCACTATGTAACCAAAAAATGAGTCGCTGGGTAATCAACGAATGAGTGAGTCACTACATAATCAAAGAATGAGTGAGTCACTAAATGACCAAAGAATGAGTGAGTCACTACATGACCAAAGAATGAATGAGTCACTATGTAACCAAAAAATGAGTGAGTCGCTGGGTAACCAAAGAATGACTGAGTCGCTGGGTAATCAAAGAATGAGTGAGTCACTATGTAAACAAAGAATGAGTGAGTCACTACATGACCAAAGAATGAGTGAGTCACTACATGACCAAAGAATGAGTGAGTCGCTGGGTAAGCAAAGAATGAGTGAGTCTCTGGGTAACCAAAGAATGAGTGAGACGCTGGGTAATCAAAGAATGAGTGAGTCGCTGGGTTACCAAAGAGTGAGTGAGTCACTACGTAATCAAAGAATGAATTAGTCACTACATGACCAAAGAATGAGTGAGTCACTACATGACCAAAGAATGAGTGAGTCACTACATGACCAAAGAATGAGTGAGTCACTACATGACCAAAGAATGAGTGAGTCACTACCTGACGAAAGAATGAGTGAGTCACTAGGTAACCAAAGAATGAGTGAGTCGCTGGGTAACCATAGAATGATTGAGTCGCTGGGTAATGAAAGCATGAGTGAGTCACTACGTAATCAAAGAATGAGTGAGTCACTACATGACCAAAGAATGAGTGAGTCACTACATGACCAAAGAATGAGTGAGTCGCTGGGTAACCAAAGAATGAGAGTCTCTGGGTAACCAAAGAATGAGTGAGTCACTACGTAACCAAAGAATGAGTGAGTCACTACATGACCAAAGAATGAGTGAGTCACTACATGACCAAAGAATGAGTGAGTCACTACATGACCAAAGAATGAGTGAGTCACTAGGTAATCAAAGAATGGGTGAGTCACTAGGTAACCAAAGAATGAGAGATGCGCTACATTATTAAAGAATGAGTGAGTCGCTGGGTAATCAAAGATTGAGTGAGTCGCTACATAATCACAGAATGAGTGAGTCGCTTGGTAATCATAGAGTGAGTCACTGGGTAATGAAAGAATGAGTGAGTCACTACGTAATAAAAGAATGAGTGAGTCGCTACGTAACCAAAAAATGAGTCGCTACGTAACCAAAGAATGAATGAGTGACTATGTAAACAAAGAATGAGTGAGTCGCTGAGTAACCAAAGAATGAGTGAGTCGCTGGGTAACCAAAGAATGAGCGACTCACTCATTCTTTGATTACATAGTGACTCATTCATTCTTTGGTTACATAGTGACTCATTCATTCTTTGGTCATGTAGTGACTCACTCATTCTTTGGTCATGTAGTGACTCACTCATTCTTTCATTACCCAGTGACTCACTCATTCTATGATTACCCAGCGACTCACTCATTCTGTGATTATGTAGCGACTCACTCATTCTTTGATTACCAAGCGACTCACTCATTCGTTTGTTACCCAGCGACTCACTCATTCTTTGGTTACATAGTGACTCATTCATTCTTTGGTCATTTAGTGACTCACTCATTCTTTGGTCATGTAGCGACTCACTCATTCTTTGGTCATGTAGCGACTCACTCATTCTGTGATTATGTAGCGACTCACTCATTCTTTGATTACTCAGCGACTCCCTCATTCTTTGGTTACGTAGCAACTCCCATTCTTTGATTACATATCGACTCTCATTCTTTGGTTACGTAACGACTCTCATTCTTTGGTTACGTAGCGACTCTCTCAGTCTTTGATTAACTACTGACTCACTCATTCTTTGATTTCCTAGTGACTCACTCATTCTTTGGTTACCTAGTGACTCACTCATTCTTTGATTACCTAGTGACTCACTCATTCTTTGGTCATGTAGTGACTCACTCATTCTTTGGTCATGTAGTGACTCACTCATTCTTTGGTCATGTAGTGACTCATTCATTCTTTGATTACGTAGTGACTCACTCATTCTTTGGTTACCCAGCGACTCACTCATTCTTTGGTTACCCAGCGACTCACTCATTCTTTGGTTACCCAGCGACTCACTCATTCTTTGGTTACCCAGCGACTCACTCATTCTTTGATTACATAGTGACTCATTCATTCTTTGGTTACATAGTGACTCATTCATTCTTTGGTCATGTAGTGACTCACTCATTCTTTGGTCATGTAGTGACTCACTCATTCTTTCATTACCCAGTGACTCACTCATTCTATGATTACCCAGCGACTCACTCATTCTGTGATTATGTAGCGACTCACTCATTCTTTGATTACCAAGCGACTCACTCATTCGTTTGTTACCCAGCGACTCACTCATTCTTTGGTTACATAGTGACTCATTCATTCTTTGGTCATTTAGTGACTCACTCATTCTTTGGTCATGTAGCGACTCACTCATTCTTTGGTCATGTAGCGACTCACTCATTCTGTGATTATGTAGCGACTCACTCATTCTTTGATTACTCAGCGACTCCCTCATTCTTTGGTTACGTAGCAACTCCCATTCTTTGATTACATATCGACTCTCATTCTTTGGTTACGTAACGACTCTCATTCTTTGGTTACGTAGCGACTCTCTCAGTCTTTGATTAACTACTGACTCACTCATTCTTTGATTTCCTAGTGACTCACTCATTCTTTGGTTACCTAGTGACTCACTCATTCTTTGATTACCTAGTGACTCACTCATTCTTTGGTCATGTAGTGACTCACTCATTCTTTGGTCATGTAGTGACTCACTCATTCTTTGGTCATGTAGTGACTCACTCATTCTTTGGTCATGTAGTGACTCATTCATTCTTTGATTACGTAGCGACTCACTCATTCTTTGGTTTCCCAGCGACTCACTCATTCTTTGGTTACCCAGCGACTCACTCATTCTTTGGTTACCCAGCGACTCACTCATTCTTTGGTTACCCAGCGACTCACTCATTCTTTGGTTACCCAGCGACTCACTCATTCTTTGATTACCTAGTGACTCACTCATTCTTTGGTCATGTAGTGACTCACTCATTCTTTGGTCATGTAGTGACTCACTCATTCTTTGATTACGTAGAGACTCGCTCATTCTTTGATTACGTAGTGACTCACTCATTCTTTTATTACGTAGTGACTCACTCATTCTTTTATTACATGGCGAGTCCCTCATTCTTTGGTTACTTAGCGACTCACTCAATCATTGGTTACTTAGCGACTCACTCATTCTTTGATCACCCAGCGACTCCCTCATTCTTTGTTTACCTAGCGACTCTCATTCTTTGGTTACGTAGCGACTCTCATTCTTTGATTACATATCGACTCTCTCATTCTTTGGTTACGTAGCGACTCTCATTCTTTGGTTACGTAGCGACTGTCATTCTTTGGTTACGTAGCGACTCTCTCAGTCTTTGATTACCTAGTGACTCACCCATTCTTTGGTTACCTAGTGACTCACTCATTCTTTGATTATCTAGTGACTCACTTATTCTTTGGTTACGTAGCGACTCTCTCATTCTTTGGTTACGTAGCGACTCTCATTCTTTGATTACATATCGACTCTCTCATTCTTTGGTTACGTAGCGACTCTCATTCTTTGGTTACGTAGCGACTGTCATTCTTTGGTTACGTAGTGACTCTCTCAGTCTTTGATTACCTAGTGACTCACCCATTCTTTGGTTACCTAGTGACTCACTCATTCTTTGATTACCTAGTGACTCATTCATTCTTTGGTCATGTAGTGACTCACTCATTCTTTGATTATGTAGCAACTCACTTATTCTTTGATTACGTAGAGACTCACTCATTCTTTGGTTACATAGTGACTCATTCTTTCTTTGGTCATGTAGTGACTCACTCATTCTTTGCACATGTAGTGAGTGACTCACTCATTCTGTGATTATGTAGCGACTCTCTCATTCTTTGGTTACGTAACGACTCTCTCATTCTTTGGTTACATAGCGACTCTCATTCTTTGGTTACGTAGCGACTCTCATTCTTTGATTACATATCGACTCTCTCATTCTTTGGTTACATAGCGACTCTCATTCTTTGGTTACGTAGCGACTCTCATTCTTTGGTTACGTAGCGACTGTCATTCTTTGGTTACGTAGTGACTCTCTCAGTCTTTGGTTACCTAGTGACTCACTCATTCTTTGATTATCTAGTGACTCACTTATTCTTTGGTTACGTAGTGACTCTCTCAGTCTTTGGTTACCTAGTGACTCACTCATTCTTTGATTATCTAGTGACTCACTTATTCTTTGGTTACGTAGCGACTCTCTCATTCTTTGGTTACGTAGCGACTCTCTCATTTTTTGGTTACGTAGCGACTCTCATTCTTTGGTTACGTAGCGACTGTCATTCTTTGGTTACGTAGCGACTGTCATTCTTTGGTTACCTAGTGGCTCACTCATTCTTTGATTACCTAGTGACTCATTCATTCTTTGGTCATGTAGTGACTCACTCATTCTTTGATTATGTAGCAACTCACTTATTCTTTGATTACGTAGAGACTCACTCATTCTTTGGTTACATAGTGACTCATTCATTCTTTGGTCATGTAGTGACTCACTCATTCTTTGGTCATGTAGTGACTCTCATTCTTTGGTTACCTAGTGACTCACTCATTCTTTGATTATCTAGTGACTCACTCATTCTTTGGTTACCCAGCGACTGACTCATTCTTTGGTTACATAGTGACTCATTCATTTTTTGGTCATGTAGTGACTCACTCATTCTTTGGTCATGTAGTGACTCACTCATTCTTTCATTACCCAGTGACTCACTCATTCTATGATTACACATCGACTCACTCATTCTGTGATTATGTAGCGACTCACTCATTCTTTGCTTACCAAGCGACTCACTCATTCGTTTGTTACCCAGCGACTCACTCATTCTTTGGTTACATAGTGACTCATTCATTCTTTGGTCATGTAGTGACTCACTCATTCTTTGGTCATGTAGTGACTCACTCATTCTTTGGTTACGTAGTGACTCACTCATTCTTTCATTACCCAGTGATTCACTCATTCTTTGATTATCTAGTGACTCACTCATTCTTTGGTTACCCAGCGACTCACTCATTCTTTGGTTACCCAGCGACTCACTCATTCTATGATTACCCAGCAACTCACTCATTCGTTTGTTACCCAACGACTCACTCATTCTTTGGTTACATAGTGACTCATTCATTCTTTGGTCATGTAGTGACTCACTCATTCTTTGCTCATGTAGTGACTCACTCATTCTGTGATTATGTAGCGACTCACTCATTCTTTGATTACTCAGCGACTCTCATTCTTTGGTTACCTAGTGACTCACTCATTCTTTGATTATCTAGTGACTCACTCGTTCTTTGGTTACCCAGCGACTCACTCATTCTTTGGTTACCCAGCGACTCACTCATTCTTTGGTTACATAGTGACTCATTCATTTTTTGGTCATGTAGTGACTCACTCATTCTTTGGTCATGTAGTGACTCACTCATTCTTTGGTCATGTAGTGACTCACTCATTCTTTGGTCATGTAGTGACTCACTCATTCTTTCATTACCCAGTGACTCACTCATTCTATGATTACACAGCGACTCACTCATTCTGTGATTATGTAGCGACTCACTCATTCTTTGCTTACCAAGCGACTCACTCATTCGTTTGTTACCCAGCGACTCACTCATTCTTTGGTTACATAGTGACTCATTCATTCTTTGGTTACATAGTGACTCATTCATTCTTTGGTCATGTAGTGACTCACTCATTCTTTGGTCATGTAGTGACTCACTCATTCTTTGATTATCTAGTGACTCACTCATTTTTTGATTACCCAGCGACTCACTCATTATTTGGTTACCCAGCGACTCACTCATTCTTTGGTTACATAGTGACTCATTCATTATTTGGTCATGTGGTGACTCACTCATTCTTTGATTACGTAGTGACTTACTCATTCTGTCATTACCCAGTGACTCACTCATTCTATGATTACCCAGTGACTCACTCATTCTTTGATTACCCAGTGACTCACTCATTCTTTGGTTACGTAGCGACTCTCATTCTTTGGTTACGTAGCGACTGTCATTCTTTGGTTACGTAGTGACTCACCCATTCTTTGGTTACATAGTGACTCATTCATTCTTTGGTCATGTAGTGACTCAGTCATTCTTTGGTAATGTAGTGACTTACTCATTCTGTCATTACCCAGTGACTCACTCATTCTATGATTACCCAGCGACTCACTCATTCGTTTGTTACCCAACGACTCACTCATTCTTTGATTACCCAGTGACTCACTCATTCTTTGGTTACACAGCAAATCACTCATTCTTTTGTTACACAGCAAATCACTCATTCTTTGGTTACTCAACGACTCATTCATTCTTTGGTTACTCAGCGACTCACCCATTCTTTGGTTACATAGTGACTCATTCATTCTTTGGTCATGTAGTGACTCAGTCATTCTTTGGTAATGTAGTGACTCAGTCATTCTTTCATTACCCAGTGACTCACTCATTCTATGGTTACCTAGCGACTCACTCATTCTTTCATTACACAGTGACTCATTCATTCTTTAGTTATGTAGTGACTCACTCATTCTATGATTACGTAGTGACTCACTCATTCTTTCATTACCCAGTGACTCACTCATTCTGTGATTATGTAGCGACTCACTCATTCTTTCATTACCCAGTGACTCACTCATTCTATGATTACACAGCGACTCACTCATTCTGTGATTATGTAGCGACTCACTCATTCTTTGCTTACCAAGCGACTCACTCATTCGTTTGTTACCCAGCGACTCACTCATTCTTTGGTTACATAGTGACTCATTCATTCTTTGGTTACATAGTGACTCATTCATTCTTTGGTCATGTAGTGACTCACTCATTCTTTGATTATCTAGTGACTCACTCATTTTTTGATTACCCAGCGACTCACTCATTATTTGGTTACCCAGCGACTCACTCATTCTTTGGTTACATAGTGACTCATTCATTATTTGGTCATGTGGTGACTCACTCATTCTTTGATTACGTAGTGACTTACTCATTCTGTCATTACCCAGTGACTCACTCATTCTATGATTACCCAGTGACTCACTCATTCTTTGATTACCCAGTGACTCACTCATTCTTTGGTTACGTAGCGACTCTCATTCTTTGGTTACGTAGCGACTGTCATTCTTTGGTTACGTAGTGACTCACCCATTCTTTGGTTACATAGTGACTCATTCATTCTTTGGTCATGTAGTGACTCAGTCATTCTTTGGTAATGTAGTGACTTACTCATTCTGTCATTACCCAGTGACTCACTCATTCTATGATTACCCAGCGACTCACTCATTCGTTTGTTACCCAACGACTCACTCATTCTTTGATTACCCAGTGACTCACTCATTCTTTGGTTACACAGCAAATCACTCATTCTTTTGTTACACAGCAAATCACTCATTCTTTGGTTACTCAACGACTCATTCATTCTTTGGTTACTCAGCGACTCACCCATTCTTTGGTTACATAGTGACTCATTCATTCTTTGGTCATGTAGTGACTCAGTCATTCTTTGGTCATGTAGTGACTCAGTCATTCTTTGGTAATGTAGTGACTCAGTCATTCTTTCATTACCCAGTGACTCACTCATTCTATGGTTACCTAGCGACTCACTCATTCTTTCATTACACAGTGACTCATTCATTCTTTAGTTATGTAGTGACTCACTCATTCTATGATTACGTAGTGACTCACTCATTCTTTCATTACCCAGTGACTCACTCATTCTGTGATTATGTAGCGACTCACTCATTCTTTGGTTACGGAGTGACTCACTCATTCTTTGATTATCTAGTGACTCACTCATTCTTTGGTTTCCCAGCGACTCACTCATTCTTTGGTTACATAGTGACTCATTCATTCTTTGGTCATGTAATGACTCACTCATTCTTTGGTCATGTAGTGACTCACTCATTGTTTGGTCATGTAGTGACTCACTCATTCTTTGTTTACCCAGTGACTCACTCATTCTTTGATTACATAACGACTCACCCATTCTGTTGTTACCTAGTAACTCATTCATTCTTTGGTCATGTTGTGACTCACTCATTCTTTGATTACCCAGCGACTCACTCATTCTTTGATTACCCAGCGACTCACTCATTCTTTGATTACCCAGCGACTCACTCATTCTTTGATTACCCAGCGACTCACTCATTCTTTGGTTACCCAGCGACTCACTCATTTTTTCATTACCCAGCGACTCACTCATTTTTTCATTACCCTGTGACTCACTCATTCTTTGGTTACATAGCGACTCTCTCATTCTTTTTTACCCAGTATTTTGGGCTAGTTTCTAGTGCATATATCTTAGTACCCTTGGAATAAGACAACACTATCTTACAAATAACTTTTTAGCAAGAGGAACTAGTACTTTTTACAATTCTTAAGGAATCACTGACTTAATACAACCTCCTGTGGTTTGCAGAAAAGTTACTTGCAAGTTTGTTTTGTCTTAATTCAAATGTACTAAGATGTTTACACTAAAAACTTAACGGAAATATTTGGAAAGATTTTTGCAGTGAAGCTTTGAATGTTCAGAGAAAATGCTAATCTCTTCCTCAGATATCAAAGTAAAGAAAACTTTTCATAATTTCAAAGCTTGTTTGTGGAAATGTAAAAGCTGGAGGTTTAAAATAGTAACTTTATGTCAGAATTAATGCTGATTCTTTGCTCCTGTGCAGTTAACAGCTGAGGAGGAGAGGGTACGTCTGAATTTTCTCCCACCCTTCTTCCTCCTGTCAGTGGGAAGATAAACCTTTTCCCCCCCTGTACGTCCCGATATTTTTAGGCTCCTCTTCCTCCTTCTGACAATTCCTCTTTTCCCTACGAATAAAAAACAAACCAAAAATATTCCCGTTCCAACTGATCCGTTGCTGCGTTTTTTTCCAAAAAGCTTGAGAATGAGGAGGAACCTGAGCAGTGCGATGAAGAGGTGGGTTTTATGGATAAACTCAGTTTTTACTTTTGTTTTTTTGCGTTTGAAATGTTGTATAAAGGTGCAGTTGTCAGACGTTTGCATTAAATCATTAATTTGGAGTTTTAATTATTTATTTGAACCATTTTTTTCAAAGCAGGATGACCAGAAAACTCAACTTTTGACAATCAGAACATCAAGATGCAGTTTTAAGTTAAAATTACACAAACATAAAATAGTTTTTTTTGCACATGTATTAATATTTTTTTAGTAAATATACAAACTTCGTTGTTTTATTATTTAAAACCAGTTTTTTAAATTGCAGATACAGTCAGAGAGAAAGATGTACATCCTTTGTTCTTAAGCTAAAACGTTTTGCTCCATGGGTCAAACCTATTATATATATTTCATATTAATCCTGTCCAGAAGAATATTAATAATGAGGAGTGCTGCTATTTTTACTCCATAAGGTCAAAGGTGCCGTACGAGGTGGAGCTCAGGGACGCCTGTGAAAAACCAACGTTTTTATTCATTATGACGTAAAACCAGAGCCCAGCGCTCTGAACGAACACGGTCACAACAGAGACGTCACATTTCCTGAAACGCTACCAAGTTTAAGGTTTTTCTTACATAAATGAGAAGAAAATATACTTCAAGATCAGAAAACCTAAATCAAAACAGCTACGCTGTTGATGTAATCTTGGTTTATTTAAATATGTCCATTGTATTTCAAACATTTCATCTCATCATGAATGTAGTTCAGGTTAAATTCCCCTCATGACTCATCTATGCCACCTGGTGACATAATCTGGTTACTGCATTAAACTGCTGCCGGTCTAATTAATAAAATAGTTTGAATTCGTTATAACGGAGCTAATCTAGATTATTATTCTCCTAAAGATGTGATAAAACTTATAAATAATATATCTTTGTTTCTCTGAAATACACAATTTGTTTTTAGTGATGGATGGATGGATGGATTTGACCTCCGTTTCTCATCAGATCTCATTTCTCTGTAATCTTGTTTCTTTGTCTGTTTTCATTTGTCTCTATTCAAATTTCCCATTATCTCCCGTTATGTCTTATTTTCCGTTATTTCCTGTTGTGTTTTCCGTTATTTTCCGTTATTTCCCATTATTTCCCGTTATTTTCTGTTATTTCCTGTTATTTTCCGTTACTTGCCATTATTTCCTGTTATTTCTAATTATTTCCCATTATTTTCCGTTATTTCCCATTATTTCCTGTTTTTTCTAATTATTTCCCGTTATTTCCTGTTATTTCCCGTTATTTCCGATTATTTTCCGTTATTTCCTGTTATTTCTAATTATTTCCCTTTACCTCCTGTTATTTTCCGTTATTTGCTGTTATTTCCCGTTATTTCTTGTTATTTCTAATTATTTCCCGTTACCTACTGTTATTTCCCGTTCGCCCGTCGCCAGCAGGCCGTTAGCGATAACGGAGGAGAGGACGGCATGGTGGGTAGGAAGCAGCAGAAAATAAAAACCTGCTTTCAGTTTCACTCTTTTTCGTGGCCTTTATGTTTTAAAATAACCGTCCTTGTTTGGTTCCTTTGGTTTAAATCTTCACCACCTTCAGTCTCAGGACTCTAAGGTGAGAGAAGATCACTGAACTCTTCATTTTCTTTAATTAATGTCTCATTTCTTACCGTTTTCTTTTATTTTTTTCTTATTGTTTTTTACTTTTATTCTACCAAATGTCAGTCTGGCTGCTCAGACTCTGAGGGATCTGAGGTAAGACTAAAGCCATGGCAACAGAGTTGGGTAGTAACTAGTTACTAGTTTCTGGGAAAATTTTACTTTTAAGGGTATTTATGCCGTATATGCTCTATTTTTTAGTTTAGATTCTGTTTTAAACTAAACCTCAGCTTAAGTTGGAAAGTAATTCCCCCTAAACTAATTACTTATCGAGTGTTTGTGAGTCTTTTATGTTTCTTCATTTCTTCTTGCAAAATTGTTTTAATTCAGACACATTGAGTTGAATTTGAAGTTCATACTTTGACTAGGCCACTTTAAAACATTCACTTTGCTTAGTTGTTTTAATAAGTGCACATGCTTTGAAATAAATAAATACACACAAAAATATTTGTTAAACCATTGAGTTAAACCAACAGTTAAACATTTTCTTCGGGGGTTTTTTTGCATGATAAACGTTTTTGTTATGTTTTGTTTTTTTTTCACAAAATGGCTGAAAACTGGAAACTGGGATTTGGGAGTTTGTGATGAAGAAGCAGTTTGAAGACCACTGAAAAAAAGTTATATCTTTTTCTCATAACTCTGATTTGATCTCAGAATTCTCACTTTTTTCTCTAAATTTTAACTTTCCTCAGAATTTTGACCTTTATTCCAACTTTAATATCAGAATTCTCTAAAAAAAAAAAAAAAAAAAAAAAAAGTCAGTTTTTAGTCCTGTAGAATTGTGCCAGTTATCCAAGGTGTGTTTTTATGTGTGGCATCTGAAGAGGGCAGCTTGTGTTTGTAACTCTGTCCGCTCTCTTTGCATCCCGTCGCAGGTCGACAACAAAGAGAAGGAGAAGGTCGGTCGGGCCGTTTTGTTTTGTGCTGTAGAAAAACAGCTGAAAATTGTAAATGTGCTGTAGAAAAACAGCTGAAAATTGTAAATGTTGGGAAAAAGTTTAATAATTTATTTCAGAAAGTGAAACTCAGAATAAAATCAAATCTTTCCAAGTATTTTTGGTCTAATTTCTAATATAGTACACTCACAGTAAAACAAAACTTTTTTACAAGTAGTTCTTCAGCAACAAAAATGAGCTTTTTTTTAAAGTAAATAAATTCTTAATATTGGTAAAAAGTACTAATTTTATTTATAACAAGACATTTTTCACATCTTGTAAGTGAAATCTACTAAAGGAAATATAACTTTTTCACCATTATTAAGGAATAATTGACTTAAACAATAACTAATAATTGACTTAAACTTAAACAAGTATATTTAGCTGAAAAGATACTTGTAAGTTAGTTTTGTCTCATTTGAAGTGCACTAAAATATTTGAATTAGAAACGACTTCGTTAGATTTCAAATATTGAATAAAGAAAGTCTTAAATAAATCTGTGGAATTTAATCGATTGTATTTTGCAGCTTTTTCTGCAATGAATCAATAAAATATGAGTTTCACTTTCTGAAATAAGTGAGAAAAAGCATTAAACTTTTTCCCGATTCGTTTTTTGAGCTGTGCTTTGTTATAGTGAGGTTTTCTGTTTGTGTTGAAAGACAAAAAAATCCCATCAGAGCAGGAAACTGCAGCTGTGCTCAGTTATACGTCAAAAAGACAAAGTAAATTAAAAAGATTAGCTTCCTGCTGTTACATGGAGTTTCCAGATATATATTTTTTCTGTCTCGGAGAAAAGATATGGATTTCTGGCTGCTGCTCTCAGTTGATCAGAGATGACTGAAGAGGGAGCTGAAGTGGAAACCAAACACTTGAGATATCTAAAACTTTTTTTTATTGAGCACAGAACGTCTCTCATAGTGGTAGAAGAAACCTGACTTTAGATGTTTCCTTTTCATGTTTTATCTCTGAGCTCATGGCTGTTGGTGAGATCTGGTTGAATTTAATAGATTTTAGTTTGTTTTGTGATTAGAGCAGTTGTTATCTGCCCTCCTGTAGGACGACTCCTCAGCTTATGATGAGAGCGAAGACGAGCAGGAGAAGGTCTGGTTTGTTTGGCCTCTTACTGCGGATGCAAGCAGTTAATCCACTTATGATTAATTATCGATTAATGGATTATTAGATTAAAATGAGATGCAATCGATTAGCAACCAACATCTGTTTAGACCTTCTTTAAGTGTTTAGTTTGGCTGCCGTCCAGCAGAGGGCGACACTGGTCGTCCTTAACCGGAACCAGTTGATACAGAAACTAAGATGGCAGGGCCATACCAAAATCCTGACTCAAATCTCAGAGGGGTTTTTTTCTCAAAATTTATACGTATTTTTTCAGAATTTTGACTTTTCTCAGAATTCTCACTTTTCTTCTCCAAATTTTGGTTATATTCTCAGAATTCCAGATTTTTCCAGAATTTTCTTTTCTTTTTTTTTTTCAGAATTTTGACTTTTCTCAATTTTGGTTTTAATCTCAGAATTCCAACTTTTTCTTAGAAGTCCGAGAAAAAAATTCTAATTCTGTTTAAGGGCCCTAATCTTCTTCCATAAAGAGGCTTTAACGTTTCTTCTTTCAAATGAAAACTCGACAAACTCGTTAGTTTTCCTCCTAATGGCGCTTCATTTCACTGAGCTGTGTGATGGAGGAGCGTTAACTTCTCAACAAAAAATTACTTATTTGCTATGAAAGCGAGAATGTGAAAATACAACTGAGAGAAAAAAGTTTTTTAAAGAAAATGTCCGCTTATATCTAGTCAATCGATAACATTTGCTCATTAATCGATAACTTGCATCCTTATTTCCATCTTCATTTATTTAACGAACCGTTGCTGCTCATGGAAATCCTCACATTGGATCATTATTATCCTTGTTTTTCCTGTGTTGACCAGGTTTCTTGTTTCCGTGCGCCGCTGTCCTGCAGCTTTCAGATGCACGACAAAATCTGAAAGCTGCGTCTTTCCTGCAGCTTTCAGATTTGTCTCTCCTGTAGCTTTCAGACGTGTATTTTCTGCAGCCGGATCAGATTAATGGCTGCTTCCATTCAGCCGTTTTAGGAAGGATTGCATCCAAAAGCTGCAGGACAGTAGCTCTCCCTGATCCATTTCCCTCCTCTTATCTTTATTTAAACTGTCATGTTTTTCTGTTCTTCCTTTCTTTGGTCAAAAGCTTGACCAGGAGAAGGTGAGCCATATACAGAATGACTGACATTTACATTTGTTTTTGGTTTTATTTAAGATTTGAACCTATTTTCTGTTTCGGTTTTTTTCCTATTTCAATCTCTTTTCAGTCCGAAATCATAAAGGAAAAGGTTTGTGCTTCTAAATCCTCATCCTGATGGTATTTCACAAATCTTTAGCTAGTTTTTGGGGTAGATGATACTACTGAAAAAATAGCACGATATAAACGTTTCTATCGGTCCATCAATCATTATTGATTAGTTTTTTGTTTTAGGAGAAGGTTGGTGAACTTTCTGAAAGTGATAAAACAAGATGGCTGCCAGCATGTTGTTTTTGCTTAGTGTGTGTGAGGATGTGAAGTAGAAACTGTGGTTCACACACACACGTGTCCTTACAGGCTGAAAAGAAAGACGAAGAAAAACAGGTTTGTGATCTCATTTCACCTCCATCTCAGGAAAACTTCCTCTTAGCGTTTATTTAATGCGATGCTCCTGGAACCGTCATCGTTACAGTTTAGACTAGTAGGTTTTGCTACTTATTTCCCTTAATGAGTTTTAAATGCATACAGCAGATGTTTTAGCTTAAAACAAAACGCCTCCGCTAGTTGTGAAACATGATTATTGGGGCCAGACTAAAAGTTTTTTTTTTATTACTAGAATAAATCTTAATAAAATTACCAGAAGAAAGTAGAAAAATACACAAAAAAGTTTTGATAGTTAAAAACAATCCAACTCAGTCGTTTGCTCAATTGCCTCAACGTCCTGCTACTGATTATAATTTGATGCTGATGTATTAAAATATTAAGATTTTTTTCATTTGTAAAGCTGACACCAATATATAACTGCAAATGATTTTCAACATTCGTCATTTTGATTTCTAATTATTTTTTTGTGGGTGAATTCTTATAAAGTTTCTACTTCACTAACATGTAACCTTCTTATAACGTTTTTCTGGTAATAAACATTTTTCTTGCATTTTTACAATTTTATTCTTGTATTATTATTTTGACTGTTGTATAATTTTATTCTCACATGACTACAACTATTCTCATTATTCCAACTTTATTGTAATATTATGACTTTATTTTCATTGTATTATCTTATTCTGGTAACACTGACTTTAGCCGCACATAATTTTAACTTTATTCTCATATTATTTTGACGTTACTCTCATAATATTATGCCTTTATTATGGTAATATAACATTAATGTCATAACCCTATGACTTTATTCCCAAAATGAAAAAAAAAAAAAAAGTCTTGGCCCTAATACTCCCTGTAAAATATATCTGTTTATTGTGCAAGGAAAACATTGAATAACTTCCTTCTTGAATGTTTTATCCTCATTTTTGCCAAAGGAGGAGTCTAACACCAAAGAGGTGGGTTCTTAAATCACATTATTAATTAGTTAAGTGGAAAAAAAGAAGGCGGTAAAAGAAAACGAACCACTAGTTACTCAGAAGAAGCTCACTTTGCATTTAAAATTAGGAAATGTAAATATAGATTAAAACTCTATAAATGTGAATGGAGAGGAAAAACAACAGATTTCAAAAGCTCTTGTACATCCTGATTGAAACTGTTTAGCTTGTTTTCCTTTTTCCGGCTTAAAATATAAAAAAAACTAAAGAACATTTTTTATACTTGATTTTTTGAGTTTTTAATGTCTTTAGAGGAAAACATAATTCAGATCCTATTATTTGATCAAAACACAAATCAACTGTAAAGATGTCCATGTTTCTAAACCCAATTAAAGCCGACCGGGTCAATGGTTCTGTCTGCTGACCTAGTTTCCTCCCACATTTCCCAGAAGTATTTCCAGTTAATTCTACCATCAGTGGCTGCTAGAAACCCATTTTGGATCTATTTGTCCGTTATTTACCTCTGCTGAGTGTGCTTTTAAATTGTTGCTAGCGTAACGGGGAGAAAAGGCTTCTTTAGATGGTAGTTGTTTAATGTTTTATTCTTTCTTTGGTTTGCTTTTTAGTCCAAAGACGAAATCAACAAGGTTTGTTTGCGTAGTGAACATCATCTTTCCTTCCCATTTTATGTGATAGATATAGATTGTACTGGAATATGACTTGTGGAGAGTGCCTAATTAACTGATGAAATGATTGTTTACATGTGTCATTCACATGTAAACAATTACTGAAATGAATGACACATTAAATGTTTTCATATTTTAAAAGCTAGATAAAAATTATTTCATCATTTAATACGTCATTTCATGTTCCGGTATTTACAGCACATCAATTTAAACTGTCAACTTCATCCATCAAACTCTGTGGGTGGGACTATCGGAGACCCTAATCTCTGATTGGCTGCTTCTGTACAGACCCCGATGTCTGATTGGCTGCTTCAAACAGTCGAGACAAGTTTCCGAAAGTTAGCTACAACTTTGAGGTCAATATCTTCTAGTCGAAAGTACATAAATATCTCCAATAAGTTGTTGTACTTTATTTACTACAAACTCTTAGTGAGCAGCTCTAGCCTCTACAGCTCTAGTTTGGTCTGAAATATCAAATATCGATAATAATAGCATGGAAGAAGCTGCCACAGACGACGGCATCAACTTTAGCCCCGCCCACTAGCGAACAGCGGCTAACGCTATCTCGTGAACTTCTTACCGACATTTCAGACCAATCTAAAGATATAGAGGCTGGAGTTGCTCACCCAGAGTTTGTAGTAAATAAATTACAGCAATTCATTGGCATTTTCTCCACACTTACAGTAAAAATATTGACCTCAGAGCAGTAGCAACCTTCAAAGACGTTGCTGTTTGAAGCAGCCAATCAGACCTCAGGGTCTCTGTGGAAGCGGCCAATCAGACGTTAGGGTGTCCTTTAATCCCGCCCAGTGGATTTGATTAGTTTAAATTAGTTTAAATTAACTCTCATTTTCTGGCTTTGTGCCCATATGACAAATGATACTTCTGATTGTCTTATTTTTTATTTATTTTTTCTGTATGGAAAGACTGACGTCACTGATGTGGTCACAAAGAAGGTACGAAACTAAATTGTCAAAGATGATTTATTTATAGTTTTTTATAGTAACGGAGCAGGGATTATGTGAACTATGATTTTTTTTTCCATATACAGAAAAATTTTATAATTTTCAAACATTAACTCAATGCTTACTATTCAACATCTTTGCTTTTTGTTGGTCGATCCATCCCATCCAAGACGTGTAGATTGCAGTCTGCAGATTTTCTTTAACCATTATTGTTTTACAGAATATTAGAAAATACATAAAAAACTCAATTTCTTTTGTAAATAAGAAAATAAAATTTTTTCTTGCAGTAAATGCTTGATCATTTGTAGCAAAGGATGCAAATACTCCTGACATCAACATCTAATCAATTTATCAATACAGTACAGGCCTGAGCTGTTGATTATTTTATTTGATTAATAAGAGGAGATAAAAAAAAGACATTTGAAAACTAAATCTACACCACCTCAGGAGTTGTGGGTTGACCATATTTATTT
The DNA here is from genome assembly GCF_904066995.2 of Poecilia reticulata. NCBI lineage: Eukaryota > Metazoa > Chordata > Actinopteri > Cyprinodontiformes > Poeciliidae > Poecilia > Poecilia reticulata. The sequence continues at coordinate 31,695,213 of NC_088838.1, forward strand.
TAAATGTAAAATATGCATATTTTTATACAGCTCTGGGTTAATTATTGCTCTGTCAAAAATGATCGTTTAATAATGATTAATTGTTTCAGTCCTTGCGTAAATCCTAAAAAAGCTTCTTTCCTGTTCATTTTGCCCTTTATGGGAAGCTGCAGTGTGACAGTGTCAGTTTATATATATATATATATATATATATATATATATATATATATATATATAATAAAATGGTATATTAGTAAATTATTACTAATTTGTAATAATTATATTACTATATATAATTGTAATATAGTAATATAATTACTATATCATATTATATATTGTATAATTGCATGTTGATTAATATACCAATATATTAATATTCATATTATTATTGCTATTATTATTGCTACTAATAATTATTATTATAAACAAGTAAAAAATGTTCTTCCATCATCTAGCTATTACCTAATGTGCACAAAATCTTTTTGTACTGTGGGAGGAAGCCAGAGCACCCGGAGAAAACCCACTCATGTACATGTAGAACGTGCTAAAATCCCCATGCATAAAGAACCCAGGCTGGCCGGGATTCAAACCCAAGACAACAGACTGGACTGGAGACGCAACAGTGAAGCGTCTATAAGAAGGGACAGAGCAGACTGGAGGAATCCTTCAAGCTTTGCAGCAAGATGCTGCAGATCTGTTGTTGAGAGCGTCATCTTTTCTGCCGTCATCTGTTGGAGCAGCAGCATCAGAATCAGGGACCTGAAAAGGCTCAACAGCCTGATAGAGAAGGCTGGTTCTGTTCTGGGAACGACTGTGCAACCGCTGGAGATGTTAATGCAAAGGATTCTTCGTATGATTAAGAAAATTAGGGACAATCCTGATGGTCTTCTTGGGAAGGCAGAGCATCTTCAGTCAGAGGCTTTTTCAGGTTCAGTGTGGTACAGACCGCTTCAGGAGATCTTTCCTGCCGACAGCCATCACCATCGTCAATGGCTCTTTGAAGAATCTTGATGAGCTACAGCATGTAATTTCCCTTTGGGATTAACATTATTAACAATATTTTTTAATTGAATTGAAACAGGAAGTTGTTTTACCAGTGGTAATTAACAACAACATCCAGAGCCCTAAGGAACTCCGTCAAAATCTCGACCATCCCCAGGGCCGGGGATCTGCCATTCTAAAAATCAGGAGGAGCGTAGCAGATGTGGCATTCTGTCAGTCAAAATGGCCACCAAGATGAAGTTCCAGCTTGACGTCTGGGCTTAACAGACTTATTTTTGGGACTTTTGGGGACTTTTAGGCAACATCTCGCTTCATAGGTCGAATCTTCTAATGCCGCTTTCATACGACGAGGAGTTGAGTCTTCACCCTCTTCATAATACTCAACTCCTCCCCACGTGAGCACTGGCCGTGAACGATTACCGCTTTGGGATCACAGCAGACTTTCTCTTGGGCAGATCTCTTTACTTGGGTCCAGTCTTTTGAGGCCGCTTTCGGAATTTTTTTAGGCTCAACCGTCTTCTTTTCACAACCAAATTCTCCAGCCAGGGAAGTTTGTTCCTTGAGATCAGAGCAATCTTTCTCTAGGACAGATCTCTCTTCAATTCTCCAGTCTTCGAATGCCGCTTTTTCTCAAGCCGTCGAGGAAGTTTGTTCCTCGGCTGGGGAACGATTGGAGAAATCATTCCCTGCTACAGCCGTCTTTTCAAGAGTATCGTCTTCCCCAGCTGGGGAAGTTCGCTGTGAGTTTTCCTCAGGTAGTGAAGTTTGCTTCCCAGCTGGGGAAGGCTTGAAAAGATAAGCGTCAAAAATGTCGTACTCTGAGTCAGTGAACTCCGAGTACGACGGAGAGATACATTTTTTCCCAAGGGAAACTTCCCCCACAGCCAGGAAAGGATTGAAAAGATAGGCGTTGAAAATGTCGTACTCGGAGTCAGTGCCCTGGTCGTGACATTCAAAAGTGATACTGGGAAGTAGATTGTTTATAACTTTCTTTACTCCTATTGTAATCACATATCCAATGCCAAAACTCATGGGGAAAAAACATGGTGTCTAAAGTTTCTTCCATCCTAAAAATCCTTGTAAAACAGTACTAAGGTCAAAGAGTCGCTTGTATAATACCTGATGTTTTGAGATGCTAGCATTCATAACCTCAGACATTCTTTGATCTATGACATAGATCCAGGGCCGTGCAGAGACCACTAAAGGGGCAGGTGCTCAAAAAAAAAAGGGCACATTTAACCGCATTCCAGGACAGAATATTAACAAAGCCACACAGCTTTCAGAGTTCTGACTGTTGCTATGGAAACGGTCAGATCAGTTCTGCGTGACTCAAACTATTAACCCTTTGCAACTGCGTCACTTAATCATTCGAGACACCATGACGAACGTCAGAAGAGAAGGATAGGAGTATTGAACAGAGAGACTTAAGTTATTTTCCCCAAGTTGTTTTTACCACTTTATTCATGGCTTCTTCTTGTTCGAGTGGAGATAACTTGTCTGTGAACGTAACAAACCTGATTGGGGCTCAGAGACGGTGGTATTACAAAAGTTGGAAATAGCTAGCTTCCAAACTGATCCATACTTCCTCACTACTGATGAACTTTCATCAGAAAATCAAATTATTGACTTTGCCTGACTTCACACCAAATGATTTATATCACTATGTCATAAATAGAGTTTCCCCTTGCACTGGAGCAACATTAAAAGCGTGCAAAAAATAAGATGCTAATCAGTTTTTTTCCATACATGCTAGGCTACATGATGGTGGGGCATTGCATGATTTTGTAAATAATGACAATTTAATGCAAAGTTAGCACTTTTAATGGACTTTCAATGCAACTTTTAGAGCATTTTTGCATTAAAAGTGTCATTATTTACTGAATGACACTTCGTGCCCATGCCCTTATTATCTGCTGCTTTAAACTGAGTAAACTTCCAGCAGTGAAGGTAAACAGACTAGCTTAAATCCTAAATATCTTATCATATGAGGGAAAAACTGTGCATGACCTTCACTTTGATGTTTACATGTCCATAAATATGCTTTACGTGACTGTGTAAACACAGCTGTGTGTTTTGTTGACCAACCTTTCACCTCCAACATTTATCAATTATAATGCAAGAAGGTACAGCTTTAGCCCGCTTATATAGACTCTGTGGCAGCGTGCCCAGTGTCTGCTCGCTAATAACGCTCTTCTGCGTTATTGATGGAGCTTTTTAATAAAGACTGATTAGGAGGCTTCGCCTTGTATTCGTCCAGCTGCTGCTGCTGCTTTGACTGGTGTAACACGGAAAGCACGCAAAGCATCCAAATGAGCTGCAGTTTTCTTACTCCTAGATTTATTAATGGTTTGCTACCAAGCAGCTCAAGGCCAAGTTTAATGGTGAAGGGTTTTTTTCCATGAAGAAGCTTCATATTGTGCCCATGATTTTTGGCCCGTTTTGGCTTCTATATTCGTTTCTGTACAGAAAAGAACAAGAACACATAAGTTGGCTTTCTGTTAACACTTATTTGCTATTTTTCCTTAAATCTTAAATCTATCCCATTAGATTTATTATAAACACAATCCCTATTAAGGTGGGAAAAGTCTAGAGTTTGATTTTGGTTTTTCCAGGCCTGGATAGGTTTAGAAAATAAAAAGAGCATGTCAAAATCATTTCTCTCTAGTGTATAGTTGCCACTTTCCTTAAGGATGGAGGGATGGGGGTTGCCACCCCCATCCTTAATTTCTTCTTTTTCCACTTATTTCATTCCCTGTTTTTCCTACTTTTCTTCCATATGTTTTTGTTACTTTGTGTCATCCTTCGTTCCTTTCTTTCCTTACTCGTATCCTTTGATTTTTTTTCAGTCTTTTTGTCATTTCCTTCCTTCCCACCTTAAAGAAGACATTTATATTGGCATAAGATGGAAAAAATGAAACTGTTAATCCTATTAGTGCCTCTAACAGGGTCCCTAACTACAAAATTCCTGTAGAAGTTAGCGCTGCTGCATTGCTAGCTTGTATATAACCAGAAGAAATACAAGGAAATGTGCAAAAGCAATATTTATAATCCTGAAATGTCAAATTTTAAAATGTGCCAAGTGGATTACAAACAATCCTTCAACTTGCAAGGTAACGTCTAGCGCAGTGGTTCTTAACCTTTTTTGAGGTACCGAACCCCCCAGTTGCATATGCGCATTCACCGAACCCTTCTTATTCCAACCCCCCACCCCATTGTCAAATGCCGTTGACATTTTAAAAATTGTCAACGGCTAATAATTTAGACACCTTGCTAATTCTTTGTAGCAGCTAGTTATAGTGCTGTGCTAACATTAGCTTGTAGCTGGGTTATTTGTTCTCCTCTGTGCTCTTTTTCAAGAATATTTATGTTCTGAAGAGCAAAAAGACAATGGTATGAAAATGGAAAAACAATGGAAATCATGAAAACTGACACTGGAGTGTCTCCTTAACGGAGCAACATTGAACATGACGTTGCAGCCCGGTTCTGGCTGCAGGCACCGACTCCAAACCGCATCGGCCCTGTTAGCTTATTTCTTTAATCCTTTTTGTGTCTAACCATGTTGCAGTTGGATACTGAAGCCGCCAACATCCTCAACGAACTCCAGGTGAAGCTCAACACCATTCTGGACAACTTCAGTGCCGTGTTTGCAAAAAGGTAACAACCCTCAGGACCTGGTTTGGACCTAAACCCCAAATTAATGTGAACGATGTTAAGAAACAAAACAAAATCTGTTTTGCTAACTCAATCCCCTCCAGTTTCCAGAATCGTATAAACGGCTGCATGCGACAGATGGCGGAGATCCTCTACCAGATGAAAGGCCCGCCCAACCACAACACTGCGGAGGCGGACGCCGACACAACGCTGAGGCCCCTAATGGAGTTCCTGGATGGGAAGTAAGTCATCCAGATGCTCACCATCTACTGTAGAGTAGGACCATTTTTATGGATATATACAATACTCAAATATTTAAACATTCTGAACTTATTGAACTTCTTTTTGGGACCCAGATGGAACCATTTCACATGTCACACTTTAAACCTGCTGATGTGTAGGCTAACTAATAATGTACCATAATTTTCCTGAGTAAAATTATTTTTTGTTTGTTGTTTTTTTTTGTTTTTTTTGATAAGGCACCAAAACTGGCCCAGCCTTCAGGCCCTTAATCTCCTACCTCCAGCCCTGCTCATTTCATTATGACAGCCATTGTAGATAAAAAAAGGAGTGAATTTTCAGAAAAACATATCAAAAAAAAAAAAAAAAAAACAAGGACATTTCTGAGTTTTAAGGTAAAAATTTACAAAAAAAAAATTTTAGATCAATATTTGACATTTTCAAGACAAACAACTAGAACATTTCTGAGTTTCAACGATCAAAAATTTTCATTTCTGATTTCTGATATTACTCTAAAAATGTGAGTTTTTTTCTGGTAAATTTTCAAATTCTCAAACTTAAAAAAAACTTGAGGATAATCTCAAAATTTCCAAGCAAATTTTCTACTTTTCAAACTAAGAAATTTTTGAGGTTTTTTCTTGAAGATTTCCGAGATGAATCCAGTACGTCGTCGCACATCTCCCTTACAGACAAAACAACAAATCATTCATAAAATGAAGGTTAAATATCTTTAAATAAAATGTAGATTGTTAATTTGTGCCAGTCAGGCTGACTTCTTTAATAGTTAATATTTTAAACTGCCATGTTTTTTTATTTGTGATCCAGCCTCAGCATTTTCGCTGACGTCTGTGAGAAAACGGTGCTGAAGAGGATCCTGAAGGATCTGTGGAAGATCGTCCTGAGCAGCCTGGAGCGGATCGTCGTCCTTCCTCAGAGCAACGACAGCCTGGTGAGAGAAACTCTGACCTGGAGGAAATTAGACTCACAAAACCATTCAGATAATGGGATTTATTTTAAAAATTATACATAAAAACCTCCAGAATCAAAGCAGCAGGACTGTAATGCACCAGACAAATAGCTAATTATAAGAGTAGAGGAAGAGGAGAAAAGGTTTCACACGACAATGAAAATCAGGTTAGAACCATATTTAGCTAAATGAAACTCATAATTTTACAGTAAACGTTGTTTTTATTGTAAGATTCTGTTTTTCAAAGTGGAGACCTCAGAGCGTTGGAGGATGAGGAAAAAAATGGAAACATTTAAAAAAGGACTCAATATATTTTTCAATCAGGTTGTTTTTTATTAATGCTCTTTTCTTTTCTTTTCTTTTATTAATGCTCTTTTTTCAGTCATTTTTATAAAATATAAGTTGAAATGGTAACACTTTATGTGAAGAGGTGTCATTACACTCTGAACATAAAGAAGTCCTCATGAAGGTTTGATTGTTTGGTAAATAATGACACTGCAAAATTTACACTTTTAATGGACTTTTAATGCAACTTTGCATTAAAAATGAATTGAATGAAGCATCATGACAACAGACAAACAGTCATGAAGATTCAGGAAAACGTTATTTTCCATGATGCCAGTCAAATGTATCAAGTTGCTTTATGCTAAATGAATGTATTCATTTATCAATAGTAAATAAATTGAGTAAAAGTCAAATTAATGTTTGTTTTCCTATTTTATAGCATTATACCTGTATGAAGTGTAAGCCGTAGTCTTTGCTGCCCCCTGCTGGTGGCTGTCATGTCACTGTTTTGCTTTTCCAGGATATTGCAAAGGTTTTTCTAAGTATTTGTCTGTTTGTGTGTTTGGGATAAATTACTTTCAGATTAAATCTTTTTCTCTGTTTGTTTTCAGGGAGCTCAGCTCCTCACAGCAGCGAAAGGACTCTCTAATCTCAAGGTAACAAAGCTTCAGTCAGAGGCATTTATTTCTCTGATAGGTTTCTGGGGCCTAATTAGACCTTATTAATAATTACTGATGAAAATAAATAAATAAATTGCTGATAAATAAAATTAAAAAGCCTCAAAATAGACATTTTTAATTTACACTGCTTTCTGATTGGCTAGAAACTAAAATGCAATAAATGGAGTGTGAATACTTTAACAAGGCAGGGCTGTTCAAACTTTTGGAACAAGGCTTTTTTTTTTTTTTTTTTTTTCAAACGCCTGCTAGAAATAACTCCAACATTTTTAGATTAATCCTAGAAATTTTCTAGGAAAAAAAATTAGCAACAGCAGAAATAACTGCTGTTGCTAACATTTTCTATTGTAAAATTTCAATTTGCCCCAACTAAAAATAAAAACTCCCCATCTACGACAACCACCTGGAGTAAATTTGTATCATTCTTGAACTGAAATCAGGGGCCAGAAACAATCAGTTCAGGGACTGCAAATGGCCCCCAGACCGCACTTTGAACACCTCTGTTGTAAATCCTCATTCTGATAAATAATTTTCTGACTGCATTTCTAACTTGTGGATCTGCTGATTTTATCTTGAGTGTTGCTTTATTTACGTTTTGTCTGTTTTGTCTTCCAGGGAGGAGCTGAGGCTAAAACTCTGACTCCTAAGCAATGTGTGATTATTGACGCAGGACTGGAGACCATCAAGGTCGGTTTAACAAACACTCCAACTTAACTAAGACAGAGCTCGAAATTTATTCATCCATCTGCCATCGTTGTTTTTAAAACGCTCAGGAAAAAGTGAATCATACACTCATTTTATTGTTGCACTCAGAACGACTTTGAAACTGAAATATTAGAAAAGTAATTACTAGCTAAATAATAAACCACATGTCTTCTAAAAGCTCAAATAGATGAAAGATTTTCAAGGTAAAAAGCCATAAAGTCCGTTCAGAATGTTCTAGAGCCGTTAACTTTCTCCAACTGCCAGAATTCTTGTTGACATGGTTACCGGACAAAGTATACATCAAAGATAGTTTGTTGCTAAGAGCACTCACTCAGTCGAGTTTCTACATGCCGAAGATATTTTGTAACACAAATCCTCATTCTGAACTCGATCACTGGTGAGACGCAGTGAGAGGAAAGATGGAGAAACCAGTTCTCCAGACGCAGCCGTCCACCTTACCTGTTTTTGATTCTTCACCAACATCTCTGAGTGAGACATCTCTGGAATTTCATCAGAGATGTCTCACTCTGATCATATTTCAAACCCAATTTTTTTCAGCCATTTTTAGCATTAATATAGTCAGTCAATTATTGATGTAACTTTTTAACAAATAAAAAGTGTAAAAATACAACAAAATTGGCATTATGAATAAAAACTGCCGCTGCAGAAACAAACATTTTACATTATTAGAAAGAAACTACAGTGCCTTACAAAAGTATTCAAAGTTGGTGTTTTACATAAAGTTCCAATAGAAAAATACAATAAAATTGGATGTGTATACTTTAACCCACTCAACATAGCCCTACAGTTAGCTATGAATTTAACCACCAGCTTATTTGTGTAACCTTCTGCCACAATAGACTAATTTACAGTATTTGACAGAAAGGCGTAAGATAATGAAACGTTTCCTTCCTCTGTTGCCAATCAGCAATACTTCCACGCTGGAGGAAACGGGCTCAAGAAGGCGTTCGTGGAGAAAAGTCCTGAGCTAGCTTCTCTGCGCTACGCTCTCTCTCTCTACTCCCAGAGCACCGACGCACTAATCAAAACCTTCGTCACCACGCAGCATTCCCAAGGTGATCCCACACACTCCGCATGTGTCTGACGCTGGTTGTGTGATTTATTTGTCTTAAAATCATCTATTTGTTTGATCTGTTGTTGTCTCAGTGCATGATGGGATTGGCATCAGAATCACTGGTAATGAGAAGCTTAAACCCGACAGAGGTGAGGCTTTCTGCAACTTATTGGTGTTGGGGATTCATAGGGTTTGTTTTGTTCTGCTGATTAACATTTTCCAGCTGCGACTCGTACCGCAGCGAAATGGAGAGTTTCTTTGTTGTTTTCCATTGTTTTTACCAACGTCTGTTGGGACGACAGGATATTTAATAAGTTTAAAGTGGGAACTGAAGATGATAAAATGGGTTCTGGAAGCCATGATGAACGTATATTGGTATTGTTGGTTGTGATTCAGGCTCTGGGGTGGAGAAGCCAATCGGAGAGGCTGTTCTGCAGGTCGACATGCTGCTCGGAAAGGAACGCAAGATCAACGTCAGGGGTGAGAACTTATCCCACCGAAACTTTAAACGTCTTTACTGAAGTTCAGACTACGAAGCCTCTGAAACGAAGGAAGCGGCAAAGACGGTTCTCCTTTCTTGAGTAAATAGAAGACTATGCATGTTTAGTAGGCAGCACATCTCAACACTCACACTCTGTATGTCGCTGACGTTGTATGACAACCATTTTTATAGATAAAGTTTTCTTCAAAGTAAAAATATCTGTGTGACCAGCATTGGATAACAAAGCTAATGCTAGCCTATCCAGGGGTCATGCTAGCATATTGGATGGTAGAGAAAGTGGGCAACCCAGAGGGCGACCAGCCTAAGCTTCCCATTTGCTCCCCTATCCAATGCTAACACTAGCATATCTGTACTAATGAACAGTAGAGGAAGTTAATTGTAACTACCATTAAGGTTCTATGCTTTTATTTTGGTAACTTTCTTGTTGCGGTAGCTATGGTAACGGACTGCAGTTCTACCTAAGATTAACAGCAAAACAGAAAAAAAAAGGATAAAAAGCAACTCAGTTTTAGCTTCAGTCGATAAAGGAACAAGCTCAGTAACAGCCACTGAAGTTTATTTGAGTAATTTGAAATGAAAAAAATCTGATTAATGGAAAGAATTGTACCGATGTAATGAGCTAAACACAACGACAGATGGAGAAAATGATTGTAATTCTGATTTGTTCTTGTCTGGCTCTTCATGAATAATAATTTATCCATCAGTCCAGCGGATTGGATGCTAAAGTTCTTTTCCTCGTTTGCTTTCTTGTTGTTAATTTCCTGTTTCTGCATTCCCATCTGTCCCATCAGTCGTTGCGGTGAACGACATGAAGTGGCAGACCTCCGGGATGTTTCGTCCGTTTGTCGAGGTCTCCATGGTCGGCCCCTTTTTGGCCGACAAGAAGCGAAAGTTCACCACGAAATCTAAGAACAACAGCTGGACCGCAAAGTTCAACGAGACTTTCCAGTTGTAAGTACCGCCGCGCGTTCACGAATGCGTCACGTTAGTTTCTGGTTATTTGCTGGTTTTTGTGCTTGTGCAGCGTTTTGGGTAAGGAGTCCCCGGACTGCTACGAGCTCCAGGCGACGGTGAAGGACTACTGCTTCGGCCGGGCGGACCGCGTGGTCGGCTTGGCCGTGCTGCAGCTGAGAGACGTGGCCGACAGGAAGAGCTGCGTGTGCTGGTGTCCCCTCGGGCCGCGCGTCCACACCGACGACACGGGCCTGACAGTGATGCGCATCCTGTCCCAGCGGCCGGCCGACGAGGTGGCCAAGGAGTTTGTGAAGCTGAAGTCCGAAACTCGGCCGGCGGAGGAGGGCAGATGAGCCGATTCTGACTCAGGACTGAGTGGTCGCTGCGTTTCCATCCAAAAATGTGCAAATTGAGATCATGAAAAATCATTCGCTTAATGGAAACACGCCAATTTATTTAAAACAATCAACGGCTACTAATGTTCCTAAACATCAGATGCAGAACTGATGTAGTTTTAAAAGAAATCAATTTACTTTGAACCAGGAAAGTTTCCAATGCTTTGTTCTGTTTCCCCTTGAAAAATATTCACTAGCTCTGTTTCCATTAACCATAAAACTGTGCACATTTAAATTATGAAAATAGATTATCTTAATGGAAACGCACCAAGTTTGACAAAAAAAAAAAAAAAAAACAGATTTTTAATGAAAAGATGGTGTTTTTATTAAAATTGGTTTATTTCGCATCATGAGTCACATGATCAACAGCCGGATGTTACTACTGGCAGAAACGTCAAATCTCATGTAACTGTTTACATCCATGAGTTTTAATGATTTATCGTCTGAACGAGCTGATTCACAAGTGATTTTAATTTCATTTTTGTTTGTGAATTGACAGATTTGCACATATTTGTAATACAAATGCAGCTACTGACTGTATATGGCAATTCAACTTGCTACTTATAAAACATAATTTAAAGGGCGCATTTTCAAACATCTTAAAATCCCACAACAGATGTTTGTCAGCTAGCAGTGGACGCTAACTACAAAAAATGCTTTTAAGAGGAAAAAACAGCAGGTCTTTTTAATAACAGGCAACTCGGGGTGTTTAGACACCGATTTGATTGGGAACCAAAATTGCAACATTTGTTATATTTTCAGTGTCAAATGATCCAAACTAATCGAAAAAACCCGTTCCCCTCCTCGCCTGTAGGGGCGCTGCACCATGAACCACAGAAGGAAACGACACGAGAACCTCTGATGACAATGAGCGCAACTTCCTTCTTCATGAAATGTAAACAAAAATGGAGTGGCATCAGATTTTTTCAGTTTTAGGATTTCTCTTTTGTCTGGCTAAAAACAACCCATTTCTCCAGCTAGCGCTAGGCTAATGTGTTTGTTTTGGTTGCATTTACCCAGAATGCATTGCGTTGCAGTCCATTTCCTGGTTTTGGATCTGTCTCCAGTCCACTTCGCAGCCACATATGCATTCGAACTGCGCCACAGTTCACTTCAACCGAACTCAGGCCGAGGTTTTTCAGCTGACCAGAGTTCGCTTTTTTTGGTCGGTTAGCATTCGCACCTCCCAACCGAACCGGACTTTCTAGACAAATGGACTGGAGTTGGATTCAATCGAACTGAACAGGGCTGGTGTGAATGCACCTTTTGACTGCTTTGAGTCCTCATAAATATCTCTTGTGCCATCAGTACTACCATTTATTCTGACACTGGACTCAATATGAGGGGATAATGAAAGAAAACTCTTCGTAAATGAATCTGAAAATTCAGTAGCAAATGGTTTCTTCTTCCCCCTGTTGGGTTCAAGCCTGATTTTACAGCTGAAATCCATCGATCAACACTCGTAGCACCAGATGTGTCTTAAAGGAAGTAGATGTTTTAATTCTGTTCCCAACAGGAAGTGTGTCATCTCCAATCGTTGTTGCTTCTAATCATTGAATGGCTGGTGATTGATGGTGCAAAAATCATACAGGACTATGATGATGTAGCAAGTTCTCATTTGTGACAAAGCCTTAAACAGATGGTTAGCTGCCAAGGTTAGCTCACTTTACTTTGAAAGATTACAGTAAACTGGTGTTTGTTTGATTCACCACTGACAGAGACTTTTAGCTTTTTTCACTGCATTTACAGTTTCCACAAGCTGAAGAGCGACTCAGATGGTGTAACCTTAAAATGCATTCATACGGTGTTGCAGTGGTGGGCAACACGTTGGCTAACCTGCTAATAGAAGTGCTAATTTTTCTTTTAGCGTTTTAGTATATTTGCTCATTTCCTTGGCTCTTGTAAATTTTCAGTTGTTCAGCATCTGGGTCAAAGTTTTAGTTATCAACTTAAGAATTGATCAGGTAGTCGGAGGTTTGTATTCATGCTTTTATTTTGAAGTGAGTCAAGACTGTTTCGGCAGCAGTTCCATTTCCTGTCCTAGTTGTGTACTAAATTTGACTGTTCAGGGTTACATAACATGTCACACAGTGAGTGTAAACATGGTTGAATTTAGCATTAGCTTCTGCTGAACACCTTGTTGGCATAGCATTTTAGCTTTGGGGTTAGCGCAGCTAGCTTTTTAGGTAGCGGTGCCCACCACTGTGGTCTCTCTAACGGACCTGCAGCATTGATCAGACCGAATGACGTACATCGTTTAGTTCTGCGCTCCTGTGCGCTGACTACGTGCCAAGGATGGCGAGTGTTCAGCGAGTCGCATTTTTTTGGTGTTTCAGTTTCTTTCCGAGACAAATGTGGCCTTTCTAGAGTCCCGTATTTTGCCGAAATCCGCCTAGACCTTATTAAACTGAACAGTCTGCAGTGAGTTGAAGACCTACTGGCCACATCTGGAGCGACAGCTGAACACTTGCACTCTGCTTACAGCAAAATTGTAAAAATATAAAAGCATGTATTTATTGTACACAAAATCCACTAGATTTGTGATTTTTTTTTCCTGTATGTACTGTGAAATTGAGTAAATTTATGTAATTATAAATATCATAATGTGACATATGTTGAATATACTTGTAACAATATTTTGTACATAAAATATTTATGAATCAAAGTCTTTATTGTTCAGTTATTCAGTTATTTTGCCTGTAATCCTAAAGCTCAGCTTCCTGCAACCCAGTTTCCCTCATTCTGACCAGACAAAATAATTAAGGGAATGAAACTGTTGGGAATATATGACACCATAGATGTAGAAAAAGAAATTATTTTTTTCTGCTAAAAAATTTGTTTGAAGCCACAAATTTGTTAGAAAAAACTAAAATTTTGAGATTTAAGAAGTTTTCTAAATAAATAAAAAAAGAGTCTGAAATGTTTTGACTTTTCAAACTCAGAAAATTTCCAAACGTCAAAAATGTGGCTGTTGAAACTTGAGATTTATCTGTTTCCGGTACCAAATTTTCAACTTTTGAAACTTTTCTAGAACATTTGAGAATCTCAATTTCTGAGTTTTTTGGGGAAAAAATTACATTTCCACCAAAAAATGAGGAAATTTCAGTTTGAAAAGTCAAAATTAAAAATAATTTACTCTTACAATCCCAGGTAGTAAAAGGCCACCATGTTTTTAAAGAGCAAAAATATCCATGTTTAGTTTCAGGATAATGATGAAACATTTAGGTAATGATGACCAGTCCAGTATAAAAATCTGAATCCAGCTTTAATTACACACACAGTCAAACAATAACACCTGAATTAATCTGCAAAAATAAACATACATGAAGCCAAAAGCAGGAATAATTTGGAATAAATTAAGTATTGCTGAGAAAAATGGATTTCATCTTGACCTCAGTCTACATCCAGTAATTATCTGACTGCATAAACATGAAACAACTAAACTCTTTTACCTCAACAGGCAACACTATGAATGTATAATACTATTAATTCAACATAGAAACACCAGTTAATGCATAAATAAGATTATTTTTCTCACAAACTGTTGATTATACTGAATGTTTATGAAAATGTTTGACAGTTGGTTACCGTTGAAGTCCAGGAATTAAAAATCGTCAGGATTTTAACAACATGACATTTAATTTCAATAACTTCAGACGAGATGTAAATATCTTTGCCATTGTACACAAAAATTCAAACTTTGTCCATATTGTGATTAAATGTTAGAACGCTTGTTTTGCTACACGGTAAGAAATCAATATCTACTTTATACATACAAAACATATTTAGTTATTTGTTAATTAGTGGGAAAATCCCCATAAATCGTATTTATACTAACTTTTACATCAAGTCCAATAAGATGACAGTGGAATAAAAGTATTTATTTTAAAACAGTGACGATTAAAACTCCAAAATAAATTAAAATGTCTCAAATGGAGATGATTAAAGTGTCTGAATATTCAGATATGATTATCAAATATTTATAGATTTAATAGTTTATATAAAAAATAATACATTTAAATAAAAATAGAATATTTATATTATTAAAAATGTATTAAACACAAACATGAAAATCAATAAAACTAGAATTAACTTCAGTAATTAAATTACTCAAATTAAAATACATTTTAGTTAAATGTATTTAATTTAAATTCTAGAAAATGTGAGTTCTTTGGCTTGAATATAAAAAGGGGCGACACATTTTCACAAAAAACAAGGAAATTTGAGTTTAAAGAGTCAAGAATTTGGTAGAAAAAATCTGAAATTATGAGATCTCAGAAATTTTCTACAAATTTAAAAATTTCCAGCAAGTGAAAATTTTATAAGAGGTAAAACATGAAATATCTTAAATAATTAAACAATATTTTAATTAATTGATTACCATCGTAACATAACCAAGTTATTTTACAGCTAATTGTAAAATAATTTAGTTATAGCCAAGGTATCGTTTTTTATAGATCCTGACATTTGATTGGTTAACATGCACAGACGTTTAGCTGCAGACCAATCAGGTCGTCCGTAGCCGTGTTGAGCCCTCCCACTGACTTTCATGGATAAATCTGATCATTTATTGATCATCAAGATTGTGAAATGATTAAATACTGAATATTTATAGATGCTTTCAACCAGAAATGGGCGATGCGAATGTAGAATTTACAAAAAATGTTTTAAAATATAAAACTTACAAAATAATGACATTCAATCATATCTTCAAATATATTGATACATTTTGATGCTCTGGTGGAACGAACAATTGGAAGATCAGTTCAAACAGCCATTCTGTCAAATTGATGCTTAAAAACAATATTAGTTTATTATTTTTATTAATATTAAATGATCGATTCTTGTGAAAATAAAATTTAATCCTATTTATTTCCCTACATCTAATTTAAATTTGAATAATTTTCACATGTATTTATGAAGCGTATGATTCAACTTTTATACAAATGATCATATATAAATAACTATTTGTTAACTAACTAGTGGCCCTCAGTAATAATTAGGAATGTAACATTAATGTTCGTCACGCTGTAAACTCCCTGCTTGCTTTTAATTAACAGTTTGCAAAAGTTTTAGGCAAATATATGAATATTGCATAATATTAAATCACTGATTGTCTATAAATGCAGTTAAATTTGACATTTTGGGTTTATAAACCTAACAGACTCGAAATAAATGTTACCAAGTCTGCAGTCAGATGGCTGTAAAAATAAACATTTTATGAAAAATTAAAACTTCCATTTATTAGCATTCTTAAAATGAATAGACAGAAATAGACCCGCGTTAGGAAAATAAAAATAGAAGTAATAATAATATGAGGATAAAGTTGCAGTATTACCTGAATAAAGTTTATGACTTTATTCCTGTCATTTTATTTTATTTTTTTCTTTGTGTGGCTGACGTATGAAATAAATTCACTTTATTTAAAATTTAATCCTTCAAACTCAAATGTTTTGACAAATGGCTTGTGGAACGCCATTAGTTCAAATTTGATTTAAAAAATAAATTTCTGACTTTAAATCAAAACCCATCTTTGCGTATTTATTTCCCACTGTTACTCCTCATAGTCAGACTTAATGATTCATTTATCTTTTTTTTTTACATAATAGAGGGAAAAAAAAAAAAACGATAATTTGAGATCATTTCTGTTTAATTTTTGGTTGAACAAAACATTTGAAACAGAGTTAAGTACCGAGCCGTAGCGTCAAACTGGACTTTTAGCTAAAGCCGCGACAGCAGCTTGGTTCTATTTACATCAAGTACGTCAGGCTGTGCTTGTTCCATCGTTTAATCCGTCCTGAACTCGTCTTCAGAGCCGAGTCTGAGCGTCTTGGTCGCTGGTCCCGTTGGGCTGGGCTTCCCGCTGGGACTGGAGCTGGTCCGGCAGCAGAATCTCCACCGTGTAGCTGACCCGTTTGGCCTGGAAGATGCTGTACGTGTTGTCAAACCTCAGCACATCTGTTCAACAGGAAGTGGAGCCTTTTAAAGGGGAAGTTGGTGACTTGTGGGGATTTTGGGTAAACAGTCGGTCGACTCACAGACTCCTGGAAGCTCACAGGTCAGCGACCCGTCCTCAGGAACCAGGTGAGCGTTGTACCGCTGGCTGGGAATCACTTCCTGCATTTCAGACGCTTTCTTCCACTCACCTTTTCTCGTTTTTAGAAACACCCCAAAGCCGATGTCTGCGCCCTCGCAGGCGAACTGCCACCTTAAAGAGTCGCAGATGGGAAACATCAATACAAACTGTAATGGCATCAATATTCCCAAACAAAAGAATCTGTTGGTACTCCAGATGAACATGAACTCCAAACCTACACAAAGCTCCTGATTTAAAGGCAACGTAATGTGCTAAAATCACATCTTGGACATTTTTATATTTCCATCTGAGTCTCTACTGCTTCTAAAAACAACCAGAGTGTTTTAAAAACTAATGCCTGGTTGTTTTCTGACAAGCTGACATTTTTATCGAATCAGGAAAATGGGAATGTAAAGTCACAAATCAACAGACACTAACCTTCACCTAGTGACCCCAGGGGAACTCTGCCCGTTACCTAGCAACACCAGGCACCCCCAGCCCGTTACCTAGCAACCCCAGCCACACCCGGGCAAGCCCAGCCTGTTACCTAGCAACCCCAGCCACGCCCGGGCAAGCCCAGCCTGTTACCTAGCAACCCCAGCCACGCCCGGGCAAGCCCAGCCTGTTACCTAGCAACCCCAGCCACGCCCAGCCTGTTACCTAGCAACCCAACTGGATTTGAGCACATTTGGCCAGCTGGTTTTAAGATACTTGGTACATCGCCTGCGGAGTGGGATTTTGTTTGTCCCAGCATAGCAAACTACAAAAGTTAAAATAAGTAAATAAAATAAATATAAACATTTAACATCATTTCCAAATATTTCAGTTTAGTAAATAGCGGTTCCCCATTTTACTTGCAAAATGCAAGCTTGACTGGATACAAGCTTGTTTGGTTTGTATCCAGTCAAAGGATGGAGGATTGTTTCTCTTCATGCATGTTTAATTTCAAATTGATCCGTAATTGTCCCATTAGCTCCCGACCCCACGAGGGACAAGGGCGTAAGAAAATGAACGAACAAACGGATGGACAAATGGACAGACGTCCCATCAGCACACTGACCGGAGGACGCAGCCTGGGAACAAGATCTCAAAGTCCAGCTGTTGGGAAGAACCTCGATTGACGGTCAGGCAGTTTTCGTAATCCACGTTGACGTGATCCCGCACGTAGTAGGAAGGAGGAACTGGTCCGACATGGTTTATCTGCACAAGATTCACAAACGGTCAAAATGCAGGGAATGAAAACTTGGTTAGCAGAAGGTTAGAAGAAATCGAGTCTCGACTTACGGAGCCGTTTTGTCTGACTGCTTGAAACCATGTTATTTAGACATTGAACAGCAGGTCACACCGAGCACAGAAAGGATCTTTTTTCACATTTATTCACACAAAAATCAATCAAATAAAACCAGAATAGTGTAGAATAATACATAAACCCAACTAAAAGGACAGGCCATTGTTCCTGATGTGAACTCTGCCTACGCAATGTGGATACATGAGTGTCAGTGAAAACTAAGTAATCTGGACTGGAGGACTGGATCATAAATTATTGTTATTTTATGATCATTTTCATCCAACGTTGTCTGGGCCTTTAACTATAAATTTTACTGGAAGATCCAGAAGTTATTGCTATAAACGATAATACAGTTCCTTTGAGATAATTTAAGTAATATAAAATCAATTAAAGTTTCTGTAAACAAAACTGCCCTTCAAAATAAAAGGCTACTTGAGACCAAAGACTGAAAACTTATCATCCAGTTTTTGGTGGAAAGAGAGAAAAGAAATGATAAATTATGCAAATGGAAATTATTGATCTAGTTTTAATTTATTGTACAATTAATTGGTTTATTGCCACAGGCCTGTCGTCATAATAAATTCCCAATCATAACATTAAAAAAACTGTCAGTATTGTTGGGATTTTTTTTTTTTTTTTTTTTTACAATTTTCTCCACTGTTTGTTCAATGAAAGCATCAATAAATATCAATAAACTGGAAAAGATGATTAAGTGAAGATACTGTGTAAAGTTAAATGATTTAAATCACATTTATTTATGTAACTGGTGTCCTAAAGAAGCAAATAAAAAAAAAAAGAGCAATATTAGTGTTTGTGGGGCTTTAGCTGCTGCGCCATGAGGTCACAAACATAAACAGCCACCTAATCTGGACACACGAACATGGAGAAAACAGACTAAAGCAAAGCAAACTGAAGGCTGTCCAGGTTTAAAATACTCCCATTAAATAAACTGTGCACAATTAAAACCAACTCGGAAGAAATAAAATAAAATACCTTACAAAAATGCATAAGGCTCAAAGTTTTTCAAGTTAAAAAAAACAACAAATAAATAAATAAATAGTGATTTCTGATGTTTGCCATTTGTATCTGTGACCCTTAGTTCAAAAATAATTACAGGAGGAAGATGTTAATGTTTGGATTCATTTGAAACGTTGACATTTTCTAAGAAACAAAAATATAAATTCTTAGGCTAAATATGTTTGTTTTTCTTCTTCATCTGTAGAGAAACTTTCCAATTAAAAACCAGTTTGTTGTTTGAAATTATTTTTTCTGCTTCTTAAATTAACAAAAAAAAAAAAAGATATTTGGCGAATTTTTAAAACCAATCAGGTGTTTTTATGATAATTTAATATTTTAAGGGTCAATTATCCAACCAAACACACAAAAACATTCGTTTCACGTCAGTCTGCAGTCACTTAAATAACAGTAGCACTTTGATTTCTGCAGTTCACAATTATTTATCAAATTATTTGTTTTATGCTTACCTAGTTGAAACAAAAGCACTAAAACATATTTACTACAGTTGCTTAATAATGCATGAATGCTAAAAGGATTATAAAAGTGCATTTAACAGACCTAGAAGTTAAATTTGACCCTCGTGACAGATAATGTTTTCTAATAATGTCCACCTTGTGCTGTAAGCTCAATGACTAGATGATGCTGCGTTTGGTGCGTCATCATGTGAACAGAGATCAGGTCCCAAACTAACCAAAACATCACCAAACACAGCTAGCTAACCGGCGAGAAGCTAAACCCAGAACATTTAGAGGCCGAGTTAATCCCAAACATCCTGAATGCAGACAAATGAATTTCCTCGTGTTCTTCATCTGTCTTGGGCCCAATTTTTTATCTGAAGAAACATCCACAAACATGAATCAGTGTTACGATTAGATCACAGAGCAGCTTCTACTGGGTTGGCTCTACGTTAGGCATGGGCCAGTTACCTGATCAAGGAGTCGCATGTCAGAGTGAGGATGAAAACACATAATCCACCATTAGTGGTTTAGTAGATTGGAATTAGTTCCAGTCAATTCACTTATAACGTCTGCTTGAACTTTCTTTCAGTGTTGCAGTTTGACCACCATCCAGCAGGGGGCATCACTGGCCATCCTGAAGGGGAGCCAGTTGATACAGAAACAAAGATGGTGGGGCTCATGCCAGAACCAGAGGGTGGTTTGTATGATGGCATTCAAGAATAAGTTTCCACCAAAAACACAGAGATTAAACTCAGGAATTTTATAGAAAAAAATGGAAATTTCAAAATCTGAAAAGTCAAAAATTTAGATAATCTAAAAATTTCTGCATTTTTTTTTCTAGCAAATTTTTTATTTCAAATTCAGTAACTTTCTTATTTTTCTAGACAATTTCTGAGATTAATATAAAAGTTTTTAAGTTTTTTCTTTGCAAATATCCGACCTTTGGAGCTCAGAAAATAAGTTCTGAGATTACTGTTAAAACTTCAGGGGTTTTTCTGACAAATTCTTTTTTTTTTAAACCTAATTTGGAATGAAAATTGTACTTTATGAAGTTCTGTAACACAGCTGACTAATAATATTGTTAAAATATATAAATTTCTTAAATTCAGCTTAGCAAAAAAAAAAAAAATGCAATATTGGTGTAAAACATGCAAGTTGTGGATTAGAAGGTAAAACTGCATTTTCACTCCTTAGGTTACATGTAACTGTACAAAAAGCAGAAACACAACATATTGTTTTACTTTAAATGTTTGTGTAAATAAAATGAAATGGCGTTATGTTTATGACAGTGTGAGGATCTCAAACCGGCCCATGCCTTCACCGCGTCAGCTACAGAGAATCTGATCTGCCAGGGAGATTTTTATTGATTTGCTTTTCCTATTGCAGCAAAGCGAAGCGGCACAGCAGCAGCATGAAGGCGAACTGGTCAGGTCCGTTACAGAGCAGGCAGGAACAGGCGGTGCCAACGCTGTCAAGATACATGTTGCTGGACAAGTAATTATTCCAGAAGTTATTGCGATAAACGATAATAATTGTTGTTTTGAGACCATTTCCATTTAATTTAATGATAATGGCAAAATAATGCAAGAACACATTTTCAAGGATCAATGAACGTTAAACTCTAATGAACATTTAAGTGGAATGCATTTTAACTATCCAAAATAAATAAAAACAACAAATAAAAGGAATTATGACGTCACTAAGCAAAACTGTCGAGGCAAAAGCACCAGACTGAACAGCTTTACATTCCGGTTTTTGGTGGAAAGCGAGAGAAAAGAAAAACCATAAATAATGCAAATGGAAATTATTGAGTTTGTTTTAACTTATCATACAAATTAAGTTTAAATTGTCACAGGCTGAATATGTAAAAGTTTTGCATCTACAATAACCAACAACAAACTACTTTATTTGTTTACTCTAAGTGCTGCCACTTCATTTTTGAAAAGGAGAAAAAGTTTTTCCTCTTGACGATTTTGGTTTGGATGCCAAACATGCCTGTTGTGTTTTATATTAAAACAGCCTAAATATTAACCAAACATGTTCTAATCCTGAGATTTACGTAGATTAGGTTCCCAGGATGGCTCATGGAGATTCATTTCTTTGTTTAAGGTGCTTGTCAGGACAGGTAAATGTGGCGGTTACAGAGCTAGCAGAAACCAAACTTTGCAAGTCAAATGTAAATATGCAATATTTCATGTGCACCAGGCAGAATGTAGTAAAGCAAAGCTGCAATAAACTAGATGAGCAAAAGACAAAAGTCATGCTAAAGTAAATGCATATCCAGAACAATCCAAAGCAGCTACTTGATTTATTTCATCTTTTTAAATCTACAGCAGGCTGAGTGGCTGAAGTTGGAATCAGACTGGCATCCAGTCACAACATATTTAATAAACAACCGTTTCTCTTGTTTTATATCAATCAATCAAATGTGACTTGTATAGCACATTTCAGCAGCAAGGCATTTCAAAGTGCTTTACATAATTAAGAAAACAAAAAACAGCATGTGACATTGAATAAATAGTGAGAAAGAGATTTTGAAAAAAAAAAAGATAAAAACATTAAAACCCCTTTTTTATATGCAACATATTGATACCTGCTACTGATTTCATATCAGCAGCAGCACCGTTGAGTTAATGTTCGAAGAGGCAGCCTGTTGTAAACACTTAAAATTTGCATCTGCTTCCCTCTGGACTCGTAATCGTCTCAGGTTACGTCGTTAAAGTCTGTTCTGCACAGATGAGTCAGCATCACAGATGTTTTTCCAAATAAACTGAAAACTAAAGACCGGAAAACCAACCCAGAGTCCTAAACAGCTATACAAGCTTTCTCCATTTTTTCCTCCCTAAATTAAACAGATTTTAGAGCAAAATATGTCAAGATTTCATCTTTTTCAATGACATTTACAGCTACTTACAAACATATTAGAGACACTTAAGCTTTATAACATTTCCTCCCTTAACAGCCAAAGTTAAATGTATTTGTGGGGATTTTATGTAAAATCAGTAAATGTGGAGTGAAAAGAAATGCTACAAGTTTTTCAAAATTGTTTCGTTCCTCAAATAAACCCCAGTCCAACCAGCTTACTTTAAAAGTCACCTTACTGGTAAACAGAGTCCACCTGTATGTGATTTAATCTCAATATAAATCATCTGTTCTGTGAAAACCTCAGAGGTTTATCAGCGAACAAACAGCATCCTGGAGACCAAAGAACCAACACAGAGGTCCGGGGGAAAGTTTCAGCAGGTTACATTACTGGTGCATTCACACCAGACAAGGTTAAAACCAGCTGACCAAACATGCTGGAACTCTGCTCTGGGGTTGCTAGGTAACTAGGCAGCGCCTGCTGATTTATGACATTCCAAAACTTTTTGTAACGGTTCATTTTCCGTTACAAGCTTTAACTTATTGCCAAAAAACCCCCAGCTTGGTGGGGTTATTTTTAATGCCGTAGCTGTTTTTAGAAGCAGCAGAGACCCAAATGGAAGCACAAAAACATCTAAACTGTTTGCATAATACGCCCCCTGTGCCCCACCTTGGTGACCTCAGCACCAGAGATTGGAGAGTCCAACCCAAAGTCTCCTCAGTGGAAGACATCCTGGTGGGATTCAGCAGTTATTCGAAATACTTTCCCCTCACTTCGCAATTATGCTCCACTTTGTGTTGCTCCATAAAACCGGGTGAACTTTGTGTTGCAATGTGACAAACATGTGGAAACGGCACCCAAATGCTTTTTTTCAACCAGTACTGATTAAAACGCGACTGAAAAGAGGGCTCTGCTGCTGCCGTTCAAATTGTTACCAGTTGTTTCCACGGTTTCTGTTTGTTTCTAGAAAATCTCTGCATTAGCATGGCCTTTTTAGTTGCTACTTTTTGTCTTTTATTGCCTGTTGAACAATGACAGAGCAGAGTACACCAGTCAGCTTAAGTCAAGATAACCTTACTGAAGTTGATGAAAGCCATTTTTACTGCAGGTGTAATTAAGAACTGATATTTAATCAACATCAGAAAACCCATAAGGTTGTATCAAAGGTCTGAAAGGTTAAAATGGCTGAATCTGCTGAGAAAATGCTAGATTATGGCCAACATTTATGCTACAATTATTATAAATGTACCTAAAACTGATCAAAACAAAAAACCAACTGGGGAAAAAGTGCAACAATGTAATGGAAGTTAGAAACTAAAAGGGCAAACGCTGCTCCTAGAATCAATGAGCCAGATATCCATTTTTTCAGTTGCTCTGGATCCTTATCTTTTCCAACTTATCAGCCACAGCTTGCATGAAATAATCAGCAGCAGGTTTGCTGACTCACCCTGGTCCGACAGCGAGGATCTCCATCAGGATCCGTGGCCGTCCCTCCATAAATGGCCGGCAGCTCTTCTGCATCGATGTACTTCAGTAAAACCTCCTGCCAGTTTCCTGAAGAAGAAAACAAAACAGCATAGCATGTGTTTACACTTACAATGCAATATGAATAAACGTTCAGGTCCTCAACATAAATGCTTAGTCCGTGAAAAGATGTAAAAATGTGAGCAGTGAGAACGATATGCTGGTATCACATGGTTAAGTGATACCACGTGGTTTGACACCGTGTGGTGTTTTGATTTATGGTATTTATTGCACAAGTGTAATAGTTCAGTGTTATGTTGCGCAGAGTCTGACAGTTGCGTGACTGATTCATTTAACTCCAGTTAATTAGAAACAGTTTCAGATTATATAGTTTACAAAATAAGAGGGAGGGCTGACACTTAAATTTATTAAATCGGTCAGGATTAGGGATGAAAGGTATCGATTAATGAAGTTGATTTATCTCGTCAATAGTCTATGGTTAATTTATATGCCGCCTTTTTCTTAAAACCCTGAGTTTTCTCTTGTACAAAGAGAGTCGGCCGTCTTTTCATAACCCATAGGGCAAAATATTGTCAAAATATGCTGTTTTTGTGTATTTAAAATATGGTGAAACTTACGGAGCTTGTAGACTGCTTATATTTCAAAACTGAACCGCATAAGGTGAGATGTTCATCTCGCATCGGACTCTGTTTAGACAGTTTTTGTTCTACTACGGCCGCCATCTTTGTTTCTGTATCTATGCTATGGCTCGGCTTTACGGATGACCAGCGGCGCCCTCTGCTGGATGGAGGCCAAACTACAACACAAAAAAAAACCGGTCTATGCGGACATAAATAGTTAATCTATTGGAACCGGTTCAATGGTAAATTGATTAATTATTTGCATCCCCAGCCAATATAAAATTCAATTTCAAATAGCGGCAATATTATTATTGGCTATATTTTTGAGGTACTGTACAGCTCTTTTTTTCTTGTTTATTTGCATTGGTTGAGTATTAACAAAAACAGAACACTATAACATTAACAGCCTTGGCTAATTTGCAATTCAGATGGCCTTTCAACAACATGAAACAATTTAAAAGACGATAAAACAACGTAGCATCACAGCACAAATCCTATATTTAATTTAAACAAGCTGTGGAGTGACGTGTCCACTTCTCACCCCCCAGGATGTAGATCTTTTGCCGCGTGATTTCACTCAGAAAGTGCTTGACCAGGTTATAGGCCACAGGAAAGAGTTTAGGAGCTAAAAGGAGGGAAAAATAGAAAACAATGTAAAGTAATAAATATGTTGCAAGCATACCTGGAGCACAAGTTTGACTTTATTTGGATTTTCTCAATTAAACAAATGGTTAAAAATATACCTAAATTTTGGGTATAAAATAAAAAACCTTTCAATAAGTGGTTCTTATGTGTTTTTTTACAACCCTGAACTATGAACTGTTAAACTATCAAATGTACAAAGACTAAACTAAATATATTGTTATTTATAAATTGGGTAGTTAGTTTAATCATTTATAATTTTATTTATTTTTTAAAAATAAGTTTACCCTTAATTACAAACAGCCTCTTCAGGCCTTCTGGGTAATTATCTTCAAACATCTGGAGGATCTGGAGGAGAAACGGAGCAGAAAATCAGCAGATTGTTCATTTTAAGAGAGAATCACACAGTTTGTGTCTCTTTGCACCTCTCCATATGTTTCTATTGCAGGTTTCCATAAGTGCTTCAGTCCCAGTCCTTCAACGTCGTAGATCATCGTGATTGACTCCACATTCCTGCCCAGCTAAAACACAACACAGAATAATAATAAAAACAACAAAACTTACATGATGGAGAAAAAGGGATCACATGGTGTTACTATTGCAATAAAAGTTAAGATACTTATTACTTCATTTTTTAGGGCCACAAATCCAGAAACTACTCTGACAAATATTCTGATTTGTAATGCAGTTTTTTAGGTCACCAATCACATAAAGAAGTGTGGTTTGTAACATTAAACTACACAACATAACCACATTTAGGCTTATTTTTTAATTTATCAATACTCTAATTGAACAAATGGTGGAGAAAATAGTAAATAATTAACAAAAAACACTAATTGGAATGAAAAAAAAAATCAAAACATTTTCCAAAAAACTCAGACGTTATCAGAGTAATTTGAGAATTTTCTATAATTTTTTTTTTCTTTTTTTTCCAGAATTTAAAGTCAAATATTTTTTTTAAAAATCTCACGACATTTTGAGTTTGCTCAGATATTTTCTAGGAAAAAAATATGGAAATTTCAGAGTGTCAAATGCAGAAAATTTCCATGTTTTTTCCATGAAAAAAATTAATTTCAAAATTCCTGAGTTTTTTTCTCAAATTTTTGACTTTCGGAGCTCTGAAATCTCGTCGTTTTTTTTCTCAAAAAAAATTCTCAGATTAAAATCTCAGATTTTTTTCTAGCAATTTTTAAACTTTTCAAACTCGGAAATGTCTTAGTTTTTTTTATTATTATTATTTCTTAGCTTAATCTGGAAACGTCTGAGTTTATCTAGCAAATGTTTGACTTTTTGAGCTATAAAATTTCCATATGTCTTCTAAAAAGATTCTCAGATTAATTTGAAATTTTAGTTTTTTGGTGGAAATTTTCTCCTCTTTTCTATCTTCTATGCCCTAATATATTGTCATGCGTTTCCATGCTTTAAGCTAGCAGCCTCCGGACAGGGTACCGCCTTAGTGTTAGCATCCTTTGCTCTTACTCTCTCCGACTGCAGGTTGCATTCCTTCTGCAGCATCTCGCAGTCTCTGATCTTGGACTTGATGAAGTCCTGCTTGGACGCAGACAGGAAGAGTCCTTTGGGGTCCACGGGTCCAATCACGTCGTACCAGATGGGGCTGCCTTCGCGGTCGTAGCCACACATTCCTCCTGAGAGATACTTCTCTATCACCTACAGGGGGGCAGCCATTTTGAATTGCACAGCTGGTTTTTGAAGAAACTGAAGCTGCATTTCCATTACAAATGTGCGCAAATCTTGGTCTATATTCTGCTAAAGTAAAAACGACAATCTAACAAAAAAAAACCACAGTTAAATATGAAATAAATTTAAATCACACATCTATTTCGATATGGCAGAAAAACCACATCATACTTCCGTAAAAATATGGCGGCATATTAGAGCCATTGTAGGGAGAAAAAAAGGAGTACATTTCTAACAAAAAATTTGAAGAGTTTGAAAAGTCAAAAATTTGCTAGAAAAAAAAGTTCTACAAAAGAAATTCCGGAATTTTTTTCCTCCAGAAAATTTTAAACTTTTGGTTGGAGGATTCTAGCACATTTTGACTTTTGAAGCTCATAAAATTTCTTGTTTCTTTTAGAACATTTCTGAGATCAATCTCAAAATTTCTAATTCACAAGTTTTCAAAGTCAAAAATTTCCATTTTTTGATTTTTGAAATTCAGAAATTTCATTGTTTTTTATTGAAATTTTCTGAGATTAATAGAAATTCTAGGGAATTTTCTAACAAATTTTCAACTTGTTGAAGTCAGAAATTTGATCTTAAAAATTACTGACATTAATTTCAAATTTTCTAAGCAAATTATAGCAATTTCTCTTACTTGGAACTGAAATTTAAGGGGGGTTTTTTGTTGAAAATTTATGGCAATCTCAACATTTTAGTTTTTTTTCCAAAATGTTCATCTTTTAAGACAAAGAAATTTCCTTATTTTCTTAGATTAATCTCAAACTTTCTAAGTTTTTTGCATACATTTGCTCTATGTAGTTGTTTTTCATCTACAATGATCCCAATTCGCCGTCATATTAAAACTTTTCCATCAACTTTGTTAAAATTAAGCTAATTTCTTGATCATAAGTTCAATTTTCACAGTTTTATCTCTGATGGAAACGCAGCAGCAGGGTCTGTTTTTTGCGTTTTACCTCTGGTGGTTGCCAGTCGGTGATTATTGTGTCTACTTTCATGTGTTTCCTGAACTCCAGGTGCTGAAACAGAAGATTTGTTTGTGTTTAGCTTAAACATTAGCATTAGCATGGCGGATTTTCACATGTCCTGCAGATTAGTGGAGGCAGATTAGCTGTAAATGATGCAACCGGTAATCTTAACCTGCCACAGGTCTTTATTTAATCTCTTGTCTGTGTCTTATCTGCCTCTGGGTGCAGTGATGACTCACTTTGTGAACCTTTACCCCCCTCTGCCCGCTATAATCTGGAGCCTCGCCTGCAGCTAGGTGCGCCTCCACAGATTAATTAATAAAAAACAATGCGTTCGTTTTTAGCTCCTTTGTGTAATTTGCTGCAAATTATTTAATAATGGGTTACCTTTCGCAGCATGGCCTCAGACTTCTGCAAATTGAAGTTCCTCGCTGAAACAGAAGAGGCAGAGATTTAATCTGGTGAAAAATGTCTTAATCTGGGATTACACACACATCCTGTGGTTTTTATTTTTCTGTAGCTCTAAAAATAATTATGGAAAAACAGAAAAATAGTCAAGACGGTTTGAGAAGCTGAACAATCAAATGCAATGATCCCAGACGTTTTCACGATCCAGATTATGAGATTACAGATTAACGCTGGAAAGGAAAGAGTTTTCATAAAGTCTGGAAAAGTGTTGAAGTTTGTAGTTTTTCATGTCTAACAGGAAAAAAAATGATACATATGTGCTTTAAGACTTTGTTCTTCTATTTACCCAAAGTTCCTCTGTCAAACCTTAAATGTTCGTTTTATTTTTGGAAAAACTGAAAATCCCAGAAATAAAATTTCACAAATAATAAACTACATTTTAATTAATCAGAGCAAAAATAATTCAGTCCAGCTTCGACTACTGAAGATTAGATGTTTGTGTAATTCAGAGAAAGTAGCAATGAATTAAAATATTCACTTTTCTGTTTTTATAACCAGTTCCAGAGCGGACAGTTCAGCATCTAAGACTCTGTAAAGTGATTAACCGTCTGGCAGCGGCGAGATGAGCTGGATTATGCTGCATTCACTGACCCTCCGTTAAAACGAGTCTGAGCTTTAAAGGCCATGGTGTCCAAACGTTTTGTAATTTTGGACAAAAGCATCAAGTCAAAAGTAATTGTGGGCCAAAAAAAATAGAAAAAATAATAAAAAACAACTTTTAATTATTTTTCAGTTCCCAACAATAATTTTAATTAAACAAATAAATGCTTTTATTTTGAAGAAAAGAAAGGATGAAGTTATTGCAGACACAAAAATTGCAGAATTAAAGATTGTTTTTTTTAGGTCATTAAAATAATAGCAAATTTATTTGTGCTCAAATAAAAAATAAAAATTATTTCTTCTATCCTCCGCAATAAGATCAGGACTCGCTTTAGAAACACATGCTTTCACTATTAAGTTTTAGTAAATTAAATAAAAGCAGATTTTAGGTTTTCTGAAGTCTGATTAAAGTCTCATTATTTCTGAGTTTTTTCTAGCTAATTTGTGACTTTTGCTAATTCCCAGAGGTAAGTAACAAACCAGAGAAAGGTGCTCAAGTAAGACTAGCACTACGTCAACATCTTTCACTCAAGTGAGAGTAAAAAAGTATTTGGTAAAAAGTTTACTCAAATACTGAGAAACTGATCAAATCATGAAATATTTAAATATTACATCATCACACAGATCAAAATGTAAATTTTAGTGGAAATTTAAGTATTTTAAGGACCAAAGTGACAATAATTTATATAAGTAAAAAAACCAAAAAAAAAATCAGGCAAAAGAAAATTTTTCTGAATCAGTTTCTTTCAGTAAAAACTTTATCAAAAACTGCAGGTTTGTGTCTGTCTGGTGAATTTTGTTTGTTTTTCTTTCAGTGGGTAGAAAATCCAGAAATTTTACTCAACTAAGAGTAGAAATACTCCACAGTAAAGTTACTCAAGTAAAAGTAAAGAGTACAGCGCAGTAAAAATACTCCTAAAGGGAATTAAAAAAAAAAAGTTACTTAAGTAAATGTAACTAGTTACTAGCAACTCTGGAAACTCCCAAGCTTTTTCTAGATAATTTATGAGATTCATCAAATTTTTTTGTTTTGTTTTTTGTTGAAAATTTTGTCCTTTTAGAAATGTTTTTAATATCTACAATGGCCTCAATACATGTTGTCCATTCCATCTAAACCAGTGGTTCTTAACCTGGGGTTCGGTGAGTCGGTCTCAGGGGTTCGGCGGAGCCTCTGCCGACCGCGGAGGTAAAGACACACTTGTGTAAAGTTGTGATGACGCCCCGCTTTGCCATCACTTGCTGCAGAGGATCACGTTACATTGCTTAGCCAATCAGAGGATCACGTTACATTGCTTAGCCAATCAGAGGATCACGTTACATTGCTTAGCCAATCAGAGGATCTCGTTACATTGCTTAGCCAATCAGAGGATCACGTTACATTGCTTAGCCAATCAGAGGATCTCGTTACATTGCTTAGCCAATCAGAGGATCTCGTTACATTGCTTAGCCAATCAGAGGATCATGTTACCTTGCTTAGCCAATCAGAGGATCACGTTACATTGCTTAGCCAATCAGAGGATCACGTTACATTGCTTAGCCAATCAGAGGATCTCGTTACATTGCTTAGCCAATCAGAGGATCTCGTTACATTGCTTAGCCAATCAGAGGATCTCGTTACATTGCTTAGCCAATCAGAGGATCACGTTACATTGCTTAGCCAATCAGAGGATCACGTTACATTGCTTAGCCAATCAGAGGATCTCGTTACATTGCTTAGCCAATCAGAGGATCACGTTACATTGCTGAGCCAATCAGAGGATCACGTTATATTGCTTAGCCAATCAGAGGATCACGTTACATTGCTTAGCCAATCAGAGGATCACGTTACATTGCTTAGCCAATCAGAGGATCACGTTACATTGCTTAGCCAATCAGAGGATCACGTTACATTGCTTAGCCAATCAGAGGATCTCGTTACATTGCTTAGCCAATCAGAGCTGCGGAGGAGCCCTGATTGAAGGAGCTCCACTCTCAGCATGGATTTGAACTTTCATCTTTATTTACTTCAGCAAAACTCACAGTCAGTTTTTACCAAATTCTGTAGCTTTCGGTGAACTTCTAAATCTGCTCCTTAGTCGCATCTTTTCGGGGTTGCTACTGCCTCTAGTGGCGTGGGGGTGGAAACACAGCTAATATTACATTACTAAATCAGAATACCACAAAGTATTTTGTGTGTTGGGGGGGTTGGAATATGAAAGGTTCGGTGAATGCGCATATGCAACTGGGGGGTTCGGTACCTCAAAAAAGGTTAAGAACCACTGCTCTAAGCATAAAATAATATTTAAAATGTAATAAATGTGAAAAATACTGCAGTAGATATTTGGATCCTTTAATAATCTCTCTCTCTAGGCTGGAAAAGCAGGTGAGCTCCGTCATAAAGTTGAGTTTTTTTTACCCGCTGATTCAAAGCTCAGGTCAAAAGCAATCTGCTGGAGATCTGGAGAGAGTAAGCCTTGCTTTTATTATCTTTATGGCCGGCTTGGATGCGATTTCCTTACACTTTGGCATTGATAAGACATCATCCTGCTCTCATTGGTAGGTGAGAATGTGACCTCACATCACCTGATTCTCTGGCTGATGGAGCCAATTTACACGTTTGTTTGTTTGTTTGTTTATTTGTTGGCCAACATTGGCTGCATTTATTAGGACATTTGGACAGGAAATCACTTTTCGTCCCTTTGTGTCAGAGCAGCAATAAAAAGTTACACGATTTTTATTCAGCATATTTAGCCTAGAAATTTCATTATCAATATCAATAAATGGTCAATAGATCTGAGAGAAAATTCAATATTCAACAATGAACTCCCATCTAGAACCGCACAGCATTCTGGGAGATGTAGGCAGCGGAAAGGCTTCTCAACCTCTCACAGCTAGCTAAGCAAAGTCGGTGGAATCAGCTAACTCGCTCCCTGGTTACCTAGCAACTCAGTCACTCTCTGGTTACCTAGCAACTCAGTCACTCTCTGGTTACCTAGCAACAACCTGTTGAGTAACTGCCGCAGTAGCAGTTAAATGTTTCTCCAATTTGCCTAATAACTGCTCAAAAACAAAAACAAATCTTCCTTTTCCTTCCACTCAACTTTCCATTAAGATGCTTTGATGATCAAGTGGTGACCTAATGTGGAGGAAGCACAAATCTTTCCCCATGACTTTGTAGAACATTTAGTAGTTATTTTAAAAATAATTTCTATTGGTCTTAATTTTCTAATATTCTGAGAAACTAAATTCAGATGGGGGCTTGTCTGCTGCATCTTTTAAGCACAAACTGCCACCATGCATGCATTGGAAATCATGTAAAATTGTTTTGTTTTTTTAAGCGTTTGATTGTACTGCGTGGTTGAAATCCAAAATATTACATCATTACACTGCGAAAACACAAAATGTCTACTGTTATTACATTTGAAAGAAGTCAAAATTAACTTACAAGTAACTTTTCAGCAAGAAATAAAAGCTTTTTTTAAGTAAATAATACTTTAATATTGATTAAAAGGTTTTAGTTCTATTGGCAGATTAATTTATTTATAACGTGAGGAACATGTCTTGTTATAGGTGAAATAATTTGCTACTTTTTCATCAATATTAAGGAATAATTTACTTAAAATGAGCTCCCATTTCACTCTGACAAGCTACTTGTAATAAGACAAAACATTTGGACTAAAAACAAAACAAAAATACTTGGTGAGACTTTGTGTTTTTGCAGTGTAGTCAGGCGTTTTGTGTTAAATCTTATTTTTCTGCAACATTAAATGGTAAATTTAGCTTTACATCAGTGCCAGGGTGACATAACTTTAACTATTTGGTGCTTTTATAACAGTAACAGAGCTTTATTGTTTGGAGCTGCGGCTCCTCGGTTCCCAGAGGCCAAAGCTGGCATTTCATAACCGAACGCAGCTTAATTAGGAGAACAAAGAGCCTTCAATGCTGCTCTGAATTCTTGGTTAGAAACAATTTCTCAACATCTTCTGAACCCTGAACAGAGCGGCAGACTCCTGCAGCCTCCGTAGTCCAGTCCTAATCAGATTAACTCTGGATTAGACCGATACTCAGATTATTGGACCTCTGCTTCAGCTTCCCATTTCCTCCGACTCTAGAGCATAAAACGACGATTACATGTCTGCTGCTTCGCCCTCAAGCAGGGGCGCAGCCTGGCGCTCACAGGCTAATCAACCACTGCTGGTGTTCACTCAACCACTTTTATTTGTTTATTTCAAACTGTTTTTTTAAAAACAAGAAAACAAGCAATCAGTAGGACAAGAGAAAACATGTGCATGCATAACAAAGAACAAAATAATTAGCTTTACCACGACTTGTATGTTTGAAACGAAGCAGGAGGAAGTTAACGTTCATCTAATCCTACCCTTGTCTTAATTTAATGAAATACATTACTTTAGGGCTGGTGTAAACGATTATTTTAGTAATCGAGTAATCTATAGATTTTTCTTACGACTAATCGAGTAATCGGATAAAAACAATTAGGAATAAAATATTGGTAAATCTTCCATAACACCAGTGTTACTATCGGATATCAACATCAGTCTATTTTTTCCACATTTGAGCTTCCCTACCAGTTACGTTTTTGTAGACCGGGGGAGCAATACGGGATATTTACGGCTCCTCCGTTCAGAAACTCATCTACCAGCCATGTTCCGCCTCCCGTTTGTTCAGACCGGGATGATATAAGTTTATTGTGCGGTTCGTCCGTAAAGCTGCTCTGACCCTGTAAGCATCAACCCTCAGCTGCCCGCCGTGTTCAGTCTCTCCGCTCACCTGTAGAAATCCTCCTCAGCTTCTTCCCGCCGTTCAACCAGCAGCTCCGGAGCAGAAAGGCTGCCGAACTCCCGGCATTGCGCCGGTCATTTTAAGGATGTTTATTGGTCCCACAAAAACGATGAAAACCCGGAATTATCACCAATCAGTAAAATCCCCGCGGGCCGAACTTGAAGATTGGACGTTATGCCGCTAACACGTAGCTTCCGTCAACAACTCAGAGGCGGAAGTCAGAGCTCCGCGCAACGCAAATAATGTTCCGGCTGAAACACGGTGCGCTAAATGATAAAACATAAATTAACGAAGCTTCGAGGCAGGTCAATTTTCCTCGAGGAATTTTAATAATCGAGGTACTCGAATCACTCGAGGAATCGTTTCACAGCCCTACATTACTTACCAACTCAGTAAATATCAGAAATATGTCATTAAAAGCATGTTATGGTATTCATGCGCCTGTTCAATTTACTGGGTTGAGAACAAACAAATAAATTAATTACATAAACAAAATGATTACAAACTGACTCTCATAACAAGACAAGAAAATCTATGGACTCATAACAAATATTGGTAATAATTACAACTATAAGTAGACATCAGAATGATTATCAACTCCTTGCCAATGTACACCTTATAAATCTTTCATAATCTGTGTGATATAACAAATAACAATAATAAAAAAACAACACAAGAAAAAACGAATCATATTAATGAGACCAAAATAACAGCCATAATCTACTATGAATGCTAATAGTAACACAAAGGGCAGGAGGAAAAAAACAACAACTCCTGTTTGTTGTCAGCCGGTTGCCACGGCAACGGGCGCGCGCGTGGCGCGACTCGGACGCGGTGAGAAAGAAGAAGATCTTGAGTTGTTCTTCGGCGTCATAATTTCCCTCTGCTGAGGCCGACGCTCGTAATATCTGGACGTTGAAGAACGATAAAACTGGACGAACTGCCTTTTTCGCTCGTTCGTTCGTTTAACGTCGCGATATTCATAATAGTTATCAAGCAGCATATAAAGTATTTAATAAACTCTCCTATGGCAACAATTCTGGAAAATTAAATGTATACGTGGTTCTAATGGTTCCCCGCATGTCGCCCAAAACGTTCGCTGGAGAGGCACCAGAACCGCTACCGACCCGGTCAGGGACAAGGGTGGGTGGATGGATGGATGGACGGACGGACGGACGGATGGGTGGATGGATGGATGGACGGACGGATGGGTGGATGGATGGATGGATGGATAGGTGGGTGGATGGTTGAATGGATGGATGGATGGATGAACGGGTGGATGGATGGATGGATGGATGAACGGGTGGGTGGATGGATGGATGGATGGACGGGTGGGTGGATGGATGGATGGATGAACGGGTGGATGGATGGATGGATGGATGAACGGGTGGATGGATGGATGGGTGGATAGGTGGGTGGATGGATGGATGGATGGGTGGATAGGTGGGTGGATGGATGGTTGAATGGATGAACGGGTGGGTGGATGGATGGTTGATTGGATGGGTGGGTGGATGGATGGTTGATTGGACGGATGGATGGATGGATGGATGGATGGATGGATGGATGGATGGATGGGCGGGCGGGCGGACGGAGACGGATGAATGGATAGGTGGGTGGATGGATGGATAGGTGGGTGGATGGATGGATGGTTGAATGGATGGATGGATGGATGGATGAACGGGTGGGTGGATGGATGGTTGATTGGATGGGTGGGTGGATGGATGGTTGATTGGACGGATGGATGGATGGATAGGTGGGTGGATGGATGGTTGAATGGATGGATGGATGGACGGACGTATGGATGGATGGACGGGTGGATGGATGGATGGATGGATGGACGGGTGGATGGATGGATGGACGGGTGGATGGATGGACGGGTGGGTGGATGGATGGATGGATGGATGGATGGATGGATGGATGGATGGATGGATGGATGGATGGATGGATGGATGGATGGATGGATGGACGGGTGGATGGATGGATGGATGGATAGGTGGGTGGATGGATGGTTGAATGGATGGATGAACAGGTGGGTGGATGGATGGATGGATGAACGGGTGGGTGGATGGATGGATGGATGGACGGGTGGGTGGATGGATGGATGGATGGACGGGTGGGTGGATGGATGGATGGATGGACGGGTGGATGGATGGATGGATGGATGGATAGGTGGGTGGATGGATGGTTGAATGGATGGATGAACGGGTGGATGGATGGATGGATGGATGGATGGATGGATGGATGGATGGATGGATGGATGGATGGATGAACGGGTGGGTGGGTTGATGGATGGATGGATGGATGAACGGGTGGGTGGATGGATGAACGGGTGGGTGAATGGATGGATGGATGGATGGTTGAATGGACGGATGGATGGATGGTTGAATGGACGGATGGATGGATGGTTGAATGGATGGATGGATGGTTGAATGGACGGATGGATGGATGAATGGGTGGGTGAATGGATGGATGGATGGATGGCTCTAATGTGACGCCTCACTTCCGGGAGCTTTGTAGCTGACGGCCATCTTGGCAGGCAGCTGCCATGACGATGGCTATGGAGTTGCTATGACAACAACAACAAAGAAAGAAACTTAGAGCCAGCTGTCGACTCGTTCCTATCTATTACAATTTATGATGACTCTACCCAACTCTGTGTAATATTAAGATAAATAATGATATTTACTGTGGTACTTACTGCTAGCAAAATTAGCTTAGCTAATGTGGCTTTTATCTGCTAGCTAAAACGGACGTGACCAATACATAAGATAATTCATTTAATTCTCTCTTGCAACTTAAAAGAAATGGCAGAAACCAAATGTCCCAGATTTATATCTACAAATGCAACATCTACACATCTCAGCTTTAATTTAATCACAAATCCGATACGACATTCAGCCGCGACGGACATTTTTCATGCACATCTCACATCGGGACAGTATGTTTTCATGGACATGACGTCAAAGAGCAGATAATCGATCAGTGTTTATAAGTTCAGCTGAAATCAAGAGTTTCAACTTCTGCAAACTCTCCTCACTCGATCGAGTTGCATCAGTTTCATGCAATAAACCACAGCAGCTTCTGCTTTATGCTTAAAGGGCAACAACGCTGATTTTCCCTCGAATTAATGGAAACCATTCCCAGAAAAGAAGCAAAACCAGGTGGCTGATCCAGATGGAGACTTTTTTTTTTAGATTAAGTACAACAATTAATTCAGTTTCAACGTGGGAAAATGTTTTGTTATAAGTGAAATAATCTTCCAGTGGAACTAGGACTTTAATATTAAGGAATTATTTCCTGAAAACAAGCTGTCATTTCTTTTGGAAAAGTTACATGCAAGTTAGTTTTGTCTCATTTCAAATGAACTAAAATGTGAGATTTTGTGTTTTTGCCGTTCCCGCAGCACCCAGGATGGTTTAAAAAATAAAAATAAATAAATAAGAGCAGGAGGAGTGATTAGCTCACCTCGGAGCCAGCGCAACAGGAAGTGGTCATGCTGAGCCGGAAGTTGAGGAAGAATGTCTTGTACCTTCGATCGAAACTAAAAACAGATAACAGACGCAGATGTTAGCTCAAACAAACTTCACAGTTACGATTTCATAAAGAAATCCGAATAAAGAGCAGAGATTTATTGTTTCAACACTGCAAAAACACAAAATCTGACCAGATATTTAATGTCTTAGTACACTTTAAATTAAACAAAACTTTATTACATCACACCACAAAGAACTCTTAGCTGAATTAAATGAGGCTAAATAAGTGACGCTTTGTACTGACATGACCCACCTGGCATGAACATGAAGGAGTCTTTATGAATGTTTACAAGTGCTGGCGTGACGTGTCACTCAGTTAATAATGACATTTTAATGCAAATTTCCATAAAAATTTGGGCTAATTATTATTATTTGGTAAATAATGACACAAATAATGCAGTTTTGCATCTTTTAATGCAAAACTGCATTAAAAGTTGCATTAAATTTTGAATTAATTATCATTATTTGGTAAATAATTAAACTAAATGCAAAGTTGCATTAAAAGTTTCATTAAAAGTGTATTAATAATAATCAATCCGCATTTTAGTGCAACTTTTACTTGGTAAATAATGACACTTTTAAAAGAAATTTGCAGTAAAAGTTGGTTTAAAAGTGTCAACTTTGAATTACTTGGTAAATAATGACACTTTTAATGCAGAGTTACATCATCAGGTTGTGACATTTAATCAGGATTTTGTGTGTTTAATTTGCTTTCACTATAAAATTGTTTTTGCATTTTTAGTAACTAAGCAGATACAATCTGAGGCTTCAAACTTCAGAAAGTTTGGACACTCCAGATTGAAATTACTCTTCATTCATCTGGGAGCGTCCCTGCGTTTAGTCTCAGCCGGTCTGGAGCTGGAGGGAGCACTGGTTGGACTGGTGAGGTTTTCCCTATTGTTTCAGGGTCGAGGCTTCAGGAAAACACCAGGCGTGACGTTGAGGCTCACCGGGCGCCTCGCCTAAACTGGAACAAAGGTCCGATGCATGTCGCTGCACGCTGCAGCTTTACGATGCGTCTGAAGACCTTGAGTTACTTTGGGAAGTTTCCAGAAACTCTCCAGGCTGCCTCTGAAGATCTGCAAGCTTTCCTCCAGGTTTGCTAAAACGGAACCGATTCCCGTCATCCTAAGGCTCTGGGCATTATTGTCGGACATGATGGTTACCGTGTCCTGTTACTTTTGTAACAACGCAGTCATGTTTAGATGTCCGTTTGGAAGATTCCCTTGCAGGTGTGGCTCTCTCCTATGGGTGTACTGTCTCTTTAAGACGAACCGTTCCACTCCTTGGGGACCTGAAACATGCTGGGGATTTTATTCATCTCTCATCTGGTAAAAAGTTAGGAATTTTAAATGGCTTATGAGACTTAAAAGTCTATTTTAGTTGTTACCTCATCGCACGTTCAGTATTCATGCACGTTTTCTCATTTTACAATCACAAACCTCCACGAGTTTTATTGGGTTATACCAACACAAAGCTGTGAATTCATGGAAGAGTGGCAAAAAGAATCTCATTAAAGTTAGCACAATAATTTTTGTTGATCAACTTGAACATACGCCATTTATGGTGCAGTTTTAGAGTCAAAATTAAGACTTCTGAGCATACACTGGCGGCTACGTCCTTTTTGCAGGAAGCTACATTTGCCCTTAAGCTAGCTACCAATTAATGAGCGACCGTGTTGGGAGGTGAGCAGGCGACTACTCACTTGCATTAGCTTTGGAGAGACTAGCATCCCCACTGGATTACCCTACTTCCTCTACTGTCCATTAGCGCAGATAGGCTAGTGCTGGAGAAGCTAACAATTAACAAGCCTAGTCATTAGTGGGGTCAGCCACTGGATTGGCTACTCATTAGCACAGATAGACTAGTGTTGAAGAAGCTAACAATGAGCTTGAAGGGTCTGGTCACTAATTGGCTTGACTACTCCCTTTGATGTCCATTTGGTTGGTATAGGTTAGCACTAGCCTTGGATATTCTAGCATTAGCTTTGGATAGAGCAGGCTAACGGCTAGCACAGCTAGGTTAGTCATGCACTGGATTGCCTACTCCATCAGCTGTCCATTAGGGCAGACAGGCTAGAGATGGAGAAGCTAACGACTAGCACGCCATGGATGGTCACCAACTGTATTGACTACTTTCTTTCCTGTCCATTAGCCTTGCATAGCTTAGTGTTCGCCTTGGATATGTTGAAATTAGCCTTAGATAGGATATTGTGCCTGGGGTAGTCATCCACTGAACCTACTTCCTCTATGGTCCATTAGTGCAGATAGACTAGTGTTGGAGATGCTAACAATTAGCATTCCTAGTCATTAGTGGGGTAACCCTCTGGACTGCCTACTTATTCTGGTGCACATTAGCGCAGACAGGCTAGTGTTGGAGAAGCTAACAACTAGCTTGCCTTGTCCGGTAACCAATTGGATTGACTACTACTATTTGCAGGTGACCAGTTTAAGCATGCTAGTTGCCAATCTATCCAATGCTAACACTAGCCTATTCTATCCTTGCTAATGGACAGTAGAGGAAGTAGGCAATCCAGAGGGTGACCAGCCTACACATGCTAGTTACTAGCCTCTCCAAAGCTAACACAAATGAGTAAGGCACCCTTTCGGGTCTCGAGTCAGCCCCTCATTAGTCAAAGCGCGCAAATGGACATAGCCTTTGGCGACAAGACATAGCCACTACTATGTGCGCAACAGTCTTGATTTTGGCACTACAATTGTGCCATAGAGGAATGGTAATGGTATGGATTCTGGATCTGAGTTCATAGGTAGATGAACGAACCTAAATATAGAGCGGATGTGTTGAAAATCGATCTTCATAGATTAAATATTTGACTTTTGTTGTAAATTAGCAATAAGTTCAGTTTCTAGCTGTGCAAAGCTGGTAGTAAGTAGATACCCTAAAAGACTTGCAGGTGTAACTGAAAACCGAAGCTTACATTTTAACTTCCGCCTCAACTCTGAACTACCTTTTGTTGGTAAATTTAAAAGACTGAAATTTGCGGTTGTAAATGACAAAACAGCGAAGTTTACATTTCCAGAAATTGCTCCTACATAAGAGCCACCAATTGATAAGCTGATGTAAATATGCCCTTTTTTTTTTATTTATTTTTTTTACAGTAGCTTCCTATAACTCTATTATAAAAGTAGCAAATTGAGTGTTTTCATGTCATGATACTATAAAGCCTTTGTAGTGTGAAAGTGCATCCAAAACCGATCAAAATTATGGGAGCGGTAAACTGCATGTGAGCAGATAACCTTTTCCACACTGCTTTATTGATAGTAACTAAAATAAGCAGAAAAAAAGAGTAAAACTAGATATAAACATTATGAAGAGCTTGTTTAATCCATGAAAATAAAACGTACTTGTTCCAGCGCCTCAGCCTGCTTAGGACTGAGGTCTCCAACTCTTCCACTCATGTCTCAGACCTGAAGCTGGCGGACAGGCAGCGCTTCTTCAAAGTCAAATCCAGACAGACGCCGTTAAACGCGGGCCGGTTCTCCGTGTCTGACACCGCCCAGTGATGCTCGTGTACGGCCTCAGTCTCCTGTTACCCTCCGCTGACGGCGGCCTGCAGGTGGAAAACGAAACGGAGGAGGAAAAAATGTAAACACGACTCTCACAGGCGCATCGCCAGCAGGAGATCACTTTAACCGGCTGAGTCGGCCAAAGATCTGCGAGGGAACAAGAGAAGTCACTCCGACGCAGGAAGAAGGCTCAACCAGATAAAATGGAGGATCCGCCTCTAAGTACGGGGAGCCCCAAAGACCAAAACTCAATAAAGGCGAGTTCCTACGTCAACATTTAGTTAAAAATTGGAAATAAATGCATTTTTAGTATAATATAATAAATAAATCAGATAAAGAAAGTAGTTAATTCTTCAAATTTTTCATTTGACCACAATATTATAAATACAAATGAACATAAAATAAAAAAAATTATTGTCTAACATACATAACACAGCATTCCTTTAGTGACACATTCTGCAGATTTTTATTTAAGAACTCAAGCCTGTTTATACAATATTAACAATACATGTAAAGATGCAAAAGAAAAAAGTCAACTGGATAGGAAAGTAAATATTTTATTGCTTAATCTGTAACAACACTTGATCATTTGTAGCAGGGGATGAATCTGCAGCTAAAAATGCTACCAGCATCAATAAATGAAAAGCTCAGTTTTCTGCTTCACTTAGCAGTTAGTTGATCTGTTGATTGTTTTTTTAACTAACCTAATAATAACTGTATAGAAAAT
Source organism: Poecilia reticulata (assembly GCF_904066995.2). Classification (NCBI taxonomy): domain Eukaryota; kingdom Metazoa; phylum Chordata; class Actinopteri; order Cyprinodontiformes; family Poeciliidae; genus Poecilia; species Poecilia reticulata. Next base: position 31,736,394 of record NC_088838.1, read on the forward strand.
GTGCTTATTATGAGTTTTTTTATTTTCTATTTCATTTTATTTTTTGTTCTGCAGTTTTCATTAAACGAACTGTGGCTTTAAAATCAAGATGGAACTGTGAGAAGATTATTATCTTTGTTCTACTTTCTTCTTTGGGGGAATACACGTTAGCGTCGGTAACTTTACGGTCAATTTGCGTTTATCGACAGAAGAATTATCGTATTGTGTTAAAGAAAATCACTTTTTAAAAGTACACATTTAAAGTTCAATGGTCGTTAACTGAATTATTACCGGGAATCATCTGGGCGCTCTTACACAAGATAGTAACCCTCCCTGACTTCCGTTTACAACAGGAAGTTTTTTTATTCTTCCTGTTTACATCCAAGAGCCTGCGAGCTAACAGCCTAAAATAATCGGCTGCAGGATTTCTAACAAAATGCCTGACAGTTGATGAGTTTTGTGCGTTTCTTGTTGCTTCCTGCTGGTTTTTTGGGGGGGGACCATGGCTTCAGCTCGCCGGTGTTGTCTCTGTTTACCGTCGCCAGTTGTTCTGCTGCTGCTGCTGCGGTGGCCCGGGCTGCTGGTGGCCGCAGAGCAGGTCGCTTTGGTGGAGGTTTTTCTGGAGCAGCAGCCCGCTGTTAGCGCCGTGCTCCAGGGGGAAGTGGTGGAGTCAAGCCGAGGTAGTAAGAGCTCAGAGACCCGGAACGAGGAGGAGGAAGAGCTGGAGGGGAACCTGGTGTTGGTGAGATTTCCTGATGTTTTATAAATGTTAATTTATGATGTGGAAAGTACTAAATACACATGCATTATATATTATGATCTACATATGCATCAGAAATATTCAAGTTAATTTGGCAAGGTGCGAAAATAAATATATTTTCCTGTGTTTAGCTTCTTGTTTTTCTTTGTTACATTGTAAAATTGTTTTGAATTTGACGTAAATGTGAATAAACAACTCTTTATTAAAGAATTGGTATATCCAAAAGTTGTATATTTAATATAGATAATTATTTATAAAGCTGCAGTATGTAACTTTTGCATTAAAAAATGTTTTTTTACATTTACATCACATCTAACCCTGTTGCTTTAGCAAAACTTTTTTCTTCCACACGTTTTCCTTCCACTAAACTTTCCAATAAAACCGCTTTGATTCAGCCCCTATAAACCTGCAGAGATTATAAATGATTGTTTTCCCGTCTCCAGGTTGGAGACGACGCGACGCAGCCGAGCGAAGGAAGAGACGGGGGAAATGGCAACCGGCAGGAGCCGTGGATTGGCGTTGTGCCGGTGGAGATGGACGACAGCAAAGCCTCCACTGGGAACCAGGAGTCTTTTGCTGATGCAGTGGTTAACAAAGTGAGAAATCATCCCAAGTGCAGCTTAGTTAGAGGGTGATTCCACCAACCTGCAGGAGGTTTCAGCTGTCGTTTCTCATTGATGTCTAGAGGATGTTGGTTTTTAAGAATGTTGTTGTTTTGCTTGTTTTGGTGCACAGATGAAGCGGGCGTTGGTCCTGGGAGCATCGGCGCTGATCATCCTGGCTCTGAACCAAAACACAGCCAGCGAGGTGAAACGTCACACTGGTTCTGATGTTCTCCAGTTTTAAAGGACAGTTTTGTCCTTTAAAGACACTTTGTAATTAATTTTACTTGTTGTTTTGTTGATTTGTTTTGGGTATTAAAAATATCTTCCAGTGTTAAATGCTCATTAGAATTTAAAGTTTATTGATTTTTCAGAATATGTTCCTGCTTTATTATTGTTATTTGAACTCAAAACAACAATATTATTGTTTATCGTGATAACTTCTGGGACATTTTATCCTCCAGCGAACCGGTATCTGCCTCATCTTATACTGTGATGACACGGTGACAGTTTTAATAAATATGGAAAAAATATATTTAACAAACACATGACGTGTTGGTTCTTATTTTGGCTGCAGGCATTATTTTTCTTTCTGAATAGTTTGTAAATATAACAATAAATCTGAATTAAATCTGTGCTGATTTATCGGTGCGGCACTAATGTTTGGCCGGTTTGGATCGGCTCGTTTCTGTGTTGCAGATGGATTTGTCCCAGGTTCTGCTGTCCAAGCCCGTCATTGTGATCCAAACATCAGAGAACGTCACCAAGCTGATTGGAGCTCTGCTGAGGTACAGAAACGCTGCACAACCACAGCCACACCAACCTGACGTAACGTTAATGTCTAGTCAAAGTCCTGATGAATGATGTCTTACCAAAGAATTTAATTTTTCTACATTTTGTCACTGGAACCACCAGATTCCCATGAGAACTGACTTTATTTTTTTCTATTTTAAATAAACACTGCCACTTGCAGTATTTCAGATATATAAGATATATTGTATTAATTTAAAATTTCTTTAATGCCTTGCTTTTTTTAATGAAATACTGCCACTTGCAGTAATTATTTATTTCTTCAAACTTTAAAATCATGTGCAAAAAAATCTCGATAATTTTTTTATTCTTAAAATGTCTTGCTTTTTTCTTTTTTAAAGAAATACTGCCACTCAGTGTTTGAGATAAGTTTTATATTTGTATTTATTTTTAAATTGTCTATTTTTAAAAATGTCTTTCTCTTTTCAAAATAAATACTGCCGCCTGCAGTGTTTCTCATTTTCATGTGCAAATTAAAAAAAATATTAAAATATTAAATTTTTAATTTATTATGAAATTCTGCTTTTTATTCTTAAAATTTCTGCTTTTTCTTGCAGTATTTCAAAGCTGTTTTATTTTATTTTTTAAATTGCCATGTGCAAGTAAAAAAATCTAGATTAAAATATGTTATTTATGTATTATTTTTTATTCTAAAAAGTCGCATTTACGGTCATACATACACACAAATATTGTAAACACAAATAATTCCTAATATTTCTAAAGTAGGAACAAAAAATCCCACAAAAACCACAAAATCTTTAATTTGTCCGATTAATTAAGTCTTCAGGTTGTTTATCACTTTATTAGTTTGATTAAATGGCGTTTACTTTATTGTTATTTCTGCAGGGGTCTTCGGGCGACGGCTAAAATCACATATGAGACGATCCTACAGGACAACTTGGTGAGCGTCTTCCTCGCGGCTGGCCGCGTGTTTCCAGGTTCGCAGCGCCCCCAGTGGTGAGTGAGCAGATGACAGGCTGACGGAGCTGCCGCTGTGTTTTCCGGGCAGGGCGCCACGCTGACCCTGTGGTCCAGCTGCGGCCGGTCCAGAGGCGGCCTGTACGGAGAGTGGCAGGGGGTCATCTGCACCGGCGAGAGCAACTCTCAGGTCCAGGTGGGGAGGCGAGAAAAACAAAACAACAACAAAACCGTTCTTTTGTAAAGCTTTGTCTAATCCAGCTGGAACTTTTATAAGCCGAGGTATTTTGCTTTCAAAACAGCCAAAAAAAAACCCTGATATAGAGCCGCTAATGTCATATAATTTTTTGAAAAAATGAAGATAAATTTAGACTCATTAATTCACAATTAATGAGTACACTGTACCGGTCCGTCGTGGTGAAGAGAGAGCTGAGCCAAAAAGCGAAGCTCTCGATTTACCGGTCGATCTACGTTCCCACCCTCATCTATGGTCATGAGCTTTGGGTCATGACCGAAAGAACGAGATCACGGGTACAAGCGGCCGAAATGGGTTTCCTCCGCAGGGTGGCTGGGCTCTCCCTTAGAGAGAGAAGCTCGGTCATCAGGGAGGGACTCAGAGTAGAGCCGCTGCTCCTCAACGTCGAGAGGAGCCAGTTGAGGCTCGGGCATCTGGTCAGGATGCCTCCTGGACGCCTCCCTGGTGAGGTGTTCCGGGCACGTCCCACCGGGAGGAGGCCTCGGGGAAGACCCAGGACACGCTGGAGGGACTATGTATCTCGGCTGGCCTGGGAACGCCTTGGGATTCCTGGAGGAGCTGGAAGAAGTGGCTGGGGAGGGAAGTCTGGGCCTCCCTTCTGAAGCTGCTGCCCCCGCGACCCGACCCTGGATAAGCGGAAGAAGATGGATGGATGGATGGATGGATGGATGGATGGATGGATGGATGGATGATTCACAATTATTCAAAAAGTTATTGTAATGGTTGTGGGCAGGGTAGAGCTCCTGTAGCAGTCTGTATTACTGTGAATTTGAAGACGCCTCTGAGTGAAGACTGTTTTTCTAAGACGGTCTTAAAAATGTGGATATTTTTTTATTCTGTGGCATGGAAAATGCCAATAATAAAAAGCTAATTTAAAAGCATATTACTGATATTTTTAGTCTCATTCTTTGTGGAAATCCTATGGAAGAGGATTAGTGCCACTGAATTAAAAATATATATATATTCTGGCTTTCATCTCTGAAGAAGAAGTCAGAATTCTATGATTAATGTCAAACTTTTGAGAAGAAAATTCAGAATTCTAAAATTGAAACCAGAATTCTGACATTTAAATCAGAATTCTGGGATTAAGGTCAAAAATCTGGGGGGAAAAAGTCAAAATTCTGAAAACATAAATGTGAGATAACATCTAATTTTATCTCAGAAGAAGCTGTCAGAATTCTTAAAGTCAAAGTTGTGAGAAGAAAATTCAGAATTCTGAAATTTAAATCACTATTCTGAGATCAAAGTCAAAATTCTGGAAAAAAAAAAAATTGAGATTAAAAGCAAAATACTGAAAAGTCAAAATTGTGAGGAAAAAAAATGTAATTCTTTTTTGTAAAATTCTGTGAAAAGCCTGGATTTGTTGTTATATATGTATTTAATTACCTGGTTATGTGTAATAAATAATGAGGCGACACGCCCCTGGTCTGATCTGTCGGGTTATAGAAGCGTTGTGTGTTTCAGACGCCGTTTCTTCTTCTCTGGTGGTTTCCAGAAGTACCTGCAGCAGCTGTGGGACACCGTCCTGCTGGTGGCGCTGATCCTCTGCACAGGCGTCATCGTTCAGGCCCGCTGGCAGCACCAGGACGACAACGACAACCTAGAGGTACAGCTGGTTACTTCACAGCGGCTGCACTGCAGCATCACGTCAAAGTCAGAGGAAGTTCGTAACATGCACAGATTTTATTAGAAAAGCTTTAAAAAATAACCAGACCATCAATAATTTAAAACCCTAAAATATGGATTTAACTTCCTCTTTCCAGATTTAAACTCCTAAAACATAAAACATGTCTCCCTCGTCCTCCCAACGCTCCATCCAGTAATTCTGCGTAAATAAAAATTACTTGGTGAGGTGTAACTAAACCCCACAACTAAATATTTTTTTGCTGATAAACTGACTTTCTGCAGAAATTTTGACAATTTATTGAAATTTTGTTGGATTCTGTGACGTTTCACTTTGAAACCACCTCAGTGCTGCCCTCTGTGGGTTGAACAGTGGCTACTGCAGTCAAAACTTCTCCAAAAATGCAGAAAAAAGTTGCCAGATTTGTTGCTCATCCACCTCTTGGCCACAATCTAAAATCTATAAGAATTGTGGAATTTTCTAAATTTGTTTAGGTTTGAGTTTCACTTCCACAGGGCGATTAGTTGCACTTTACCTTCGTCCAAGTCTCCAGGTGGTGTGTTTCTGCTGAACGTAATAAAAGATAACACAGACCAGCTCCTACAGGTTGTTGTTGGTGTTAAAGTTATTTACAAACCGTTTCATAAAGCGATTTCCCATTCTTTACCTGCAGAAACTACATAAAGAACCATTTGTTCTGCGCCATCTTGTTGGTTTTTCCAGTTAGTTTTCACTGTGCTGAAGTAATATTTGTTACAGAATAAAGGATCGAGTACAAAACGTGGAATTATTATTACACATTCCGACATAAATTTGATCTGGTTTTGTATTTTCTGCTGCAGCTTCTTCCCAAGCAGGACGTTCTGAAGAAAATGTCGTCGCTGAAAACCAAAACGTATCGTCGGCCCAAACGCTGGTGCGACCCGTCCCAGCAGACCGAGACGGAGAACTGCGCGGTCTGTCTGGAACCGTTCAACAACAACCAGGTGTGTTAACAATGACGATGCTGCAGGCTGGAAGGAGCTCCAGGAGCAGTCAGGCTTCAAGCGAACCAGAAGAGGCTTCTGACTGAAGACTGTTGCTGTTTGTCATTGCTGCTCAATATTCAAGCATATTAACAATATGTCAGCAAAATCTTTGACATGCGAATAGAAAAACCTGACTTGGCATAGATGGGCAGCAGGGGCAGCCACTAAACAATTCAAGATGGCCGCCATGTTTGTCAAATTAGTTTTGCACCAAGTTATTTCATATTTATCACATTGATACTTGAAGTATTAGATGGATGTCATACCTTTTTGTAGGAATAATACACGCTCCTTGATTCTGCATTTCCTTTTTCTCGTTAACATTTTTCAAAATGGCCGCCACGGTTGAGAATATAAATTTGCACTGAAATTGGCCAATTGCTAAGGCGGGAACAGCTAACCAAAAAGTTTTGTTCAACTTTTACTAATACATCAGATATGCGAAGAATGAGCAGCTTAGAGTTTAGCTAACTGCTATGCACATAAAAATGCTTTGCTAAACACAAAACATTAGCAGAAGCTAACATGTAAGTAAAACTTAGATGGCAACGTTCAAGATAAAAAAGCGCTTCACCAAAATAAATACAAAAATTTAAGCAAAAACAGATTTATAAAAAATGTGTTTGTTGATGGCCTTTAAAAGAAGCTGACCTGAGAGTTAGCTGCTAAACAAAAATAATTAGCATAAGCTATTGCTAACCATTTAGCTAAGTCTGTGTCCAGTTGAGGACTGGTTTATGGCAATAATCGGCTTAAAAGGCTCAAAAACAGCAGCCATCTTGAAACTCATGTAGCTAATGGGGATATATGAAAAACAAACAGCTTTTCTATGTTTTCATCACCTGTCGCAATAATCTATGTCAGTTAATCAGATGATGCATCAAAACGAGATCAATAATTTTCATTGGCATCATTTATTGTTTTTCTTTCTACCAAAAACTGGATGATCAAAGTCTTCAGTCTGGTGTTTCGGTCTCAGCTGAACCGTTTTTTTTTTCTAGTGGCCTTAATTTGAAAGTGAACCGACAGGAAAGTAGAAAATGAGAGGGAAGACGTGTCAAAGGTCACCAGGCCGGGAATCGAACCTGCGACGGAGGCGTTTAGGACTAAAGCCTCCTCATGCGGGTTTTGCTTAACCCTGCGCCCCAACTAAGAGACTTTATAATTTCTGTTTTATTTTGGATATTTAAATGTTTTCCAGTTCCAGTGTTAAATGTTTTAGTATTTAAAGTTTATTGATCTTTGGGGATTTGTTCTTGTAATTTACTACTTCAAAATGGTCTCAAAACAACAATATTATCGTTTATTGTGAAAACTTCTGGGACAATTCATCGCTCAGCAACCTTTGTTAGTGTGACAGGCCAACTTCCATCCACACTAGAAAGATGTTTATAGTGAAACTGCTCCACTGCCTCATCAGCTCTTTTGGTGCTAGCAGGATGTTGGAGTAGGGGATACGATCTCTGCTCTGACTCTTGTGTCCTCAGTGTCTGCGGGTGCTGCCGTGCCTCCATGAGTACCACAGGGACTGCATCGACCCCTGGCTGTTGCTGCAGCACACCTGCCCTCTGTGCAAACGCAGCATCCTCGGTGAGTCCCCGCCTGCTCCCCGTCCGCCGGCCGGATCCGACCCGTCTGAAGAGCTTCTGCTCCTCCCTGCAGGCGCCGTCCGCAGAGACAGCTAGCAGCCGCCGCGCCCGGACCGCATCTCGACCGCGCCGCCCTCCCTGGGAGCGGATCTGGACTCCAGGCGGCAGAAACTCTGCGTTTTGGATTCCTGCTGAGCTCCTCCTGGGACGTCTGTTACGTTAAAACACGTGTGGAATCTCTGCAGCTGAAGTCGGCTGCCCAAACGTTTCGACGTGTAAAAACTATTTATTCGCTCCATGGACGACGACGATGACTTCTTCTTCTTCCTCTTCCACACGCTGTTCACTTTAGCTCCTGAATGATGTCAGTAACAAACATGTTCATCTGATTTATTTCCTGCTAAAACCGCTTCTGCGCTTCTTGTTTGGAAAATTAGCAGGTTTTTTTTCCAGGGTGAAAAGATTAGCTTTAAAAATCATCCGTACTAATACCTAAATATAAACGACAGCGGTGTGGAAAAGTGTTTGTCCTCTTCCTCATTTTGTATTTTTTTGCATGTTTATCACAGTTCTGTGTTTCAGGACATCAAACCAATTTAAGTATTTATAAATGAAGGCGATAGAAATCCAGACGTTGACCTGGATTTATTTCTAATGACTGAGTGAAAAAGTTTGGTCCAAAAGCCACAAACAATCGAAACGGATTTTAAAACAAACACTAAAGCTGTTTGTTTATAATCCTTCCACCCTGGAAAACGAAGATCCAAACTGACCTGACGAGAGTTAAAGTGCTGTGCAAAAGTCTTTAAAAAATGATTTGTTAAATTAAAGTGTATTTAAGTGTAGTTTATAAAGATTTTATAGTTATTCTCTTAACTTTGGCTCCTTTTTTCAAATCTCATCTTTCCTTTGGTTTCATGCTTCACATTTTTAGCAGCAATCTGGCAGACAGATTAGTTCCTCTGTCGTTAAATTTAAGGAATTTACAGCAACCAAACCTGAAATGATCAAATCTACACAAGAAATTTCTACATTAAGGTTTCATATTTAAAAGCGGTAAAAGTCAAACGTTTGTTTAAACTGAATTTTCCTCGATTAAAAACCATAAATTTAAATTACTAAAACTAGAATATTACAAAGCCAGATGTGAGTATGAAAGAATCCCAGGCTGGAACGAACCCTGAGTCTGGATTAACTGGAGTATCCAGACAGAGAACTGTCATTTGCTGAACATTAAGCCAAAATTGTACAAAAATATGTATTCATTAAAGAAGAACTTCATCTGTAAAAGTTTTACACAGAGCCAGTTTTACCTTCACCCAATAAAAAGTCCATAAAAATCTGATATTAACCATCTTTCTCCATCCAATTATTAATCAGTTAATCCAGAAGATTAACTACCAAATCAGCCTCAAACTGTACTGATGTTGATTGAAGCAGAAGGTTTTGAGCTTTTCACATGTTGAAGTTAGAAATATTATTTTTGCATTCACTATAGAATTATATTTTATTGCATTTTAGGAACTAAAATGTTTGTTATTTAAGAAACTGAATTATTTATTTGCACCTTTTAATGTATTTTTTATATTTTATAAAATAAGCTTTAATGGTTAAATTAAATATCAGCAGAAAGTGCCAATTTCTTTTCATCCGATTTATATAATGATTGGCTGCAACTCTAGTAAATTTATGAATAAATGTAGATTTTTTTTTTTTTTACATCATATTTAGGAATTTTTTGACATCATAGAAAATCCAAGTGAAATTATTCTAAAATTGCAGTTTTTCTTCATTCTTATTTTTGGCATGAATTTACTCCTGTAACGGCTCCAACACTCCATCATACAATCAGACCAACAGTCGATGTTTGAGTAGAAATAAAACCTTTTGAGTTTAAACAAATCAAACAAATCACAGATGTAGGTCAAAGAAGCTGAAGACTTTTGCACAACACTGTAAAAAAACAATTTTTAGTTAGGAGCGTGATGCGCGCCCCCTGCTGGTGCCTTCTGTACATGCAGCTCTTGGTGACTCCTGACGTTTCTGATTGGTGGGATCAACGTTTTCACTTATTTTGTATAAATCTGGGTCAGATTGAATCACCTAAGTCGGTTTGTAACTTTTATTACAGAAATGTTTTGTACATATTTGTTAAAGCTGCCGCCATGTTGTGACAGATAATCTGTGAAAAGGTTAATCTCCATATTTTCCCTGAGCCGTTACTGCAGTCTGAAGAAATGCACCAAAACCAACCAATCAGAGCCAGGAGGCGGGGCTTAGCGCTGTCAACAATCCTCATGTACTCACTGGAATACCGTTTATATGCCGTCATGCTATGCTAACTAGCTAACCAGTTGTAGCTTAGCAAAGAGCATGAGGATGATTAACAGCGCTAAGACCCTCCCCTTCCCTGTTTGAGTTGCTTATTTCTGCAGTTATTACAGAAAGGAGCTCAATTTTCTGATTATCTGTTGCTGTCACAACAGTGATCAATTTAGCAAATATGTAAAAAAAAATCTGTTTATGTATAAGTTACACTTTTATGCATTTTACCACATTTTACCACAGATGACTCAAACTTGAAAGATGTCAAAACAACTGCATTATTTATTATCTGCTTTTGTTTTCTATGTCATATCAACTCCAAAATAGTAATAATTTGTCTTGTTACAAAATGTTCTGACAGATAGATGGGTTCTCTGTGTAGAAAATAGTTTGTGCATGGCAACATGACGCAGCCTGTGCTTCCAGACGTTTGGTTCTGACCCGGTTCTCACGATCAGGAGGGGGCACTAGCGGCCACTCTGATCGTTTGGTCGGCTGATGTTCTTCCAGAAGAAGGAGATGAACAGCTCCGCAATGGAGGACACGCTCTGATGGAGACACTCTGTGACGGAGGAGAAGCTCTGTGACGGAGGAGAAGCTCTGTGATGGAGGAGAAGCTCTGTGATGGAGGAGAAGCTCTGTGACGGAGGAGAAGCACTGTGACGGAGGAGAAGCTCTCTGAGGGAGGAGAAGCTCTGACGGAGGAGAAGCTCTGTGAGGGAGGAGAAGCTCTGTGATGGAGGAGACGCTCTGTGACGGAGGAGAAGCTCTGTGAGGGAGGAGAAGCTCTGTGATGGAGGAGACGCTCTGTGACGGAGGAGAAGCTCTGTGATGGAGGAGACGCTCTGTGATGGAGGAGACGCTCTGTGATGGAGGAGACGCTCTGTGATGGAGGAGACGCTCTGTGACGGAGGAGAAGCTCTGTGACGGAGGAGACGCTCTGTGATGGAGGAGACGCTCTGTGATGGAGGAGACGCTCTGTGACGGAGGAGAAGCTCTGTGATGGAGAAGCTCTGTGACGGAGGAGAAGCTCTGTGATGGAGGAGACGCTCTGTGACGGAGGAGAAGCTCTGTGATGGAGAAGCTCTTTGATGTCTTAATTGTTTACATCTTTGGATCGTAATAATAAACCGATTTGTTACTTGGCAAAAATAAAAAGTCTAATTGTGATTGTGGTGAGCAGAGGAAGGAAATCAGTGCTGAAATAAATCATTTTGGTCAAAAAAAAAAAAAAGATCCACAAAGAACGTTGTGGCGACAGACCAGAACCGGGTCAGCCGGACCTCCAGCAGCGCCGCAGAGCGGGTCAGGAGGGGATCATGCCTTTGTTCCTCTTGCGGTCCGCCATGGAGCGCCGGTTGTGGTTGCTCACGCGGCTCTTGTTGGCCTCCTTCTTGCGTCGGTCCAGGAACGTCTCCGTCGTCTGTCCCTGGCCTTTGGGTCGACCCACCACGTTACTGGGCCGCTCGGGCCGGAACCTGCAGGAAACGAGGGTCAGAAAGCTGCAACAGGGTGATTTCACGGCAGATTGGGTTCAATGAGAGAAGAAAATCTCAACACTTCCAGCTGCTGCGGTTTACTTTCTCACTGAACTGAAGGAACCAAACTAAAAAACCTGTTCCCCTCCTCACCAGGGGGGGCGCTGTACCAAGAACTACTGAAGGAAACGACACAAAAACCTCTTAAGACACCGAGCGAAACTTCCTTTTTCACCAAATGTAAACAAAAATGGAGTGGCGTCAGATTTCAGCAGCTTATCTTCGATAAAAAAAACAAACCACGAGACGTTTCTGCTGCTAGCGCTAGTTAGCATGTTTGTGTTGGTTGTATTTACCCAGAATCCCCTAAAACAGGGGTCCCCAAACTTTTTCCTGTGACGGCCACATAACTTTTCCCTTCTCTGGTGGGGGGCCGGAGTCAGTTTGTGACAGAAAACGTTTTACACGTTTATCACCTGCGCTGCCGGAAATTGTTGACGGGGGGGTTTGAAGGTTGAAACTGTTCAGCGGGGGGGAGGGGGAGGCGTTTCTCGATTGATTTTTACCCAGAAAGCACATGGGCAAAAACCGCTAGTGAAACGGTCACTGGGACTGACTAGTATGTATTTCATTGAGGGAAACCTGGAATGCAGCGTTCATAACAAACACGTGTTCATCTACTCTACCGCTAGCAAACAACCATAATGATTAAATAACATAAAAGTCAAGCAGTTCCCTAAAAGTCCAACAGATGGCAGCAATGCGCCATGCAAAACAAAACAACAGTTTACAGGACACACTTCCTGCTACAGAGCCCCCTGGTGGTTGAAGAAAAATCCACATATAAACCGGAAAATACAATATATGAAAAAAAATCTGAATGCTCTCTGGTATTGTTCAGGGGGCCGGACCAAATGTGGCGGCGGGCCGGATCCGGCCCGCGGGCCGTAGCTTGGGGACCACCGCCCTAAAATAATCCTATTTACACTGGGAGCCATCCTGGATGAACTTGGAGGTGCTCACCCTCTCCTCTGCTGCATGGCAGCTCGTTTGGCTTCGGCTCTCTCCCTCAGCAGAGCCGGGTCCTGAACGAACTGGTCCCGGTTCACAGGGTTCTGAAACACAAAACCATGCAATACATGACGCAGCTTCCAAACTGGTACCGACGTCGGCTTCCTCAACCCATTTTACAGTGCATCATCAAAAATGCTCAAATGTTAGAACTTTTTCCATTTGTTTTGGTTCTGATTCTCAGTTAACTCGTCAGATTCTGAGTCCAAATCAACATTTGGAGTCAAAACTACAGAAACGAGGCTCAGCAATCAGAGTTTGGAAATACATTCAGGAGCGTCATCTCGTTTAAATAAGATTTTAAAAACTTGTAAAAAGATTTATATCTCATTAACATCAATCTGCATTTTTAGATGTTTTTATATCTCGATACCAGAGTCCGGTAGTAAATAGTTACATTTGCTTTAGTAACTTTTTAGAAAAAAAGAAATGTAAACATGACTTCAAAACGTGAGTCACTTCATTACCTGTGAAACGTCTTCGTCTTCATCGTCTTCCTGCTCCTCTTCCCCCGGTTTGGTTCCTTTCCTCAGTACCTGAGGGACGGTGAACGGCCTGCAGAGAGAAAAACCAGTTACTAGTTTCTCCTTCACTGTGTCGGGATGTTGAAGCTCCAGTCAGAAATGTAAAACACACTCGTCATCAGCATTAATGTCGTGGTGATCTTTGATTTCTGAACATCAAGACTTTCCAAACCTTGAACAATGAACATCAAGCATTTTCAAGGATCTGAAGCACCTGAAGGAGCCGGGCAGCGCCTCACCTCCTGCTGAGTAAACTGTCTCCGTCCAGGTCGTTGGCTCCGACCTGGTTCATGTCGTACGTGTCGTCGTACTCGTCGTCGTAGTCCAGGTCGTAGGGGTCGGCATCGGCCGACGCTCCCGGCTCGACGGCGACTTCGTCCACCACCGTCTCGTACGTCATGTAGCGCGCTCGCTGCTCCGCTATGTGCTGCTTGTCGTCCAGCATCTCTCGGGCGCTCTCGCCTTTCCTGCAGGAGGGAAACAGAAAAACCTCCTGAGAACTGCAAAAACACAAAATCTCACCAACTATTTTTATATAGTTTATCACAAATGTCTTAGTTCATTTCAATAAAGACAAAACTAACTTACAAGTAACTTTTCCGAAAGAATTATGAGCCTATTTTAATTGAATAATTCCTTAATATTCATGAAAAATTTCTAGTTAAACTGGCAGATTATTTCACTCATAGCAGGACATTTTTCCCATTTCACAACTGAAACAATCTGCTAGTGGAACTAAAACTTTTCATCAACATTAAGGAATTATTGACTTAAAACAAGCTCATATTTCTTGCTCAAAAGCTGCAGAAAAAAAATCCAGATTTTCTAAAAATTAAATCTCCAAAAACCAAACATTCGATTGATCAATAAAATCGATTCATCGCCCAGGCGTGTGACATTTAGATTTGTACGACAGCAGCTTCCTCTACTCCTGTACCTCCTGCCCTTCCAGACGCGGGACATGTCCACCTGATTCCTGCGGAAGACGTCGAACTCGTCGTCGTCGAACACGTTGGATCGGTTGTTCAGGACACCTGGCAGATCCTCTTTCACCGGCCTGCAGACCAACATTAAGCTCCAATCACACAAAACGACACAAACAAAATCGCTCTGCACGCCGACTTTGCTGTCATCTTAAAATGTCTCCGAGTAAAACAGATCTGCAGGTTTTTTGACGCTTTTGTTTGGAACTTTTTCTGCGAGAAACCATAAAACTGTGGTTAGTTTGAAACCCTTCGACTCCAGCAGAACCTGTAATGTGAGAAAGCTGAGACGGCGTGTTACAGTCCAATTGGAAAGAAAAGCAAGGAGAACCTTTCTGACAAATTACTCTGAGATTAATCAGAAAGATTTAAAAGTTGAATATTTGCTAAAAGAAAACTCAAATTTTGAGGTTAACATTAGAAATTTTTAGAAAAACGTTTTTGAAATTCTAAAGTTGAATCTCAAAAAACAACATGAGTTTAATGTCAGAAATGTTCTAGAAATTAAATTTGGACATTTCGAAGCTCATAAAGTCAAACATTTGCTAAAAATAAACTCAGATTTTGAGATTAATCTTAGAAATTGTGAGTTTCAAAAGTCAAAACTTTTCTGGACTTTTGCAAGTTTTCTCACAAATTTCGAACTTTTCAAATTCTCTAGATTTTTCAAGACATTTTCTGAGATTATTAAACATTTCTCAGGTTTTTCTCGTAAAGTTTAGACTTTTCAAATTCAGAAATTTCACATTTTTTCCCAGAAAATATCTGAAATTAATCTCAAAATTGTGTTTGATGGAAAAGTACTACTACGGCCCGAATACCAAGTCATAAATGCAAAATGGCGCCTGAAGAGTCTTTAAACAGTCAGAGAGAGTGGCGCCCCCTAGTGGATGCTGTTGTGGCCTTAGCAGGCCGTACCTCGGCATGTTTCGGTCCAGTTTCTCCAGGCTGGGAGCCAGTCGGTCCTCCAGGATGTTGTTGATGACCAGCTCAGAGTTGTAGTCGTATTCCTGCAGACAGGCCAGCAGGAAGCCTTCGCCCAGGTCAGGAAGCAGATCCCTGATGCAGGACAGGAGCGACTCGAGCTCCGGCCCGCTCACAGGACACATGGCGCCCTGGAAACCCAAAACGTTTTGATGCCATGTGACCGTTCTGTACGGAAAGAACTGTAGAACCACAAACATCCCTACAAGCACAAATCCTTCAGCCTTTGCGTCATATTGATCCATCTCATAAGATCCAAAAACTGAAGTTTGTGGCTGAAGCAGGAAAATAAATGACATTAAAACTTTAAGGGGTGTAAATACTTTTCCGAGGATCTGAGTTTGTTTCTATTTTATCATTTAAACCCATGAAAAACAAACACTGTGACGTCATGCAGCTGCAGATCGAAGCGCTCACATTGTCGCCTTTCTGTGGGGCGGCCATCTTGGCCTCGGCCCCCTCCAGCCTCTCTCCTCTCGACTCTTTGACCTCTGGCGACCCGAAGCCGTCCGAACAGGCTGCCGCCGCGCCGTGATTGGCTGGCGACGAGGAAGCGCCTTCAGTCTGTGGTCTTCGTCGGCCCGTGGCGTCCCAGGCGCTTTCCACACCCTCCAGCAAATACAACGTCCTTGTCTCGTCACTGAGGGAGAGTTAAAGGAGAAACCGGCTTTTCCGAGCAGAACGCTGCAACATAAACTGATATTTAAGACATTAAAAAAACTCCTGGAGATTTTAAATCTTTAAATGGACAAAAAAAGGATGCATGACAGGGAGAGCTTGCTGCAGGAGGCTGATGTCGTCTGAGATGGGAAACTGATCGTCGTAGTCGACTAGAAACCTGAAAAACAAAAAACGGGTCAAATTTACCACCAGAGTGGGCCGATTACTGAAATACTAAAGGAAAATAAAGCTGCATTAAAAATGCCATTTTCTTTTGGTTTGTTTTTTTTAAATGGAGGAAAATCCACCCAAAACTATAGAAACATTTAGTTTTTATTTTTATAATGTCATGAAGAGTCAGAAGGAAAAGGAGGAAAATTAAAAAGGAAATCTGCAAATAAACGGACAAAAGAGAAAACAGAAGAAAATGCTAAATGGAAAAATGTCAGGAGGAAAATAAATCAATGTATGATAAATAAATATAATTCTGAATGTGGAAAAAAGGAAACTAATAAAACAATAAATAAGACAATAAAACTGGATATAAAATGAAAAATTAAATAATAGTGATACGTTAAATTAATAATGTTAAAAATGATAAACATTTATTTATGTTACAATGTATAATGAAATAATTTTGGAGGGTTCCTGGTTTTATTTTCCAGATGCAATGTTTGACACATGAATTACTTTACCAGCTCATTTATTCACTGCTACATTTTAAACAATTATGTCAGGACCTGACCTCTGTACTTTGTACTGACCTGCGTCAGATCCTGCGGTGATAAAAACAGCTTTTATGAGTCACAGAGTTTTCTGTGAATCATAAAAGGAAACCTTTCAAAATGGCTTCAGTTAAGCTGTTAAACCAGAACCTGCAACATTGATTTAACCCCCAAAAATAAATAATTTTTCATAAAACAGAAAATGACTTTTCACTTCAACCTGTGTAACAAAAACTTGATTCAATATGGAGGTTTGAAACATAAAATCCTCACTAAATGGGCTAAACTTTCGGAAAAAACAACGAGTTTCACAACTAATTATCTCTTTAAAAACACCTCTCGTTCTCACACTAAAAGTCAGATAATAAATATGTTTCTCACCTTTTCTCGGGTAAAAAAGATGTAAAATATTGCAGGAGTTCCTCAGCAAACGTTTGCATGTTTTCTCGACTAAAACGAAACAAAAACGTTGAAACACATTTAACCTGTGGGAAAATTTTGGGGCAATACATAAAAACAAAGTTACAATACAGTCGTGCGCAATACAAAAACAGAAAAATCAATCAGAACACTAAGCGGGATATCAGGGACGTACAAACCCGTTACTTTTTAAATCAAATAAGCTGAAAATTGTACAATTCATATTTAAAGTAAAAAACCATCAACTTTCAAACAATGATGAAAAATTGTTTTGTGATGGAGAGGGATGTTATAATTTAAGAGGAGAATGAAATTTGAAAAAACAATGTATTAACGACCAAAAAGAGTGTTTGGTTCCCATCAGTGTTTGGGGAAAATGTGTGGAATAGATTAAATGATGAAAAGTACAAATGTAAACCAGCTTAAAAACTGTTCAGAAAGAAGCTTATTGGGAAATATGTTGTACAGAATGGGTGTTTCAAACACCAAAAATGCTAGTTTATATTAAAAATGGTAAATAATTGCACATTTAGGGATGATAATGTGATAAGTGTCGTTCAATGTGGGAATAATTTAAGAGTTTATCTGGTGTAAGTTGTTTATAAGATCTTGCATCTTCTAAATGCTCCTTTTCCAACAAATTATGTAAAATTGCAGTTGAATGGGCATTATTATTTTTATTTTTTCCTGTTCTTACTGTCTGTTTGAAATGAAATGAAAGCCCAGAATGATGGGGGTGTTTGTGGGGTATTTTTGGAGCTGCATGCTGCTGTGAGGGCCTCACCCCTCCAGGATGGGCTGCAGGCAGGTGTGGTGCAGCAGCAGGTGAGTCGTCTCCACCATCTTCCTGCAGGAGTGGCTCATCCTCTTCCACAGGTCTTCCTGCAGACTAAGGTAGAGTAAGAGTTCAGCTCATTGCCTGTCGCAAAATGCCATTTCTTTATAATAATAAAATCCCAGAGGTGGATGCTCGCCTTTTATCGTCAAAGTTTCTCTTCCTGATGGCTTTCTCCAAGTCCGGCACAGCGGCCTCGTAAAACGGCGGCAGCCTAACGGTCATAGAAAGGAAAACAAAAATATGGATGCAAAACCGACCGTGTTTAATGGCACAACGTGTTTTCCCATCTTGTTAAAATTGTTCTGCTTTTCCCGTCATTACCTCGACTTCGTAGCACTTTTTTTTTCGCCTTCGTAGCACTTCAGTAGTTTTTGCTTAAGAAACTGACGTAGCTGCGCCATGTAGCTCGGCTGAAAGAGCGCTATTGAGGTGAAAACTGAAGGAGCTTGACGGCCGTTTATATTTCAAAACAACTTAAGGAACTTGTTGAGTGTTTATATTTCAAAACAGAACCGCACAAAGTAAATTTTTCATCCCAATCCAGACTCTGTTTGGACCGTTTCTCTTATGCAATACCACCGCCATCTTTGTTTTCTGAAACTGCTCTGCTTAAAGACGAGCAGCGGCGCCCTCTGCTGGATGGCGGCAGGATTACAACACTACATGTAGGTCTAAGAGCTGCGGACATTAGACCACAATTATTTATAACTCGACTGATTGTTTGACTTCCCTTGTCCTTTAATGCTGACAGGTCTCGCTGTGAGCTCCGAGCCGGCCGGTTTACCTGCTGAGGAAGCCGTGGGAGTGGAAGCTGGAACAAGCGGCGGGAAAGATGTCCAGGAAGGCGTGGATGGTGGTGGTCGAGTCGCACAAGTACAAAACTAAATCTGCAAGCTCCTGCAGTGGAAAAAAAACCCGGCAGCTTCATTTGTAAGATAAAAAACACGCTTCCATATATTTAAATTACATTAGAATGAATAAATATAAACAGTTTTTACTCATGGTTTTCAATATGTGGCGATTTTAGTGCCATTTTTACAACAAAACGTGTGATCTTTATGTTAAAACTCGGAATAAGATTAATCTCAGAAATTTTCTAGGAAAAACTTGGAAATTTATGAGTTTGAAAAGTCGCAAATTTGCTTGTAAAAAGGAGATTTTGAGCTTAATCTCAGAAATTTTTCAAGAAAAGGGACATTTCTGAGTTTGAAAAATTACAAGTTTGCCAGAAGAAAACGGGAATATTGAGATCAATCTCAATTTTTTAGTAACAAAAAAAAGGAAATTTCTGAGTTCAAAAGGTCAAAGATTTTCTACAAAAAAACCTGAAATTTTGAGTTTATCTTATACAATTTCTAAAAAAATATACAAGAAAATTTCAGTTTGAAAAATCAAAACATTTATATAAAAAAACACTCAGAAAATTTGAGATTGTCAAAAATTTTCTGAAAAAAAAAAAAGAAAAGTCTAGTGAGTTTTAAAACGTCAAACTTTTCTAGAAAAAGAAAAAGGAAATTTCAGAAGTTGTTTTCAGAGTTTTCCCTAAACGGCGCCGTAGTTCAGTGTTGTTCTGACTGGTTCTGTCTGACCTCCAGGTTCATCCTCATGGCCGTCGGCTGTTTCTGTGCGCTCAGCTTCATCGGCTCCATGGCCGTGGCTCCTTCACACCGCAGACCACATTTCTCCAGGATTGTGTCAAACACCTGGGCGGATACAGTAATTCCAAACTTAAATAAAATAAAACAAAAAGGTAAAAACTGAACAGAGGTTCTCAGGTGATTGCAAACCTCACCTGTAGCACTGTGGGAACCGTCTCCTCCAGGTCGCTGTAGTAAGCCGGCTGCTGAGTAAAAATGTTCTCTGAAATGAGTTTTTAATAGATAATTATTTATTTAATATATTATATAAAACTGACTATTGTGAAAAATGTAAAAACGATTCTACTGTCAAAACAATCTAAATACAGAATATTTAGATGAAAAATACAAGAATTTTAACTGTGTCAAATGTTTGCAACGTGAAAATCTCAGCCTTTTCCATTGAGGAGTTCTGGGTAGAACATATTTACGGATAAAGAAGGTTTTTTAATATTAAATGCAAAATGTGTATCTTTTTTGAACAGTTTTGTAAATGCTGCTCTAATTTTTTTGAGGATTTATGCTCCAGTTAATGATTAATTGACAAATAAATTAGTTCATGGTTATTTTTTAAAAGTTAATTAATCACAATTAATAGTTTCAGTCCTAGATTCTTCATCCATCCATCCATTTTCTTCCGCTTATCCGGGGTCGGGTCGCGGGGGCAGCAGCTTCAGAATGGAGGCCCAGACTTCCCTCCCCAGCCACTTCTTCCAGCTCCTCCGGGGGAATCCCAAGGCGTTCCCAGGCCAGCCGAGAGACATAGTCCCTCCAGAGTGTCCTGGGTCTTCCCCAAGGCCTCCTCCCGGTGGAACGTGCCCGGAACACCTCACCAGGGAGGCGTCCAGGAGGCATCCTGACCATACAAATTTCATACAAATATCCGACTTTGTGATGTCACGGAATATCCTAGTTCTAATATTTTGAATTCGTGCCTTTTATTCATGGAGAATTGGGGGGTTTTTTGTGTGTTTTTTTCCCCCTAAATTTCTCCAGTTTTGTCATTTTCAGGTTGGATTAAAACCATCATAGCACCTCCACCGTGTTGGACAGTGATGGCTTATAGACATCCATCATCTGCTGTAAATAGGGACGTTTCCACCCTTAAGTTGTTCAGGCTTATACCTTAAATTCTGCTTATAATATCTGGCATTATTAAGCTCATATTTTCTGTGAATCAATGTTTTATTGAGTATTTTCAATTAATCGTTTCAGCTCTATTTTTGATTAAAGTATATTTTCGCCATCAGCTCACCTATCATCTTATGAAGCAGCTGGCTGTTGCCCTTTCCGAAGAGAACGCACAAATCCATAATTTTAGGAATGTCGAACACAAAGTTGTTGTAGATAATCTCTCCGAACACAGACGGGGTGATAAAATTTTCCTGTCACAAAGAAAGAAAAAAGAAATGTTTGTTTTACAAGAAATCATCAGATAAATGTAACGCAGGTTATTCCCTCCGCCTGACCTTGGACTCTTTATGAGTGGCCATCCGGAGGAAGGTCAGGAAAACCGCCTTGTGGATGGTGCGCTGCACGTCGGCCACCGCCGGCGACAGGGGCAGGGTGCAAAGGTCAAGGCCGCGCGGAGCCAGCTGCAGGTACGAGTCGAGGCACCGCAGCAGAGACTCATCAAACACCACCTGGTGGGGACGCCACAGCGGTTACTCTGGACTCATTTAAACCGCAATAAATGGAACATCGACCAACATTTCTGATGTTTACTCATGATTTAATGATGGAGCTTGGCAAACTGTAACATCTGTTACTGGTTTTCACTGTATGATGATAAATTATCCCAAAAGTTATTATGATATTATTGGTTAAGACTGGAATTGGAAGACATTTTACATATTCAAAGTAAATAAAACAACAAAAACAATAAATACAATGAACTATAAAGTTTCTGTAAACAAAATTATCCTTCAACACAAGAGCCAGTTCAGACCAAAACACCAGACTGAAGACTTTTATCATCCAGTTTCTGGTAGAAAGAGAGAAATTATAAGTCAGGCAAATGGAAATTACTAAGCTCATTTTAATTTATCTTATGACTATTTGATTTATTGTTTATTGTGACAGGGGCAGATGATAAATCCATAAACTTGACTTATTGACTAATCTCCAACGATCGGAAGCGGCTTCGGTCCTGTACCTGACACCAGAACTTGTCGTGAGGCAGCGCCAGCAGCCACTCCAGGTCTTCTGCTATAAACCTGGCGTGTTCCAGAAACTCCTCCACATCGGCCGGAGAGCCGTCTTCTGGGGGAGGTTTGTAAGGCACGAAGCAGCGCTCCTCCTTCCTGTCTGGGTGCTGGTGGAAAACACAACAAAGACTATAAAGGGGCAGAATTATGTGTTTTCCAACCACATTGTGCCATTTTAATGCACAACCAACCAACTATGTTACCTATGTTATATCAAATATGACTTAAAAAAATTTACTTCATAATTAAATGCTTTGAAATTGGGCCTGTTTCTTTAAGAAGCTTCTGCTCCTTCTGAAACTCTGCCTTCAGGAAGTCATCTCAACATGGCTTCTCTATTAACCTTTTAACGCTTTTATCAGTTTTTCACTGAGAAGTCGCTCCTATAATGAGCTCAGCAGAGGTGTTTGCCAATTGCTGCTGGCTAGTCTGAAGGAGTTGGGTGGGGGAAGATCTGCAACTAGAAGGCGGGGCTAGGTCCACCCAGGCGTTTGTGCTGCTGAATGGTTGCCGTGGAGATTAAATTATTTCTCAAGCATGCATGAAAGAGTCCAAGCAACACTCCAGGTATGTTTTTGATGAGGAAATAACATCATAACATGATGGAAAACTCAAAAACCCCTTCAAGAAAACTGTCAAATATGCTGCTGGGGGTCAAATGTCATTCACACAAACATGAGAAACTGAACTGACCAGTGCAGGCAGAGTGCGCTCCTTTCCCAAAGGGCCCGACTCCGTCACATGCTGCTCATCCAGCGGCACTCGAGCGCAGGCCATGGCTGCTCCTCTACGGTTTACTCTGATCTGGAGGGAAACAGATTCTGGTGATGTCCTGGAACATTGGCTGCATCTTCTGTTGAGAAACCTGTCTGGATGTGTAGTAGGAGCTTCACTGACACTTTTATTAAAATTTCCAGCTTAATTTTAATAAATTAAGACGTCTGTGAGACGTCCCCTGGCTTCTTCTGGTTCAGAATTATAACACGTCTAACGTCAATCATATAAAAGTTGGTTAAAATGCGACATGCAGACCCATTCGGTTATGTATCGGATTTGTTCCACTTACGGAAGAGGCGTAAATTTTATTTATTTAATTTTTTTTGGATGAAAAGATTGGAATTGGACCGTTCAGACTCCTGTGAACAAGTTGGATATGGGTCACATTTGGACAAAATAACAAAAAAACGAGCTGGATTTGGGTCACATTTACCTGCGGTGTGAAAATAGTTTTCTTTTACAGTACACCTTTACCAACTACAGCTGATTGTGAATTACTTTCTTTACACTAAATGAGAGGCAGATGTTTGCATTGACACACATTTTCTTTCTCTGGTTGTTTCTAGAAGTCAAAACAGCAACAATGACCTCCCAGTTCATGCTTATCTGATCTGTTTTCCTCAGAAAACATAAAATAACTCACCACCAGTTCTGATAAACTGAAAGAAAAATACTTTAAACACAGACTGAAACACTGTTTCATTTTGAATGTTTTTGCTTTGTTCTCGAAATGTATCCAGACATTAATGCATAAATTTACACCAAATATTTTAAAAAATATTGTACACCATCCAACTGCTGTCTGTCATACTAGCAGACAGACAGACAGATTTTTATGCAAACAAATGTGTCGTGTTTTTTAAAGTCCTAAAGTCCTTAGCTAATAGTAAACTTGTATAATATCAAAATAAAAAAACATCTAAACTTACGTTGACTGAAACACGTACCTGTTAATTATCAACTTTTGCTGTCATTTTGTTTAGTTTTAAATCTAAAAGCTGCTGCCATTTGAAGCTTCGCTAACCTGTTAAATAGCAGCGGCTAATCAATGAAGAAACGTTTTAACTAACCGGCTTCCTTACCGGCGGTTCGGCCGTGACTCGGCGGAAATAACTGCCCGGAAACGAGGGTAAATGAAGCCGCTTACCTCTAAACACGACACTCTGTGATTCAGTCAAGCCATCTCGACATAGTCGACACAGTTTTCATCAGTTTCTGTTTCCAAACGTCTCTCTCACAGACGTCTGAGCTGGCCAGGAAATGACGCCGTCTGTTTTTCTTTGACGTAACGTCTTGATCGCCCCCTGGTGGCTAACGGTAGAACAACTGCTGTTTCTGTGTTTTAAACCCTAACATGTTCTTTCAGTCCTGTTTTTGTTTGTTTTAGCATAACACCGGATTTCATTTGTGAAAATTATCTATTTACTTATTAGCGATATTAAATTGCGTGCTATTATTTATGGGTCCTTAAGAGATCCGTAATAATACAAATACTAACAGTTGGTTAGCGCTCCAATAGTCGTCCAAAATGGTCGCTCATCCCGTTTTCAGTTTACAAACTGATGGACTCGTGAAGATTTTCTCCACATTTTATTCAAGTCGAAACTGTTTTATTTACTCCAAATGGAAGTTAAATGTTGTCATAGAAGTATTTTCAAAGAGTCGCTCTGGATGCCTATGTTGTCAAAGGATCTGCAGTAGCAGTCAGTCTTACAACGAATCTGAAAAGCCTCTTACTTAAGACATGCTAACATCTAAATATTGGCAAGCACGATTCCACTTTAAATTCTTATGTTTACTGATTACTAAACCTTTTTTTTATAAAATTTGTTTCACCTCAGTTAATTAGAATGCAAAGTACTTTTAAAAACCAATTTCAAATAAAAATCTCCTTTTTTCACTTAACTTATGAAAGAAAACATCAGATTTGAACCAAGACTCAATGAGGACAAAGACACACATGACTTTCATAGAACATGTTTTATAAAAAGTTTGTCATGACAGAGAAGGCTAACAATAAACTAGATTGCATACAATACTTTGCAAATTATCTTTATATATGAGGGAGTGTTGGAATCGTTAAACTTCAGGACAGAGTTTCCTTAAATGATTGCAGATTCCTGAACAGGTTTAGTGTTCTTACACTCATTTTCAGTATAGATTTAACATACAGCTCAAACATGTAATACAGCAAGTCTTCATGATCCGCCAACTCAGATCTCCAGTTTTATTACAAACAATAATGCAAAGACAAAACAAAAGCAGGAAACATCACTGCTGCCATGGCTTGGAGTATAAAGTATAAAATAAATATTTCATGTCTTTAAAAAATATTAAATTCTCCCACACACCATCAGTCAGCAGTGATACTGTACTATATATTCAAATATCTCACCTTAACCATCCAGGAATTCATTTAAGTTAATGTTCTACTGTTTTTTCAAATATTCAGAATGGACCTAAGGAACGGTGTGAAGGATTTGATCTCTGATCACTTTGGTTTTGCTGGATTTTTTAATCTATTTCTAGGATATCGGAATATTTAAAGGGCCAGCGACGCAACAATCTGGGAGTCATTTTCTACAAAACACTAAAATCATATTCCCCTGGTGCAAATTGCAACTAAAGTCATCTTAATAATAAACTTAGTTACATTAACTGGCATAAAAACCAATTAGTCAAACGTTTCACTTAATAACACTTATTTTAACTTGTTCTTTAAAGGTTTTTAATAACCAGACGTGTCTGTTGTCATAGAATAATAATCGAAGCATTAAAATCAGTAATCCTGCCATTATTGCGCATCTCTGGAATTGATAATAATCACATACTGTTTTATGAGAATTAAAACATTTTTAAAGAGCTAAAATACCCCAGACTAAAACCTGAGTGAAGTTGTCCTTCCTACCTTCTTCAAACCTAAAAAAAATTGTTGTCAAATGTTTGTACCGCTTTTGGTTTGACGCCATTAGTTAAAGTTAAAAGGTCAACAAGCCTTCCCACATTAACCATATCTAACAAATTTGGTGACAAACATTTGTGCAGTAAAAATTTGTGTTTGTGCCGCTATCATTTTAAAGATATTCATAAAAAAGTTTTCAGAAGTCATCAATATCTTCAAAGGAAAAGCAGCACAAATAAAATTTTTGCTGCACAAACGTAGTCGAGTTGATTGACACCAAATTTGTTTGCTTATCTAAACGTTCTCTCTGGAAACTTTTTTATTAGCATCTTCAAAATGATAGCGGCACAAACAAAAATTTGTGCTGCACAAACATTTGACACCAGTTTTGTCAGATTTGGCTAATGTGTGGGCAGGCTAGTTGACCTTTAGACTTTTTAGCTTTCATGAATATATATATAAAAAAGCAGTACAAACAAAAAAATTGCAGCAAACGTAGTTAGGTTATGGAAGCCCATTTCTGCCATGAAAGAAAAAATAGAAGACCAACAGCAAGTTATAATTTCGACTTTCAAAGTGAATCTCATAATTATGACTTCCTGTTGGTCTATTTTTTCTTTTATGGCGGAAATGGGCTTCCATACTAAGTTGACACCAAATTTGTTTGATTTTGTAAATGTGACCTCTAGAAACGTTTCTATTAGTATCTTTAAAATGATAGCGGCACAAATGAAAATTTGTGTTAACGCCAATATTGTCAGATTTGGGTAATGTGTGGGGGGCTGGTTGACCTTTAGACTTTCATTAATATCCTCAAAGCCATAGCAGCACAAACAAAAAACTTTTGCAGCACAAATGTAGTTTTATTTGAAGACCTTCTATGACTTCTGCAAACATTTATTATCATATTTTAAATGATTGCGGCACAAACAGAAATTTGTGCTGCACAAACGTTTGACACCAATTTTGTTCATTTGAAGAAGACGGAGGACCAACTTCACTCATGTCTATGATTAAAAGTAGCTATAGAGTAGTCAGTATGCGACACTTTACAGCAGTTTTTGCCTTCAAAAATGAAAGTCCTCGTAATTTAAAAAAAAAGGCTTTTCTGAGGGAATTTTCAGATTTTTGGGATCTAAAAGTTGGAAATGAAGCGATAGCAAGGGTTCACTTTGAATAAAAGTAGGTCATTTGTTGGGATGGCATCAGTTTGTTTCAATCACACCATCTGAGCTCAGTTGCTCAGCTGTGCTTCTGTCATGTGCGCAACTCATTTCTAAAGACAGCGGCTTTTTTCTACACTGCTGGACGGCAACTCTTCAGTTGGCAACTTTAGTGCCATTTCTCTGAAACTTGACTTTTCCTCCACAAAGAAACTTCTTGGTTTGTTCAACCAAGAGGTTCAAATTTAAGATAATTTTTTTTTATTGCCTTGATTTAAATTTAATTGATTAGAAAAAGTTTCATCTGTTGCTTCTTTTCCAGGCTCAAGTATTTATCAGAAAATTATTACAATTTTGGAGAAGTTTCAAATTATCTAGTTTTTTTTTTTTAAATCGCTGGTGATTCATAACATAAACATTAATAGAATATATTTAATGTGTAACTTGAGCGAGGATTGGGTGTCACTTATCACTAATCAATAAGTCTAGGAAGGTAAACACAGGTATGATCATGAACTTGTAAAAATAGGAAAACCACAGAATATTTGAAGATAAAAATAAAAAAAATAAAGCATGAGACCACAGACAAGCACCCTTGATTACACATAACAAAAAAATAATAATCTAAAAAACTATTTGCAGCTTATATAAATGAAGGGCACAGATGGTAAACTGTAGAGAAACGGCACTGCATGGGCCTTTTTGGACAAAAAAAGACGTTAAACATCATCTTCACAACGAAGGATCCATCACTGCATAAAGACGACAAAGAAGCGATAATGTTCCAGGATCATCGTGTAGCCCTTCACCAAACTTTTCTGCACTTTTTAAATGTTATAAAACTTTAAAGTGTCACACAAAAAATGGTCAAATGGAAGGAATATTTCCACCTCAAAGTACTTCAGGATTTGTGCTTTTTTTGGTATTAATTGTAAAAGCCTAAAAAAAACAAACAAAAGTAAAACGTTCACAGCAGCTGCAATCTTCATCTGCTTTCACGAAGAATCACTGATATTTTTACCTGTAAGAACTTTAACCGATCCCAGATCAGAGGAACGTCGAGGACAAACAAGTACGAGGAAAACAAAGAGACTTTCAAAAGGAAAATGTGGCTAAAGAAGAACTGGGTTGATGTTTTAAAACCTTCATAAGACAGGAAAAAAGTTCAAAGGTCATGAACTTTACTGCATGTCAGAGCTGCACAAAAGCAGTCAGTTCTTTTAGATACAGGACTGTGCGTTCCCGCCGCACAATCGGATCCCTGCAGCAGAACCGAGCAGAACTGGGCCCCGTTTCTACCAGAGTCCGGCACTAGCCCAGCTGGATCTGTCCTGAATAGGTGGTGAGGAGGAGCATGATGGCGAAGCCCGTCAGGAGCCCCGCGTTCTGGATGCCGAAGGTGATGAGGAACCTGCTGCCGCCTGCGTCCTCTTCCTCACGACTCACTTCGTTCATCTCTGGAAACTGAGACAGAAAAAAATATATATCAATCTTAATCTTTAATGTAAATCAAAAAGACAAATACCATTCATAAAAATTAAAGAAATATTCATATTTAATATCAACACAAGGGAGTAAGTTGGTTGGTTGATTGATTGATTGATTGATTGATTGAATGTCTGATTGAAAATCAACTCCAACGTCAAACCTTTAATTAACAAATGTTTTTTTTTTTACAGGTTGAAGGATGAGATAAAATAACTAAATATTTAGTTTGAAACTAAATATTAAGCTTGTGAACCAAATATTTAGCTTACTAACTAAATATTTAGTTAAACTTGCTCTTTAATCTGAAGCTAAACTTTTAGCTTGCTAACTACTGACTTAATTAGCAAACTAAATGTTTAATATGAGGCTAAATATTTAGCTTGCTAATCAAATATTTAGTTTGCTAATTATTAGTTTAGCTTGACAACTGAATATTTAGTTTAAAGCAAAATGTTTAGCTTGCTAACAAAATACTTAGTTTTCTAAGTAAATATTTAGTTTGAAGCTAAATATTTAGGTGGATAACTCAATAGTTAGTAAACTAAATATTTACTGTCAAACTAGTTAACGTGCTAATTAATAAAACATTTAGTTTGCACTCCAAGTTTTCTAGTGAAATATTTAGTTTGAAACTGTGACATGTATAAATGAATGAACAACATGCTCAAAATGACTGAAATGTGAACCCACATTTCTTTGCTTATTGCTGTTCGTTTTTGACTGTGTAACTTTACAAACGGCAGCACATGCACATTTTCCCATAATGCAAAGCGGTATGTGGGTCATAAATGGGCTAGTGGTCCCAAAGGCAGAAGGGGTAACGGCTGAACGTTTTACTTTTCTCCTAAACGCCTTCTACAAGCAGAATGCAGTGACTCTTGATGTGGATTTCCATGTTAGCTCACCATGTCTGCCAGAGCGATGTAGAGGAACATCCCTCCAGCCAGAGCGAAGATCCAGTTCGGGGAGAAACTGTTGCCGGCCAGGATCCCAAAGCCCATGCCCAGGTAGCAGCAGCAGGCCGACAGGAAGTTAAAGAACAGCGCCTGCTGGATGCTCATGCCGGCATTCAGGAGGATCACAAAGTCTCCTGCAGAGAAAGGAACAACCATCATCTGCTGCGTTGCCACTAACCCTAATGTGGCGCAAATTTAAATTATTAAAATTTGCTTAATGGAAACACGCCGTGTTTTTGGTAAAAGATTTTTTTTTGCATCTAAAGTTGTGTGAACAAACTTATGATTTTAAATTTGATTTCTTATTTAATGGAAACACCTCAATTGCAAAATTGTAATTTTTCGACATTAGCAGAGTATCGGCAAAGATTTGCTCACATTTTTGATGAAAACGCAGACAACAGATGGCAAAGCTTCACGGCTAGGAAGCGTCTGGTGGCTTTTGGTTTTCCAGACTCACCGAGTTCGTGCGGGAACTCCTCACAAAGAATGGCCACGGAGGTGCTGATGCCCTGGAAGACCGAGGCGGTGAAGGAGGCGCCGATAGCCAAGCCGTCAATGAAGTTGTGCAGGCCGTCGCTCAGCGTGATCATCCAGGCCAGCGTGCCGATGTCAGAGTAAGTCGTTCCTTTCAGCCAGTAGCAGCCGCCGCCTCGGCCGCCCGACCGCGCCGCCGCTGCGCTCTCCGGCCTCTCAGACTCCTGGAGAGACGGGAGCAGAGCTGGGTAACCAAACCGAAATGACTCCAGGACGGTTTAACGACTCATCCAGCAGGCAGCAAAAGCAACTCCTAAAGCTCTCAAGGCATCAGGTGAGGTCAGAGTTACACTGTAATAATATTAAAGAGAAAATGGCCTCCACTGTGGCGTTGCCAAAACATTAAAACCCGACTGAAATCAATGTGTTTCTCAAAGTGGGAGCCTCAGAAAGCTGAAGTAAAAATGGAGAAGTATTTTTTAATCTTAAACTTTTCATCATAATTATTGTTTCTGTTACTCAGTTTTTTATTTTTTTTCTAGAAAATATAAGTTAAAATAATTTAACTCCTTTTCTGATTGGCTTCTAGTCAAATTCATTGAGCTGCTTTCCTCCTCAAGCAAGAAATCAAGAGGTTTCTGACCAGACAGACCAAAGGAAGCGACTTGTTTTAAAGATTGGACTGGGACTGTTGCAGCGCGACCTAGAAAAGGCCGTCTGTGAAACCCTCCAATGTGGCTGGATTAAAAGAAATTGCTCCACAGTGAGGAAAGATTCATCGCTAGTCATTTGCAGCATGTAGAGCTAGAATAAATCTGTGCTGTGTTACCTTTGCAGGAGGATTCAAACAGTTTGTAGTAAAGTAAAATAGTCTGTCCTGTTTTACCTGTGGCGCCTGTCCGGGGCTGAGCATGAGCTCTCCCTCGCCGGCCTCGTCCACCTTCCCCTCCGCCAGGCCGCCAGCCTCTCCGTTCTGCTGCAGCTTCTCGCCCTCCTCGGCGTCCCTGTCCGGGGCCGAGAAGTGATCTGCGCTGCTGTAGTGACTGTGGCCGTGGCTCTGGGTCGAGGAGGCAAAATTAACGACGTCAAAAACAGCAAAAACTGACGAACAAGAACATTTAATTAAACCCTCCATGTTTATGACAAAGATCCCAGAGCAAACAGAGAGAAATCTTTACCTATAAGTTGTACTCAAGTAAGAGTCGCACTACTTCAACATGTTCTTACTCAAGCAGAAGTAAACAGTACCCATCTAAGAAATAAAAATATATATTTTATTACGATACACATGACCTATACCAATAAATAATACATCTGATAGAATATTCAATGTTCGAAATACAGAATATTCTATGAACTTCGATCCAGAGTGATTTGGTGAAATCAACTCACTCTCTCACTCTTTGGTTACCTAGCAACAACCTGCTGGGCAACCAACAGTTTCAAATTTCCTCCAATTCCGGTTACCTAGCAACAACCAGTTGAGTAACTTTGCTTCAAAACTGCTTAAAAATAATAATAATAAAAAAACAGCAGCACTGAGAGAAAACTGTGGATAAAAAAGGGAGGTCACGCGGCCAGATCGGCGTTATTTCAGAGGCTTAAAACAAAAATACTAACCAGTCATTATATCAATTTATATAAAACGCTTATGAGTGTAAAAAATACTCGTAAAAGTAAACATTTTCCCAAAAAGTTACTTAAGTAAATGCATTTAGTTAGAACCAAACCTTATATAATCCCTCTAGGTTAAGAGCGTCCAAACTTTTTACTTAATGAGCCAAAACTGTCAACAACTGAGGGACACAAAAGATTGCTTTTTAATTACATTACTTTTATTTAAAAGCTGTAAAGAATCAACACAACTAACATAACAATGTTTTAATACAGTAAAGAAGTCTGGTTTCCATAGAAAAGAGGTTTCTAAGTTATTATAGATCTGAAAATGACTTAGTTTTGTATTGTTTAAAAAAACAATCACTATCTTAATGTCGATGGTTTTTCTACACTGCAAAAACACAAAATCTTAGTATTTTTTGTGTAAAAATCTTAGTACACTTTAAATAAGAAAAATAATTAACAAGTAATTTTTCAGCAAGATATAGGAGCTTGTTTAAAGCCAATAATTTGTAAATATTGATGAAAAAAATAAAACACTACTTCTAGAAGCATATTATTTAGCTTATAATGTAACTGGAAGCAACCACTAGATGGCGCAGCTGTTTCACAATGAACTCCTGTATTTTATTCTCACTACATTTTGTGAATTAAATAAAACTGAATTTATTATCGTAGTCTCACAGTTTCAATCAGTTTAGTTTTTAAAGAGCAAAAATGGTCAGATTACAACAAGGCCACAAACCTGTAATAAATTATTTTGTTTGGGGTTAAAAAAAATTATAATGTTGAGAAGAATCATAAAACAAGCCACCATTGTCAAGAGCACAACTAAATATTTACAAGAAAAGCTCGTTTATTGGGAACAGAAAGAAGAAACCAAGTTAAATTGTATTCATTTTATTGCTCTGCATTATGAGGAGCATTTTTTTACAAACAATGATTCATCGTCTTGAACTTTGGCTGACGTGGAAAAATGCCCCGTTTAAACAAAGGCAATGCAAACAGGCTGTAGGGATTCTGAACATCCTTCTTCCATCACATCAGTTATTAGAGAGCAAACATCCCATCCTACAAGTCAAACCTGCTGCTGATTAGCTGAACAAGTTCAAGGTATTCACTCTGTGGCATGTCGGCAAGAAATACCAGTTGGAGCAAAAGTTTAGTCTGGTAGGCATACGTCAGCTGTGGAAATACATATCATAAAACCACAGAGCCTTACAAACTGATTCATATACCCTGACCTTTATTAACAATTTGTCTTATTATAGTCAAAATCTTTAGTGTGACAAAGCAACAAAAACTTTGAAGTTGGACTATGTAGAAACACTGAAGCAATGTTTAAAAATGTTTAATCAAGATAATTGCAAGATCTGTAATTAATCGCAATTAATCCAGAACTATATATCAACAAAATTAGAACAATTTTCAGTTAAAAAAAAACCTTTTTGCTGCTAAATGATTGAATAAATACACACATAAGATCAACAAATACTTCTTTAGAAATGTGGGCTGTAGATGCTAACATTAGCATTAGCTCCTGTGCATTGAGAAGCTATTTTAGGCTTGAGTAGCTTCCCTAGTAGGCTAACTCCTTTTAGCACAGCTTGACCATAGTAATAGTCTTTTTCAGGGTCTCATCAGATCGTTTTTTGACAAATTAACATCCAGTGGGCCGAGAGAAACAGCTTTGTTATACGCTCTTGTTTGCATTGTTTGCAAATATAAAAGTTCCAGCTTGGGACTATTGTACATAAAATAAAATAAAAACAATAAATTGACTAAAATCTATGTAATTAAGTAAAATTAACAAGTTAGAATTTGGATCTTACACAAAATGTAAAGTCAAAACAGTGAAAAGTAGCTTGAAGTTGACAAATGTTAAAGAATCTCAAAGACTCCTGGAGAATATTTGGGGGAGGCTGCAAACCTGGCTCAGTTTTTACCGGTTCAGTTGGGAAGAAGGACTGAATATTCAAGTAAAAACTGTGAGAGGTTAGTTAGTTGAAAGTTCATGTAAATCGAGTCTGCAAACCGGTGCAGCAGGTGGCACTCTTACATTGCCACCGATACCCGATCTAGACTATTTGTCAACATCAAACTAATGTGTGGGATTTAGCAAATGGAAACAATTTATCTCCTCCTAATTTTAGTAAAACGGAAACATTTAGTTAGGCTTAATCTCAAACAGCAAAAACAAAGAAAAAAAGTCTTTTTTTATGAAGAGTATGTTCACTTCGAGACCAATTTTGTCACATTTGAACCATCTTTGGATGCAGTAGTTGGACAGAACAAAAGCAGTATTGATATTAACTCACCCCTTGCTTTTGCTTAAGGAGAGCCTTGAGAACTTTTTCTGTGAAGAAGAAGAGGTAGAAGCCTCCGAAAACCACGGCCGATTTGGACACGTAGAAGTCCACCATCGGGTCGAAACCGAAGGCCTAACGGACACAGAGAATAATCTGTTAGTTTGAGGAGATTATCAGGAGTGTATTCTGTAAACAGGAGACAATACTGCTGTGTGTTTTGTTAAGGTTTATACAGTTATTGTGTTTCTGGTAAACTTTAGTGTGTTGAGGTTGTGTCTAGGTCAAAACTAGTTTATTTAATCATAAAATTAATTTTTAATCTCTTTACAAGTCGTTTTATTGGGCAGAAGTCCAATAAGAATCCATTATTTCAAGACGGATTCGAAGCTCAGAGAGTCATTTACCTGGCGCCCTTTGAGCTTAAAGGTGTTTTCAGATAATTCAAGGTACATGAATTCAAGGAGTTGCACAACTGCTTATTATGTTGGTCGTCCGCACAGTTGAGAAAATGTTTGACAGTATTTGAGTCTTAATCCCGCCCACTGAAAGTACTGTAACGCCATACACTGTAATAGAAATTTCAGTTAAACCCATAATTATTCACAGGCAGATATAAATTTAAATTAAGCTTTTATTTTACTAACATGCTTTTTTTTTATAACTGGAGGTGATTTTCACATTATTGCAGTGTCTGCCAACTTTAATCTGATTGATAATCTGTGGGAGGAATTGAAGATTAGAGATAGAGCAAAGGTAAATCAAAACACAAAAGAAAACATACTAAAATCTGGTTTTCAATAAAAGGAAGGATTTGATTACTGTAATGCTAATACAGATAGTTTTTTTTATTTTCAGAATAAAGTATGAATTAAAACACATTTTTTCCCCTTTCCTCTCCAAACAGTTTTAGAGGATGTCTGCTCACATTTCCTACTAGAAGCAAACATTTTAGTTGAAGGAAACACATTTAAATCAAAATCTGCCAGATGTATGAGTAATTTCTGGTCCAACTATATATTTTTGGCCCAAAGAAATAAAACTACGTTTTAGGAATGTAAGGTGTCTTAGTTTTACACTCCGAGCTGGTCTTAAAGCAGATTAGGAGCCTCATAATGCCAGCCCATTAAAGAGGCTTTAAAGCTTCACACAAAAGAGGATGAATTCAGAGCATTAGGCTTCCTCTGACATCTTCACTTAGCTTTTGTTTAATGTAAGCCAGTAAATAACTACAACAGGCTTTAAACTGGCCGTTAGCCTCCAGTTCCATCCACAAATAAAACGGTAAAAGTAAAATTTTAGCGTTTTATTGCATCATAACCGTCACATCTTTGAACAGAGCGGTTCCGACGCTTGATCCGATCACACCCAGACTCGGTTAAACACATGTGTGAAAGCGCTAAAGGCAGATTGAAGATGGCATGGATCAGAACACCTTCAGAGATCTTCTGAGACACTTTTATCTGCACTAGTTTAGCTTAGCGGTCTGAATACAATCTGCTCTGAGCCACGATGAAGCAATCCACTACCTGACCACTCACTGAACTCACAGGACGGCCATAGGGCTCAATTATTACCTTGGTGAAGCTAACGCTAATTAGCATTTAAGTAATAATAAACGACAAAATGCTTCCTGGCCGTCCCTGCAGCCCCTCGACTGAGTGAGAGCTGTTAGGGTGATGTTTAAGGAGCTTGTTGGGTTTTTATTTCAAAACGTAACCGCGATAAATTAATTTTTAATCCCACAAGGGACTAGTATTGAACCGTTTATTTTCTCGTTCCGCCATCTTGTGTCAGCGGCGCCCTCTGCTGGATGGCGACCAAACAACAACTCTACACCAAGTTCAAACGTACATTGTCAGTTAATCGATTGGAACTAATTTTAATCTAGTAAACAATAGATTTAATCGTAGTCGAATTGTTTGCATCCCTATTTGCAATAACTGGCAACGAGTCTTTAAATCAAAAGACTAATACTAATGAGTATTTTAGTAAATATTCTGACGATTAATCTAAAAAAGGCTTATTCTGCAGATGTTTTATTTACCAACTTAATCTTTTTTATACAATATTTAAAATATACCAACATATGCAAATTAATACTTCAATTCCTTTTTAGATGGGAAAAAAAATATTTTATTGCTTAAAATGTGATAAAAGCATTCCTTTTATGAACTCATGATCATTTGCAGCACAGGATGTATCTGCAACTAAAACTTAATACAGTGTATGGCTGAGCTGCTGATTATTTTCTAGGTTAACCAATTAATAACTGCATAGTAAAAGGTGCTTAATAGGAGATTTTATTTTTATTATTTTGCCGAATTTGAACAGGTGAAGCAAAAACTATGCTGCGTGAGGAGTTTTTGGTTTAACATATTTTATAGACAAATGTTTTTTTCATAATTATTCTAAATTCAAAATGTATGTATATTTTGTAGTTTTGCTTTAATTACTGCCCAAAGTGCCATATTCTTTCAGTAAATTATCTTTTTTGAGTTTGTATACTCCAGTTAATGATTAATCGATTGCTAAATTAGTTGATGATCAAATCAATAATCGATTAATCATGATTAATCCGATTAATCGTTTAAGCCCTAATGCATTCAATCAGTATTTCTATAAATTCATTGTTGTAAAGTAATCTACCTAAGCATTTTTGTGTCTAATGTGATTTAACCCTCATGCGGGTGTTTTTTTTTTTTTTCTGTGATTAATTAATCTAAAAAAAAAAATTACAAAAAGAAATTCTTATAGTAGAAACTCCAGTAGAAAACAATATCAAACAGTAGTTGAAGCAGGAAAAACCCAAGAAATTTCCAGGTGGATTAAATGATGTAAAATAAACACCGATGATCTTTGTGGAGAAATGAAAAACAGCCCTGAGGTATGTAACTCTACCTCGGGGATGAGCTGAAACAGGGCGTTGGAGTACAGCGTGCCAATGGCCAGGGCTATGAAGTAGAGCAGCAGCCGCTTGTAAAAGGTTTTCTTCATGAAGGGCACCACGCTGGCCCCGATCAGCGAACACAGAGAGATCAGTGTCACACACAGGAGCCCATAACCCCAAACTGACCAATGGAGCAGAAAGGAAAGACAAAGACAGCCAGTTAGTGTGGTGATTATCTTATCTGATTGATTATCAGGGTAAAAATCACAGAACAAAGATTCCTGTAGGAGAAAGAATTAAACAAGGAGCCCGTTATCCATTGGGAATCTGCCCTGAGGATGACTATTTACCTTCCTGTGAGGCAGCATTTGAAACCAGTCCATTTCATTCACAGAGGAAGTCATTACAGATACAGACCTTGTTCCAGGCTGCTCAGATGTCACTGCATACAGGGATACAGGAAAAACCTGAGCAGCGTCACTGCTAACAAAGGACACCAAACCAGCTGCACTGGAAATACTTTATGTATCTATGTGTGTTTGGTACTAGGGATGCACGATTTGTCGGCCTGAGCATCAACATCGGTCGATGTTTGTCATTTTTTTAACATATCAGTATTAATAACTAAAACTTGCTGCCATTTGTAAAAAGAGTCCTTTTGTCACAGAATCAAAAGGTTTCGGAAATTTATATATTGTATTTAACATCAGTTATTGGTCATAACAGGAATATAAATATCAGATATTGATATCGGTCTACATTTTCAGATCGGTGCCTCCCTAGAAAACACTAAATTTTTCTGTTTATATTGGGGCAAAATACAATTTATTTGGTCTTTACTGGATTAATGAAAAACCAGGTCAATTTTAAGTGTATGTATTTTATTTTGAATGTTCATGTAACATCTACACATAGATACAAAAAGCATGTCAAATGCCAGGTAAGGTTAAGAAAAACCACCATCAAGAAACAAAGGCAGGAAGAGGAAAACCACCAACTAGAAACCTGATCAAAGGTGAAACAACTCTCTCTTCAAAGAATGAAAGACTAACATATTTTTCAGCTTTTTTTCCCCTTATTTTTTGTGCTCTGAAAAGGTCTGGATGTGTAGAAAGGTGTAAAAGATGTACGAATACAGCCAGCTAGCAAACCTCGGGTATGAGCTGGAGGACGGCTGTGGAGAAGAGCGTGCCAATGGCCAGAGCGATGAAATAGTTCAGCGCATGTTTCATGCAATTCGTCTTCATCAGAGGTACGATGGCAACTCCGGTGAGAGAGCAGGCATTGATCACAGTCACGCTCAGAAAAGAAAAACCCCACACTGCACGTGGAATAAAGAGGAGCATTAAAACACTGGGAAGAGCCAACTGAAATTACGTCTAGTTTTCAGAAATGTGTTTTAAAAAGTCCACTTTTTTCCACTTTAAAAATGGTTTTGAATATTAGCTGTTGAACATAAAAGCTATAGAAGAAAAAAATAAAAGTAAACGTGATAAAATACCAACAATGCAAAGCCTAAAAGGTAATAAAAAAAACAATCAAGAGTTGTCACAAACAGAAAACATTAAATGTAAACTACAAAACAATAATTAAACCTGTAAAAACAACAAAAACATTAAGAAAAATCATCTTTTTTTATCCAAGGCAGTTGCATCTGTAAAGTTTCTCAAATAAAATGTGAATTTGTTAGTGTTAGTAATGCACCTGTTGATACATTGAGACATTTTCCCGCTCTTTGCACCGTGTGCCCTGTTGCCTAGCAACCGTTCCTGCATTGAACACTAGCTGCTAAAAATGGAGTTTGAGTTTTGTTGCCACTTATTTAATCATTTATTAAGTCCACTGAATTCATTAAATAGGGATTTTCTTGTTATAATTTTTTTTTAAGTAGATGACAAAGTACACAACCGCTTTAAAGTGTCAACTTTTGTACCACCTTTAATAAACAGCCACAGTTTTTGTCCTGTTGTCTTGTTTGAATTGTAAATTATTCACATTTTCAGGATAGAGGGAAGATGATTAAAATACTTTATGGCAGTACATTTGTCAAAAAGTAAAAATAAAAAATAAAAAGTTCCCAGAAAATTTTTTTTTTTTGTCTACATTTGAAGAAAACTGAACATTATCTCTAAATTACAAGATTTAACATGCCATTATTATTTTTCATTTTACCCTAAAATGTTTAGGAAAAAAAAGACATTTAAAATCAGAATAATGTGCATGCTCCAAAAAAAAAATTTTTTTGTTTTTTAGCCAAGTTTGTTTGTATAGCTTTATTTCTTTATAAAGAAATTAGCATTTGGAAACTGAATTTATGTATTTTATTTTTAATTTCCTGTAACAAATATTTCCAGTAATTCAAAAGAGTTGAAACTCAACCAACAAGCACTCAAATACTTTGTGAAGACAGTTGGTAATGATGATGGTAAAGCAGAAAAACATGAGCGAAGACACTAAACAGGAAAAT
The DNA here is from genome assembly GCF_904066995.2 of Poecilia reticulata. Taxonomy (NCBI): domain Eukaryota; kingdom Metazoa; phylum Chordata; class Actinopteri; order Cyprinodontiformes; family Poeciliidae; genus Poecilia; species Poecilia reticulata. The sequence goes on from NC_088838.1 coordinate 31,774,855, forward strand.
AACTAATAATGTTTTTTAAAGATATTTCCACATAGGGTTCTGTGAACAAATTAAAATGTTCACATGTCAAAGCAGAGATAGCTGAGGCATGTGTCTAACCATGACGTCTGCCTCGGTGCTGCTGGGAAATCTCTGCAGGATCTGAGAGGGAAAACTGCTGAGGAGCCAAAATAAGCTTCTCCTAAGGGGGTGAGAAGAGGTGAGAGCGGCTGAGGAGGAAAAACAAATCTGTCGGTACAGAGAGGGAGGCCAAACTCTTCCTCTCACCTGTCGAATAATAAATACAGGACACTTTTCCCACAGCAAAATTCAAGCACTTCCAAGGTAAGTTTTCAAACCTTGCAGATAAAAACAATACAAATGAACTACAAATAGGACATTACTAATACTTTGTGGTAGTATTCCACATCAAACAGTAGGAACAAGTTAAACTAAAATATAACAAAATTGTATGTTTTGGAATGTGTCTCTACTGTTTCTCATCTGGTTAGTCTGAAAACGATACAAAACAATCTCTAAAAATATTCTCGCTAAGGTTTCTGGCATTTAATTTGGTCATTCTAACTGACCTAAAACAACAGAAGAGTGAGAAAATAAATGTTATCTTTCCAAATTCAGGCTCTTAATCCAACATTAGATTCCACTTTATTTAGAAAAAAACTTTGTAGTCTGAATATCAAGCACTTTCAAGGATTTTATATAGAATCAAGCACTTTCCAAACCTTGAAAACACCTACTTTCAAGGATCCCAAGCACCAGTTTGAAAACCAGCTGCAGAAATCTAAGTAATTTCACTCTTACAGATGTTCTCTGCAATATTTTCTGCAGTTGAAAAAGTAAAACAAAGTCTGTATGATCAACAACAACAACCAACAGAGGCCACTCTATTTCCAGTATCTTCAGGAAAAACTACTTCCAGGTTCTTCAAGGACGCCCTGCAGGCTGTGTTCATGCAGCATTATGGATTGAGTTACAGTGACTCAGCTGCTGATGAAAGATGAGCTTTGCTATGGCGACCACTTCATCTGGATTAGATCCATACCACAATATGGACATGCAGGTGAAGCATTATTGGTGAAGCTGAAAGGTTATTGAGTGATAAATACACTCCAAGACTAGAAAGTAGAACATTTGGGGGATGAATAATTTCACTTTAAATGTGCTTAGATGTCTAAAAATGACAGTGAAAGTGCTAGAAAAAAGTTAGAGATAACAACAAAATGTATATGCAGTCATAAGAGTCACTTATGCATAAATATGTAAAAAAAATTACAGAAAAGAAGAAAATAGCAATGCTCATGCTAAACCATTAAACACATAAGAGTTAGCTGAAACTAATGCTAAGCTGCTAAATACATAGAAAACATTAGCAGATGCTAACGCTAAACGGCTAAGTACATAAAAACATCAGCAGAAACTAACACAAAACCACCAAACACATAAGATCATTAGCAGAAGCTACAACCAAACTGCAAAATATATTAAAGCATTAGTAAAATAGCAAAGCTACTGCTAAACCACTAAGCATTAAATTAGCATAAGCTTCTGCTAAACACATAAAAGAATTAGCAGAAGCTAACGCTAAACCACTAACCACACTGAACAACTTAGCACAAACCAACGCTAACCGCCAAACCATTAAAAACATTAGCAGAAGATACTGCTAAGATGCTAAAACCATGACAGAATCAGCAGAAGATAACGCAAAACCACTAACCTCATTAACATTAAGCAAATTAGTTGAAGCTAATGCTAAATCACTAATCACATTAAAAAAGTAGCATCGTACCTTGTGACGAATTGAGGGGCTAGCATGCTAACTTTTATGCTTTTTCCCAGTAAGACACTGCAGCATTCTTCTCACCTTCTGCATCTGAAGGCCTGGGGGCGGGGTCAGTAATTAGCTCCTCCCCCTTTTTCGTCTTGCAGGTGCCAGCGTCCAGCTGCTGCAGCATGGTGGGGCACAGTTTCTGGAGACCTGGCCCGTCCAGCCGCGACTGCTCACTGATGCTGTAAATGGCCAGCGTGTCTGCAGGCAAGCACTGAGAAAGCAAACATTGGAATCAATCAATCAATCAATCAATCAATCAATCAATCAATCAATCAATCAGGACGGAAAAACCACAAACCTACTGCTCATTTATTAACATCTTTTCATCAAATATGACTTTTAAGAGGTTTTTAGATTTATTCAAAAGGGAATCAGGTTTCAAAGTAACTACAGGTGGTGTTTTTTTAATATACCAACCACTAATCATCTACCTGTGCTAAGCCTGTTGCAATAATCCAATAAATTAACTGAAACAAGTGTGATAATTTCCATTTGCATGATTGTTTTTATCTTTTTCTAACAAAAACTGGATAACAAAAGTCTTAAGTTTGGTGCTTAGGCCTCAACTAGCCCGTTCTCAAGCACAACTTTGTTTACAGAGACTTCATAATTAATCTTATTTGTCGTTTCTGTCGTTTTATTCATTTTGGATATTTAAATGTTTTCCAGTGACGCCTTCATCTTTTTGAGAACACAGCCTTTTTCCTGGAACAGTTACAAAATCACTGCAGCTTTAGGACACGAACAGAAACTCCTGATTTGATCCATGAGTAAAATCTGCAGTTCATTTTGTGCCAGAATCCTCTGCAACATTACATAACTGTTTAAATGTTCCCATTTCCTACCATATTATTTAATCTAGAAGGACAGGAGGTTATTAAACAAGTTCAAGGATAGTTTCTAGCAGATGTCTAACTCTATGCAGATGGCTCATATCTGACCGCATTACAGGTTTGCGTCTTGTTCCTTGATGTGCCCACCTGTTCAAACAAAAGACCTGCTGGTTTTTATCACCTTTTTCCCTTACAGCAACACCCAGCTGGGAACAAACCAAAGCTTTTTATTTTATTTTTCCAAGAACTCAACCTAAATCAATTCAAAAGCAGATCAGCGTCCGTGACACTAAGCATGGGAAGTATGAGAACTATGCCAGATTCTGCTCCGACACAAAGCTGGGGAACAAGTCGCTCCTCTTCCTCTGAGATGTGAACATGAAGGAGTAGCTTTAGATTTATTGGTCCAAGCAGAGATCAGACCAGAACCACATGAAGCAAAAACTGAACGTCAGGTTGGAAGAAAAACCTGCAGAATCTTACAAACCCAAAACGTTTTTCAGGCTCCAAATATCATCATTACATCCACTAGAAGTTAATATGGTACTTTAACTAGGCCTGCCATGATAACACATTTTACTGAACGATAACAAAACAACAGAAACAACAAATAAAATGAATTATAAAGTTTCTATAAACAAAACTGTCCGTCACGAAAGGTTTAGATGAGACCGAAGCACCAGACTAAACGCTTTCACCATCCAGTTTTGGTAGAAAAAGGGAGAGAAAAGAGAAAAGCAATAAATCATACAAATTAAAATTATTGAGTTTGTTTTAATTTAATCATGCGATTAATTTATTTGTTGCTTATAAATAGAGAAATTAGACATATATGGAATTTTTACACGGGCCGGCACTTTAATGCATTAAACATTTTAACAGCATCTGTTTATCTAAAAGATAAAATATTGAACATTTTAATTCAGATGAAACAACTACGGTGAAAAAAAATAAATATATTTATTTTAATTGTATTTTTGTTTTTATTATTGCCTCTTTTAAGACCTTATAATTTGTGTTTAGGTATTGTTAATAATGTCTTTCAAAAACACATAATTACTTAGTCGCATTTTCAAATTTCCTGTCAACTTTAAGCATTTTTTCACTCCAGGCTTAGCAAGTTTTCTGGGGGAAACCCTGGATCTGTTTAACCGTTTATATTGTCTTTTCCTCTTTAACAAACCTGCTGACTCACCAAAGATGTTGGAAAATATTTAGCTTACTAAGATTTTCTTTTTAAGTGTCTTTTGAGTCACTGTGATCCATAATCCTGACACATCGTAAAAATCCACTGAGTAAATATCCTGACCAGAGATAAAGAACAGTTCGTACCTTGGAGCCGTTTGTTTTGGGTGGCGTAACTGTCGTCGTCTTTGCCTCATCTCGGCCGTCGTTTGAGCTTTCGCTTTGGCTCTCACTCAGCAGCGCCAGGAGGGAGCGCAGCTGAGGCACCGTGATGGTACTGTTGTCTCCGTAGCGGGCCAGCAGGTCCTGGAGAACCTGGGCAGGTGACTGTGTGTCGCTCTGCTCCTGACACGTCACCTGGCCGGCCCGGCAGAGCAGCACGGCCAGCGCCAGCAGCAACACCGGCTGGGAGGTGATCGTCATAGTGACCCTGCCATGAGGGGACCAGATGGGCATGACTTCTTTAAAAGATGGCGGGTGTTATCTGCAGGCAGGAAACAAACAGTGAATCACACGTTTAAAGCTACGTCAGTCCAACTGAAAAACATGTATGAACATATATTCTGTTATAAGGTGACCTGTTATGCTCCTTGAACAAGTTGCACAGTGCAGTGTGACGTTATGAGTGCAAGATCCCGCCCCCATCTCCCTGCTGGAGGGCAAAGAGCTTTTAGCTAACGATGACTAGCAGTTATCAACATAATGCGCTAAATCTTAAATATGTGTCTGATATATAAAAGAAAAATGGACGAAGTGCTTTGCTACTAATTGTCAACACTACGGCAACGAGATAGCAAGGTCAGAAAAAAGTTTTAATTAAGAAAAAAATAACGAAGGAGAGGGAAGCAGTTCAGTTACGCTAGCTTGACTATGACAACCATAACATGTAGCTTTGCTGTGGAATTTGGCGTTTTTCAGTTCAGTTAAAAATTAAGAAAAAACAGCAACGTAAACACCAACTCTGATAGATCATTAGTAGAGCAAGTGTTTAAATTAGTTCATCAACCCCCGCAGCGTTAGATTAGCGAATAGTATTGATAGCTGTTCTACCACAGCGATCACACATTAGCGGCGTTTCTATCAGTTGCCACGGCAACGAGTCTGCGTATAGCATCGCCGACACAAAGAGTGACAAAAAAAAATACGAGTAGTTTTGAATTATTCTTCAATGTCTTTTTCTGTGCTAGCAGGACAAAAAAAAAACACAAAAACTTATTTTGCGATTCAAATCAGAAAAACAGTATGGCCGCTAATTATTTTCAACTTTGGGATTCTCGCCCAGGTTTCTAAAAACTTGGACAGCCCTTCTTTAAATCCAAATAAGCTGCTGCTGGCCTCATCCCCCCAACTCAACTTTTATACTCATGCGAAATTGGCTGCATCCTGAAGCGTACTAAACAACTGTACATCTTAGAAAAGCAGAAGTGGAGCCTCCTGCACAACTAACAAAAATGCAACAAGTGGTTTCTGTTGCATTCTTGTCTGTTCCAGCAGCCATTTTACAGCACATACAGTGGTAAAAACAGCTGACCAAACAAGCCGGAGTTCAGCTTGGGTTGCTAGGTAACAGACAGAACTCCGCTGGGGTTGCTAGGTAACAGCGCAGCGTGACTCAACAATCAGGAGGTTTTTGAAATGGCTCAATTTCCAGACACCAAAAGACATAAACTTGTTGCCATTTAACCTGTTCCATAAATTACAGCATGTGAACTGCAGATATGCTCCACTGCTGAAGAACCAATGGAAATTCAAGCTTCCACAGCAATTACACAATAACGCATTATGTAAACAAAACGTAAACATAAATGGATCCGTTTAATGTTAGATTCATTCAGCTGATGATTGTCTGACCACTACAGGAAACTCACTGAACACTGGGAATCATTTCCATACCATCGTTTGAACCATTAAGATGGAAAAAGAAACAAACTAAGAAAACAATCCAACAGCAGAGATTGTGACGTCACAAAAAGTAACCACCTGGTCACAGCACAGCAGAACACTGTGAATTCACCCCATTGTTCAAATATAGATAAACGCAATCATTTCCGTTTGAACTGAAATGATTCGTGATTATTAGTTAGCTTGCATAAATCTTTTTATTTTTAAAGTCCTAACTGTCAGTTTTGCCCATCTGAGACTGATCAATAATATGTTTTCAATATGTAATTTTTATAAAGGTTTTGTTGGATTTAGTGGCCTTTATTTGAAAGTAGTTTGACAGGAAGGGGGGGAATGAGAGAGGGGAAGGTGCGGCAAATGTCGCCAGGCCGGGAATCGAACCTGTGACCACTGCCACAGGGACTCAATGCATGGATCGTGCTTTGCCTCTGCGCCACCACAGCACCCCCATGTATTATTATTAATATATTGCATTTTGTTTGGCTGAGACTTCACAATCCATATGATTTATTGTTGCAGTTGTTTTGTTTATTTTGGATATTTAAAATGTTTCCACGTTCCAGTGCTAAATGTTCTTTAGAAATGAATGTTTCTTGATCTTTGAGGCCAAGTTGCATTGTTCTGCCTTTAGCTTTATATTAGTTAAAATGACAATATTATCCCTTATCGCAATAATTTCTAGGATAATTTATCTTCAAGGTAAATTTGTTATCTTGAAAGGCCTACATATAATCAAAATAATATCAGTTATCAGCAACGACACATTTTTATATCGACGCATCCATCCATCCATTATTTTTCTTCCAAAATCTAATTAACCAAATAATACAAGATTTTTAAGACCAGAGATATAGAGTGATGTCCTTTCTGTTTAAATATTTAATGTCATGTAATTATGTTCAACTTAATTAGATTAACTGGAAGATAGAAAGGTTTAAATCGAGTCAGGACATGCAGTTGATGATAATCCGGGTTCAGTAAAGCTGGTAGGCAACAGCAACTCAAATTACACTCCTTGAAACCTTGAAGGGACGTTGAACCCTGATGGAAGTTTTATACGTGCTGCTGAATCTAATCTCTGAAAGCAAATGGGTCCCAAAATATCTTTACAGAACAAACACGGGTGCATCCATCTTGTTTTACTCACTTCCTGACACCAAGTTTGATGCTGAGATTAAATACAAGCCCAGCATTTCTGACCCTGATTCACTTTAGAGTTGCCTGGAGGCGTAAATGTAAAGCTGGGCCAAACAAACAGAACCATTCATATTTGTGCTTGGGATGAAATGCTCACCTTTTTCCTCTGGACTCCCTGATGGTAGCTGCTACGTAAAGTGCTTGATTCAGTCCGTCTGGCCCGAGGCTCGGACCACGCAGAGCGATGCACTCCGTTTACCTCGTAGCCGAGACGGAAAAGCTGCCTGAAGGGAGCGGATGTGTCTTCGAGGTAGAGCTGGACTGTAAATAAAAGAGATAAACATTAAGGTCAGAAGGAAAAAAGAAAAAGCAGAGTAAGAAACATGAAGTTTGATTCAACCCACTCAGTTTTTTCTCCTCTATAACGTTCAGAGTTAAGCATTAAGCCATTCCTGATCTTTTCTAAAACTGTAGTGAGCATTCCTACTTGATTTGTACCCAGTAATTTTAAAAGGGAAGGTCACTTAGTGCCCTGGTGTTGTACTCCGGACAGAGAAACATTACAGCCACAAAAATGCAGTTCAGCTGCAATGAAGAAACACAGAAAGCTGCAAAACTATCACATTTCTGTGACAGAGAGCAAAGAAAGCAACAATCAAATAAGCCTCCTTTAACAAAAACGGCTTCTTCTTCTTTGAAGCATATTTCTAAAAACAAAACACATCAACTGTCTGCCCTTTTCCTGAATAGCAATTTAAAATGCACTTTCTAGATTAAAGGGAAAAGCAGCATGTAAGGAATGTAACATGCTCCAGAAAGTACTTTGTTACAGGCTGCAGATTACAGGAAGCACCTTGTGCTTTCTTACCAACAAGTAACTTTTATCCAAAAACTCTGAAATATTTAAATTAATCTGAGAAATTAAAACAAATTCTAGAACTTTTGGAGAAATTTCTGAGCTCCAAAAGTTGAAACTTTTCAAGAATAAAACATTTTTTTATATTAATCTCAGAACTTTGTTCTCAAAACAATTAAAATTGCTGAGCTATAATGGTCAAGAATTTGTTAGAACAAAAGTAAAACTTTTTATTATTATAAATTTTTAGGTCTCAGTAATTTGCAAAAAAGAAAAATTTGGAAAATTGTAAGAAAATAACTGCGTTTGTTTTTTTTAGATTAATATCACTACTTTTATAGAAAAAATTCAAAAATTCCCAAATTCCAAAATCAAAAACTAAAAGAAAAAGAAAGAAAAAAGAAAAAAATCATGGAAATTGCTGAGCTTCAAAAGTTTGAAAAAAAAAAAGTAAAAAACAAAAGTTTTAGATTCATTTCTGAACTTTTCTAGAAAAGTGTGAAAAGTCATGAATTTTTTACTTCTACACTCAAAAATGTCAAAGTTTTTCTGGAAATTTTCTAAGATTATTCTCTAAGATTAGTTTTTTCAAGCAAATTTTCCACTTTTGGAGCTCATAAGTTTCCAGGCATTTTTCTTTAGCAGAAATTTTTGTTTCTATCCACAACTACCTTGTGAATTGTCATGTGAATTTTGAAGTAAATATTAAAACGTTGCATTAAAAATGCAGGTCAGATCCAGTTCTGTGAGCTTAAAACACACGTATACATTTAAACGTATGAATCCATTGAACATTTAAATGTGAGTGTTTTCATCCATGTTAAGTCCTGCACTGGGTTTGATCAGCAAGTTTTCCTTTTCTTAACTTGTTTCCACATTTCTCTGGGCTGAAAGGAAACAACAAGACTGCCGTCTTCGATTAGTCCACCGCTCTGAATCGAACTAAACCCTGTCTACAAAAATCATCACGCTCCTGTTGATCAAATGGAGGCTTAGTGCAGTAAGAGGGAATAAAGAGGAAAACTCAAAGAGGAAGAAAAAAGATCATCATAAGCCTCCTTATCCGTTACTTTCTATTTCTGTATCTCCGAGTATTTGCAGTTTCACGATCGAGCAAAGAGTCAGAGGGCTCGGTACTGGCAGCTCTTGTTGTTGTTCAGGAGAACAGGAAGGTCAAGGCTGCAACAATTGGTCTATCTAGAGACTACAAACTGCAAACAGAACATTGAGTGAATAATAATAATAGGCTAAATATTTTTGGCACTAAGCAAGACATTCAAGTGTACTGAAGCTCAAGCTTTAAGATAAAATCTCAACAACTAACTAAACCTTGAAAGTAAAAAGTCTAAATCCTGTATTTAATCGTCTCTAAGTGAATAAAAAGGTGACGACATATCTGAGTTCACTTGAAATGAGACAAAACTGACCAGCACATAACTTTTCAGTAAGATATGATCTTGTTTTAAGCCAATAACTCCTTAATATTAATAAAAAAAATACTTACTCTGCTATCAGATTATTTCATTTATAACAAGACATTTTTCCAGTGTTATAAGTGAAATAATCTACCAATGAAACTAGAACTTTTTCAGGAATTATTAGTTTAAAACAAGCTCTTATATCCCTCTCCTCAGGCTGCCACCTTATCGTGGTGGAGGGGTTTGAGTGTCCCAATGATCCTAGGAGCTATGCTGTCTGGGGCTTTATGCCCCTGGTAGGGTCACCCAGGGCAGACAGGTCCTAGGTGAGGAACCAGACAAAGCGCAGCCTGAAGACCCCTATGATGGAGACGAAGGTTGGACTTGGTTTTCCCTCGCCCGGACGGGGGTCACCGGGGCCCCACTCTGGAGCCAGGCCTGGAGGTGGGGCAAGATGGCGAGCGCCTGGTGGCCGGGCTTTTACCCACGGAGCCGGCCGGGCTCAGCCCGAAGAGGAGACGTGGGCTCACCACCTGTCGGAGGGGCCAAAGGGGTCGGGTGCATTGTGCTATGGGCGGCAGCTGAGGGAGGGGACCCTGGTGGTCTGATCCTCGGCTGCAGAAGCTCTTGGGACGTGGAACGTCACCTCTCTGGTGGGGAAGGAACCGGAGCTAGTGTGCGAGGCTGAGAGGTTCCAGCTAGAAATAGTCGGCCTCACCTCGACGCATGGCTCTGGTTCTGGAACCAGTCTCCTTGAGAGGGGTCGAGAGGAGCCAGTTGAGGCTCGGGCATCTGGTCAGGATGCCTCCTGGATGCCTCCCTGGAGAGGTGTTCCGGGCACGTCCCACCAGGAGGAGGCCTCGGGGAAGACCCAGGACACGCTGGAGGGACTATGTCTCTCGGCTGGCCTGGGAACGCCTTGGGGTTCCTTGAGGAGCTGGAAGAAGTGGCTGGGGAGGGAAGTCTGGGCCTCCCTTCTGAAGCTGCTGCCCCGCGACCCGACCCCGGATAAGCAGAAGAAAATGGATGGATGGATGGATGGATGGATGGATGGATGGATGGATGGATGGATGGATGGATGGATGGATGGATGGATGGATGGATGGATGGATGGATGGATGGATGGATGGATGGATGGATGGATGGATGGATGGATGGAATCTCTTATATCTGAAAGTTATTTGTAAGTTAGTTTTGTCTTTTTCAATTGTACTAAGGTATTTGGACTAGTAACTAGATACAAATACTTGGTAATATTTTGTGTTTTTCCAGTTTAACATATAATAGTCTTGAATTTCTATTATGAATAAACACAAAGTGCCTTTATAGCCAATATAAGCTGCCAGAAGTGAAGCAACATCTTCTTCCTCTTCCACATTCAGTTTTTTAATGTCTGTTACACAACAGACTGGGACTTTCTGGAGTTAAAGTCTATCATCATCATCATCATTATACAGAAAAACAAAGATAATTAGAAGATATATCAGGCATCCTCCATTTTAACAAGGCTTAATATTTCATGTTCAAGAAAGAAGATCAAGACAAAGAAATGCAGCCAGTGTCGAGAAAAGTCGAGATCATCCCACTTCCCCATGCTGGAGATTTTAGTTCAATAGTAACAATAAATAAAGTTACCTTTAAAATTGACTAAACAGGTGACATCAGGACCCAACAGTAGACTCAGACGGTAATTAAACTAATCTGGTTGTTATTGAGTCCTGCAAACTTTGCTTCCTCTTTCACTTCGGCGATACGGTTTTCTTCGTTTTCAGCCTCTTTACAGATTGGAAAGGGAAAGATTTGCATTGGAAACAGAAAATAAAAATTATTTTTTAAGCCTCACATTAACACATTTTGTTGGATGATAAAACATCCAAAAAAATATTGCAATAAGTGATAATAATGTCATTTTGATACCATTTTCAAGTGGGATAATAATACTAGCATAACCTCTCAAAGATAAAAACAAACAAACTATAATTTCTAAAGAACATTCAACACTGGAACTGGAAAACTTTTTAAATATCCAATTTGACCCGTCACAATGAGGCGATAAATTATCCCAGGAGTTGTTGCAATAACCGATAATATTGTTGTTATGCGATTAATTGATTTATTGCTTTATGCAACAGGCCTAGTTTTTCCTTAATTGCTGCTCCGAGTTGTGACGCTTCCTGGACTCCAAACCTGCTCTTCAAGTCTGTATTCTCAGAAAGTTGCTATCACATTTTATTGCGCTGTGAGTCCAGAGTAGCTGTGGACTCAGAAAAACATAAAAACGGAGAGAAGCCACTGAGCAGTCAGACTGGATCTGCTGCCACCAGCAGGAAATGACAACTTCATCAGCCAGAAAATGAGAATGACGAGCCGACAAATTATAAATAGTGCAACATTCCCACATGCAAGAACGCATGAACTCACTCCACTCATCATCGGCTTCATCAGCTGACTGAGCAGAAAAACAACCTGGACGTCTGAGGTCAGGCACAGCAACAAACATCAAGCAGGAAACCAAAGAATACAGAATAAACAGTATAAAAAAGGTTCGTAATTACTCTCACCATGCAACAAATTCACTTTTTTTAAGTTTCACCGCAAAGGAGGAGTTTAAAACTCTTTAAATTGTGAATTAAATTGACAGAATCATTGATAGCTTCAGAGAAGTAGGCTGGTTATGACAAATAGTCTTGTGATAAATAATAATATTGTTGTTTTGAGACCATTTTCAAATTAATATACACATAAACTTTAAATTCTAATACAAACCGGATTCCAAAAAAGTTGGGACACTGAACAAATTGTGAATAAAAACTGAATGCAATGATGTGGAGATGGCAAATGTCATCTCCACATCTTTCTATTACGAATATTTTATTCGTAATAGAACATAGATGGCAGATCAAAAGTTTAATCTGAGTAAATGTAACATTTTAAAGGACAAATATGTTGATTCAAAATTTCACAGTGTCTACAAATCCCAAAAAAGTTGGGACAAGTAGCAATCAGTGGCTGGAAAAAGGAAATTGAACATATAACAAACAGCTGGAAGACCAATTAACACTCATTAGGTCAACTGACGACATGATTGGGTATAAAAAGAGCTTCTTAGTGTCAGTGTCTCTCTGAAGCCAAGATGGTCAGAGGATCACCAATTCCACCATTGTTGCACAGAAAGATAGTGCAGCAATACCAGAATGGTGTTACCCAGCGTAAAATAGCAAAGACTTTTAGGTTATCATCATCAACCGAGCATAACATCATCAAAAGATTCAGAGAATCTGAAACAATCGCTGTTCGAAAGGGTCAAGGCATCTACTGGATGCTCGTGATCTCCGAGCCCTTAAACGTCACTGCACCTCAAAAAGGAATGCCACTGTCAAGGAAATAACAGCCTGGGCTCAGGAATACTTCCAGAAAGCATCGTCAGTGAACACAATCCACCGGGCCATCCGCCGCTGCAGCTGAAACTCTACAGAGCAAAGAGGAAGCTATTTCTAAGCTCCACAAGCTCAGCCGTTTGCACTGGGCCAGGAGTCATTCAAAATGGAGTGAGGCAAAATGGACGACTGTTCTGTGGTCAGATGAGTCACGATTTGAAGTTCTTTATGGAACACTGGGACGCCATGTCATCCGGACCAGAGAGGACAAGGATAACCCAAGTTGTTATCAACGCTCCGTTCAGAAGCTGCATCACTGATGCTATGGGGTTTCATGAGTGCTGGTGGCCTGGGCAGCTTGCATGTCTGGAAAGGCTCCATTAATGCAGAGAACTATGTTCAGGTTCTAGAACAACATATCTAGACGTCATCTCTTTCAGGGAAGACCCTGCATTTTTCAACAACATGATGGCAGACCACATTCTGCAGCAATCACAACATCATGGCTACGTAGGAGAAGAATCCGGGTCCTGAAATGACCAGCCTGCAGTCCAGATCTTTACCTATAGAGAACATTTCGCGCATCATAAAGAGGAAGGTGCCACAAAGAAGGCCCAAGACGATTGAACAGTTAGAGGCCTGATGGGAGAGCAGTCCTATTTCTAAACTGGAGAAACTGGTCTCCTCTGTCCCCAGACGTCTGTTGAGTGTTGGAAGAAGAAGGGGAGACGCCACACAGTGGTAAAAATGGCCTTGCCCCAACTTTTTTGGGGATTTGTTGACGTCATGAAATTTTGAAACAACATATTTTTCCCTTTATACATTCTTTCAGTTTAAACTTTTGATCTGTGATTTGTGATCTATTGTGAATAAAATATTAGATGTTGGCACCTCCACATCACTGCATTCAGTTTTATTCACAATTTGTTTAGTGTCCCAACTTTTTTGGAATCCGGTTTGTAAACATTTAACACTGGAACATTTTAAATATCCAAAATAATCAAACAAAACAACAGAAACAACAAATAAGATGAATTATGAAGTCGATCTCAACAAAGCACCAAATTGAAAACTTTATCATCCAATTTCTGGTAGAAAGAGCAAGAAAACAATAAACGATGTAGATGGAAATTATTAATCTTGTTTTATCATGCGATTAATTACTTTATTGTGACAGGCAACATTGATTTTAAAAATTAGTAGATCATTTCACTTATAACAAAACTCAACATTTTTCTCATGTTATAAGTGAAATAATCTGCCAGTGTCACTAGAACAATAGTTATTTACTTAAAAGAAGCTCCTATTTCTTGCTGAAAAGTTACTTAGAAGTGAGTTTTGCCTTAGAGCACTGAGGCATTTGGAAACTAGGCCAAAATACTTTTTGTGTTTTTGCCTAAAAGTATTCCTCCAGTTTTAATTGCATTCTGCAGGAACAAGAATAACCAGCTTGTGGTCACAACTCTCTTTCTGCAGCTGCAGCTTAAACTCACTTATAAACGTCTCTCTGTTCCTAAAGGGCAGATTCACAAAATTAGCTAAAAAGAGTCAGCGCGGAGATATTTCTCATCCTTTTGTTTGACTAAAACTCTGTGGCATATCAGAGGGAATTCCTGAAGGTGTCCATCATGTAAACGAGAGCAGAGCCTCCCAGCTGCAGACGAGGTCTCCTCCTGCATCGGGTTTCACCTCAGCTCACTGAACTTCAAGTCTTCTAAATCTCAGCTACAGCCGTGCCAACACTGAGACTAAGAATCAATTAAACAGGCTGGAGAGGAGATTCGCACGGCTTTACTTTAACGTAATAATAGTGCGCTAATCTTCACTTAAAACTGTTTAAGTGCTGTCAGTGTTCTTGGTAAATTAATTACATTAAGTTTGTTGCAGCATTTTGCTTTTATGATCTGATTGCTCAAAAAACAAAATGACCAAAAGTCAAGCAATTAAACCTCCACGACTGAATAACTACAGATGGGAATAAATACAGATAATGAAACAAGATGCAAATTTTCCCTCAGTCTTAATTCTTAGTCCTAGTAAATGGAAGCGGCCCAAATTTTACAACAGTGTATTATAGGGATGGTAACATGAGTAAATGCCAAAGAACTCATGAAATGGAGTTTAAAAAGATTAAAATTTGCTAGAAAAACATCAGAAATTTTGAGATTAATCTTAGACATTTTTGAGAAAAAACAAGAGAATTTCTGTTTGAAATGTCAAAAATATGCTAGAAAAAATTTCCACATTTTCTGAAAAGTTTCTGAGGTTGGTCTCAAAATGTCTGAGTGTTTTTTCTAGCAAATTCATCTTTTCAAATGCAGAAATTTCCTTGTTATTTCTAGAAAATCTCAAAGATTTTTTGCCAGAAATGTATTCGTCTTTTGTTTCTATCTATGATGGCCCAAATATGTCAACATTAACACAAAGTAACTGCATTTTATCATATTTTCAAGTGTATTTATAGTTATTGATCTCACTGGAAAAACTTTGGAAAAAATAGTGACAACAGCAATTCCGACAATTTCAAACATTAATTGGAATTTGTTGTGAAAACAACAAACAACATTATGGGAAATTTAAAAAATTCCCATAATGATAAGAAATTTATCACAATAAATTATAAATGATGTGACAAATGCCCACACCAAGGTGCATGTTTACATTCACATTAAAATGAGAAGGACAAAAACAAAAAGGAAAAAAATATTTATCTTGCACCTAACATTTTCCATTTAAGAAAATTAAAGTCGGTCATTAAAGAAAAAAATCTCATCCTAAAAATTGGGCCACGTTTGTACCATTCTACACTGCAAAAACAAAATCCTGCCAAGAATTTTTGGTCTAGAGCAAATGTCTTAGTACACTTGAAATAAGACAAAACTCACACTTTTCAGCAAGATGTAAGAGCTTATTTTAAGTAAATAACTACTTAATATTGACATTATAAAGGTACGAGACCCATGGGCAGATTATTTCACTTCCAACAAGTCATTTCTTCCATTTTATAAGTGAAATAATCTGCCACTGGAACTGGAATGACTGACTGAAAACCAGATCATGTTTCTTGCTGAAAAGTTACCTGTAAGTTAGTTTTATCTCATTTTAAGTGAACTAAGATATTTGAACTAGAAATTAGACCAAAGCTACTTGGTAAGATTTTGTGGTTTTGCAGTGTAACAGTTGGGAGCCACACTTTGGACGCCTCTAATAATTGTTAACATAAAGTTACTTTACCTTTAAAGAACAGAAACCCAGAAACCTCCTGACTCCCTGCTGTCGCCTCCACCAAACTGATCAGCCTCCGTCCTCTGAGGATTTCACGTTTCTCATCTTGATTTATATTCACATGCAGGGCGGAGCAGCTGATTCATCAGCCCAAACCTGAGACCCTAATTACTGCTTCCCCCATTTCTCAGCCTGTCCCACCTGCAAACCCATCATTAGATGAGACAGTGGTGTTTGTGGGCATGATGTCAGCTCATTGTCTACGTCCTGCACACAGCAACTCCTGTCCAGCTGAAAATTAAAGGTTTTAGAAATGACTGCCGCTTAGTGAAGCGCTCACTTTTACCCCGAGGCCGGCTCTGAGGTCAGTAAACCAGGTAATGGCAGCCGCTGAATATCCACTGAATATCCAATTCTTCAGCTACTTTAAAAGGGGGACCGGGAGAAGTACGGAGGCACCAACATGAAAATTTCGTCTGATTTCTAGCAAATCTTCACCTCTCAAATATCCAATATTAATATTTATATTTTGGCTGATAAACGATATTTGCCGATATATTTCTCAACCGTTTTGACATCTTTGGAAATAAAAATTACAAGAATCAAATGATAACAATGTGGAAATAAATACCAGTTGTTGATTTCAACCTAGTTTTAGTTGTCGCCCCGATACCGATACGTTAAAAAATGTCTAATATCGGTTGATACCGATGTCAGTACTGATGTCTTGTGCATTTCTAATTTAAAGATACAATTTCTACAGTGGCCAACATGTGCAAATCGATATATGTGAAGCAAACACACATGAATGATGCAAAACCAAAACTAATGCGAACAAAAAATGTTCCAATGATAGAAATTAGAAGCAAAAGAGAAAATGTTACAAATAGCAAACAAAAAACTGCCATTGGCTTAAAGAACAACATAATCAGAGCAGCAATTAAGCCAAAACTTTTTAAAAAACAATCATTTTGCATTTAAGATGAAAAACCTTCTTCATCTGTTAATGATGAAGAACTCCTTAAGTGGGTCAGTTTTAGCTTCTCCTGATTCACAGTCTAAAGAAAGGCACCTTTTGCAACCAGTTATTATCCAAAAAAATGATTAACAGATTAGTGGACAGTGTTTTTTAACTACTGATGCATCCTTTGAAACAAATGATAAAGCATACACCAAAGAATACTAAAAGAAAAAGGCTTGAGTGGTTAAATAAAAGAATGTGCAGAATGTGCCAATTTGTTTATCCACTTAATCGGCAGAATAATCAATTAATAAAACGATCATTAGATGCAGCCCTAACATGCAATGATCTAAATATAGTACTGGCATCCAGAGTTTGCAGAGCAGTAAAAACTTTGACGCTTCTCTGCCCGGATTTATAATCATGCGGCCAGACAGAGATTTAAGGAGCGGCAAAAGCAAATGAGATGGATTAGGAGTGTTTGCTACCTACTTATAGTTTTATCCCGGTCATTTTACTGTGAAATATCATCTTTGATATTAAGCAGTTAGCATGTCATGGCAGTCATGAACCTGTACAGCGAGGTCTGTCACAATAACTAATGTTGCTGGATGATAAATGATATTATTGCACGAACACGTTCTCAAAGATCATTAAACTTTAAATTCTAATTTACTTTTAACCATAGAACAGGAAGGGATTTTAAATATCCAAAATAATTTAAAAAACAACTGAAACGATACATAAAATGAATTATTGCCTCTCTGTAAAAAAACCTGTCTCAAAATAAAAGTGCTAATTGAGACCAAAGCACCAAGCTGAAGACCTTTATCATCCAGTTTTTGGTAGACAGAGAGGGAAAAAAAATAGAAAATAGTTTTAATTTAACACGGGTTAATTGATTTAGGCCTATACAGCAGCATTGTTCTGTCAGAACCCTCTTTTGATTTGTAGGGAGACTGACTGCTACTGGAGATCCAGCACCACCATCTTCAACCACTCTGAAGATATTCTGATTATACGAGTTAGTTACTAAATTTCATATTTCTTTGGGATAAATCAAACATATTTACCGTAAATTAAATCATAATTTATACTGTGTATTTTTAATTTTTTTCTTTTCTGCTAAATGTCATCCTGCTTTGACTAACTGTAACTCTACTTACCGTTTTTGTTTATAGCAATTACTTTTTAAAACAGCCCGCTTTTCTTCTTCTGTTATCCAAATTCAGCTAAACAATGTAATTTATAAATATATTATTCATAAGAAAAAAGCATCAGAGCGCGTGACTGGTAGATCTGTACGTACTTTTAATCTGAAAACACTTTTCAGCAAAAAACATCGATAGTAGAATAGAAGTAAAAGATACTTTGTTATGATAGCTCTAAATCAACACATCTGGTTTAGCTACTGTCGTATATTTTATACTTTAGGCGGGTATGTTATGTCTGCCTTGTTAGCATATAATAAAAATCGTCTCAAGTCAGTAATAAGCTTGAATCAGGGTCGTCGGCGCCGGTTAGCCTTGAATCTGATAGTTAGCTTACCCGGTGGTGATGATGGGAGAGAGCAGGCTTTGACGTCAGCTCCGCTCAACCGCAGCGTCCACGCCAAACATCCACAGTCACATTAGAGACACAAAAACCACGTCCAGTGGGGGTAAACCTCGTCTGCTTTCATTCATTTATCTCGCTCTCTCTCTCCTGACCTCCGATTCATGACCAAACACAACAGGACAGGAGGATGTCCTGATAGGTTCAGTTTCCGTGGTGACGTCGATAGTTTTCTGCCGGATGAATTTTGGTGACTGTGTCGCCACCAAGCGGTTGAAATACGACATTACAATAACTATATATTAGTGCAGAACTGGGGTGTCCAAACTTTTGGTCACGCGGGACAAAATTATAAAGTCAAAAGTACTCGTGGCCCAAATTTTTTTAATATAAAACTACATAAATTCACTTACCAATAATAAACTCAACATACAATAAATCAATTGTTATTTTTATTTTTTATACTTTGTTTTTTATTGTTTGTTTGAATGAGAGCTACACACTGCCACATAATTTCCCTTTGGGATCAATAAATTATCTGTCCACTTAAACAAGCAAAGAATTAGGGTTTCGTTTAATAAAATTTACGTTTAAGCCACTTTAGATTTTTTTAAAAATTAAGAGTTTTCCAGGTTATTAAAAGAAAGACACCCAGTTTGCTCAAATAAAAAAAAGAACTAAAGAAAAATATTCCACCTATTCTCAGCGGGATTGGGTCTTTAAAAATATGTACTGTATCAAGCTAAATTTAATAAGTTAAATGAAAGCAGTTAATAAATCTGGTCCTATTCACTATGAAAATAAAGAGAAAGTAAGAAAAATTGTTGTTAAAAGACAAATACTTCATGTTGTGCTTAATATTTCCATTTGTAGAAATTTTTTATGTGTCTAATTTTTAAAATGTTAAATTTAGCTTCAATGCTACTTTTAGCCCTCACATTTCACAGCAAGTAATTGTTGTTTTGGGCTTTATGTGACTTTATGGTTAAACAAATGCTATGCAGTGCTATGTGTTTGTTTAAAATTATTTTTGATTCATTTGGGGTTGTGTTGCATGTTTTGCAGATTTTTTTTGTTGTTGAGGCTGGGGTTGCCACCCATGACGATGCTCACCCATGGTGATGGAAAACACCTGTGTAAGCTCATGAAAGCCAGAATGGGGACCTAAAAAGAGCAGGTCATGAGAGGATGAAGAAAGAGGAAGGATCGGACAGAGGACCGGGCAGAGGGACGCAGCCGGCAGTGGCCAGGAGGAAACCAATCTGCTGAGTGGCAAGAGCTGAGCTGGGCTGAGAAGCGAATCTGATTGAGTTTGCATTTTCTGCCTCATGGAGCTCAAACAAGGTCCCAACAGCCCACACATCCACACTGGGTTCCCTGGTGTGGCAGGGAAATGCATATACTAAGATTCTGTCCATGTTTAAGTCTCAGGGAATGGCTGGGTAGACGACGTGGCAGGGGTTCTACAAATGACCTTTTTATGAGTCAGAGCGACAAAGATGAAAAGAAAAATAAATATTAAATGGTCCTATTGATCATATTAATTTCATAATTTGTATATTATATACCTATGTACTATATTTGAAAATTATTTGAATTTTATATTTCTAATTATTTTATATCTGTAAGTATTTGAACAGTTTTCCTCCTTTAATACAAAGTAAATATAAATATGTCAACAAATTTGCTTATTTTTACTAAATTGCACATCATTTGCATGTTCAATTTACATATTATCACCGTACAATAATATTAAAGAGAGCTCCAAAACAGTGCAACCAATGTAAGATTTTTTTATGAAATATAAACACACACACATAGATACTTATACAAAATCACTATATGTATATAATGTGTTTGCCCCATTTTGATGGTGTCAGCATGTTACATCTATTCGCGGCTGGCCGCGGCGCCCAAAGCGAGAACCATACTCCGAGCCACGTCCACCAGGCAAACGCCAAACCCCGGTATTTGGAACAGGAAGTGTGTGGATGGCGCATGCGTGATACGAAATATACAACGACAAAATTATATTAACTTGTTTTACAAAATTTTACACGGAATACGTTTAAAAATATTTGTTAATTAAGTAATATACATTTTATATGAACGAAAAAGAATATTTGGAAAATAATCAACAACTTCCGATGACGTAGTGTCGTGAGGCGGAAGTTGTTTTAATCGCGGAAGTGAAGTGGTACAGTAGTGCTGTTGTTGAAGCTGACTATAGAAATCACATTTGGGATTCTTTACAACGTTCACGGTTTATTTATTTATTTTTGCTTTATGTAGGTTTCTGAGAGGCTCTCGTTCTCGGGTAGACCAGGTAAGAATGAAAACAATACCATTTGTTTTTCTAAGTGTTTATTTTCTGATCAAACCGTTGATAAAGTTGACGTTAGCTAAGTTAGCATAGCTAACGCGATGTCTTTCGGAAACATTGATCACCTTCTCCTCAGGGACACGGATCAATAGAAGGACCGGGTATACACGGCTGAAACGTATATTTATGCCACCCGTGTTGTTGTCATTGCGCCAACATTTTTCCAGAAGAGGTGAAGGGAAGGAGAGTGGGGGTGGAAAAATGATTGAATTTTGTTCTGGAAAGTTGTTTAACTAACCAAGCTTTATTTTGACCATATATGTTAACTTTCTCGATTTTTCTCTTTAATTATCTTTGATTTTTTAATTTGATTGTTGTTTATATCCCAATATATATATATATATATATATATATATATATATATATATATATATATATAAAACATATTTCAAAAAATTTGTGTTTGGATTAAAACCATTTATGATCCGCAATTCACATTTAATGAAGACTAACACCGCCTTTTGTGAAAGGAACAGAAGCGCGTTGTTTCAGTTATAATTTTATTTCAACTTGCATTTTTTGGTGTTTGTTTTTAAATCTAACAGTTCTTTATTTTAAACTACTTCATAGTGCAAGTATGCCAATATAAATTGTGTAAACAAGCCCAATGAAATTAGACTAGATAAAACGGTATCAATGTTAAATTCATGATCCCATTTAATTTTAAGTATTTAAAATGATGATTGGTTTCCTGATTTGATGAAAATCACAGGACAGCAGATGAGAGTTTTATTTACACAAAAATATATTGTCCTTAAGCTCATGTTAACCTTGATATCCCACACGTATGAATAATGTTAATAAAGTAGGAAACACTGACAATGAAATTAGCTAATAGGTAATGTTACTATACACACTTTTGCTTTTGTTCATTTAATTATTATAGATCAAACTAATTAAAATCAACACCCAGTTTCTCTGAACATAGATCAGACCAGTAAATAAAACATTTTAATAGAAAAATACTGACAGTTCAGCAGACAGTCATTGATTCTCTCCACAAGGAGAGAAAGTCACAAGAGGTCATTGCTAAAACAGTGGGATGTGTCCAAGACTTACGATGGAAAGTTGAGTGGAAGGAAAAAAAGTATGATGTAATAATAGCTTGTCAGGTATTCATAAACTTTGGTCTGCTGCCACTCCTAGTTAATCTCACCAGACTAAGTCTGGGCTAAGGGACAAAAGAACTGAAGTGTTGCTCAATGGTCAAATGGTCTCTTTTTAGATGAAAATGTAAAATATTCATTTGGAAAAGGCACAGGATTTACGTCTCTTGAGGGTTAATTGTGAAGTTTCCACATTGGTGAAGACTTGAGAGCCATGCCATCTGCTGGTCCGCTGTGTTTTATTATGTCCAAAATAAACACAACCATCTATCAGGAAGTGTTGGAGCTTGCCCCTGCTGAGAAACATAATGGTTATGAATTTTCCAGGAGGTCTTGGCACCTGTCCACACTTCCTTAATTTTATGAACATGGTATAACTGTGTTTGACTTGGTCTGACCCAAACCCTGTAGAGAACCTTTGGAGTCTTGTCAAGGATGAGGAAAATCAGGATAGAAGTGGATATGTGGTCCCCACCAAAAGCCACTTCAGTTTACCGTTTTTGAGGTGGAAAATTAGTGATAATACTCCAACCTTAAGTGTTGTGGCCACTTTTCTTGAATTTTGTAAATCATAAGTTCTGCCAATTTAGTTTTTCTTTGAGCTGTTGGAATATACTTGCATTAGTTTAGAACCAAAATCTGTAATTAATATAGTCAATGGTTTGTTTAACAGGTGGTTTGTTTCTTGAACACACGTTTTGAACTTGTAACATCAGATTAAGTCAACATTAACTTTCATCTAATTTGTGAAAGATTTGTAGTTATTGTTTTGTCCATATTTTTATGGAAAAAGCTACATATAATTTTTTTAAACAATCAAGTCAGAAGTGTGTTCAAGACACTAACTACCTGTTCCCAGCCCCTCGGCCTTTTCAATAAAACTTTGGTTTTGGATCTTAGAAAGCTGCGACGCTAAGTCTGAGCTCAAACTTATAGCAGCTTCTTGTCTTTAGTTCTCGTTTGTGAGCTTAGGTGAGAGCTGGAACGTCAACAGACCAGAAACTTGATCTAAGAATTCATCACTCTGGTAGAAAATATCAAAACACTTTAACTCTTCCCCACCTTGAGGCGACATTTCAACCCTAACCTGGAGGGAATAGTCCACCCACTTCTGTCTGCCGCAGTACAAGCCAAAAATGGTGAAAACATATGTTTAGTAATACAAAGAATGCTTTTAATGGTGCTCTACTGCTCCTTTTATCTCTGCCACACCCTCTTCATCTAAACCGTTTACAACTAACTGTCCCTTCGTCCAGTTGGGAGTATGAAAGCTGCGCCTACTGACGGACGATCCATGATGACTGATTCATGATGTAATGATTCTTAGTCAAGGTGGAGAAGGTGTGATCTCACATCCGTCTTTTATTCCAAGCAAATTTACATAACAGGATTACCGTTTTTGATCTTCAGATACAAAAAAAGAAATTCCTAACTGAGGTTAGGCATTTCGTTGGTAAGATGTGTAAAACGTTTAAAAATGAGTTGTTACTGTAGCATTAGCTGACCATGACATTAAAACAAAAAGCAACCAAGTGTAACTTTTATTGGTCTTAAAGAAAAATTAAATGTTGTAAGTCATATTTTACTAGTTTCTTCAAAGAATTGTAATAAATGTTGATGGCTGTGGGAGGAAAGGATCTCCTGTATCAGTCTGTATTACAGCGGGTCTGATGAAGACGTTGAAAGTCAAAATTATAGATAGTTTGATCTAAAACACATACAAAAATAACAATTGTACAGTCAATCAACAACTGCAATCAAGATTTAAAACAAAATCAAATAGAAATAATAAGAACTGTATAGATCAAAAGGTGTAGATTGAAGGTATTCAGTTTATATTCTTATCCTTACGTTTTCATTACAATCAAAACTTTTCCACTCCTCACTGCTTTAGTGTTGCAAATATTAACACAATACACAGAATCAATAATTAAATCCAGACGAGAAAAAAAGAAACAAGACACAAATTAAAGAAGTAAGTAACTCACCATCATGAAGGTTTCAACCAGATTCTAGTTTTCAATCATTTTATGTTTTAATTCCCTTTTAAACTGTTGTTATTAATTAGTTTGAGATCCTAGCAACAGAGATACACATACTTTTTAAAGTATGTAGTAAATTTCCCTCCTAGCTCATATTTTCCATCCTTTTCCTTAAATTATTTCTGAATATTTTTATGGAGCATGTTATTTTTTGCTTTGTATGTTATTTGTGCGGTCTTAAATTTTACTAACTCGGCAAACTCTTAATACTCCCCATTGTCTAAAAAAAACATTGGTGTGGCGGTTTACTACCCTTAAAGCTTTTGTTTTTGCAGAATATAAATAGGTTGGGGGTTGGTTCAACAGTTATTTCCCCAAATCTCTACACAATATGACAAAGGGAATAGTAAAAGGGAGTTGTATGAAGTACATAATGTACTGTAGGTCCAGTTTTACCCCATCATTTACATGAGGTTTCCAACTACAGTATTGGTCAATATTTCCATATACCCTATCCAGCCTAATGTGTATGACTTTGTCTCTCATAATCATGACTTTAAAATGACTTCTTGTTGGGCTTTTATTTTTTGTTTTGTGGTGGATATGAGCTTCCTTGTTCCAACTGAAGCAGCACTTCTGCTAAACATGAATGTCTTGCATGAATGAGCAACCATTTAATCACTAAGACAGCAACGTCATGATGACTAAAGTGTTGGAAAATCGACAGCCAGACTTGCAGTATTCACTGCAAGACAAAAGTGCAGAGTGTTTTCTAAAACGGTCAACAAAGGGTCAGATAACCTGATTTTTAAGAAAAGAAGTAACAAAATATATTCATAAATTTACTGTTTTGTTTTACTTTTATTTTTAAGCAAGGATTTTATTTCAGATTTGACTAATTCTCAAAACCTCGTCAGGCATAGCTATTAGGGATGCAAGTTATCAATTACTGATCTAATCTAATGATTAATTGATAAGCGGCCATTTTCTTAGAAACATGAGTTTTCTTTTGTATCAAAGAGGGTCATCCATTTTGCATATCATTAAGGGCTAATATGTTGAATGTTTTATTTTAAGCTCATCATTAAATTTGAACATAATTTATTTTGTGTCAGTTGTATTACATACTGACTGAATAAACTGAAAATTCTGGATTTCCCTCATTGTTAAACTGAGACATATTTAAAAATATAACCAAACACCTCTTGGATTGCTGAATAGAAAAATAAAAGATGAAATTTATATATATATATAAAAACACGTATCTGGTGAAACTTAAGGGGCTTGTTGAGTGTTTATATTTCAAAACAGAACCGCTTTAAGTCCATTTTACATCGCATACTGGACTTCTTTTGGATCGTTTCTCTTTACCGTTCTGTTGTGGCCGCCATCTTTGTTTCTCCATCAACTGGCTCCGGTTCAGGACGACCGGCGGCGCCCTCTTCTGCTACACTAAAAGACAGTCTAATTAATCGATTGGAACTAATTTTAGTTTAACAAACCATTAATCGTAAGTTGATATGAACCAGCGCTATCAGTGCATACTTGTGTCAAGCAGCTGCCCTGTTTCTCCAGTCTGTCAGGTTGAGCCGACATGGCGGATCACACGGACGTCAGCTTGTCGCCGGAAGAGCGAGTCCGCGCTCTGACCAAAAGGGGCAGCTCGGTGGAAGTCAACGACGACGTCCCGCCGCGACGCTACTTCCGCTCCGGCATGGAGATGATCCGAATGGCCCACATCTACACCGAAGAGGGAAACATCGAACACGCCTTCGTACTTTATAATAAATATATTACGTGAGCTTTTTTTTATATATATATATAATTAAGTCCAAGACTTGTCACATAGACCACATTCAGCAATCGCCATAATTTTGTTGGTTGTTTTATATTTAAAAATAAAGATGTTAACCCGATTCTTCTGTCTATTTTAAGGCTTTTTATTGAAAAACTTCCCAAACATCGGGATTACAAGACGGCAAACATCCCAGAGAAAAAGGACACAGTTAAGGTGCCCAAAGAGTTTGGTGTTTTGCCATTTATCTGTTTGTGTCTTTTTTATTTATTTTTTATTTTTTTGTGGAAAACTCACAGCTTAACTTTGTGGTTCCTCAACAGAAACTCAAAGATGTGGCGTTTCCTCAAGCAGAGGTTCTCAAACAGGCTCTTTTAAAAAGATTTGAACATGAATATGCGCAGTATCTGGTCAAAAAGGTAAGACGAAGCACCGATCTACCACAAAAGTGTT
Organism: Poecilia reticulata; assembly: GCF_904066995.2. NCBI lineage: Eukaryota > Metazoa > Chordata > Actinopteri > Cyprinodontiformes > Poeciliidae > Poecilia > Poecilia reticulata. The sequence continues at coordinate 31,800,853 of NC_088838.1, forward strand.
AATTCCTCTGAAACTTGGTTTTACATTTTTATCAGTTTATTTGTATAGCATATTTTAATAAATGGGGTAATTGGAAGTGTGTTATATTATCAGAATGGAAATATAACCACAAACGAGCAACAACTTTACATCCAGTGGCAAAATGAGGGAAAATGACACCAAGTTAAAAGATAACTACTCTTTAAGATGTTATAGTTATTATGAATCAAATGGAAAATGAATCTGACTGGGGCAGACTGGGAACGTACCAGTTAGAGGCAGTCTACTGGAAAACAAATGGGGTTTTAACCTTGATATAAGAAACTCAGTGTTTCTGCAATTTTTAAGTTTTCTGTAATTTTGTGCCAGATTAGAGGAACATAAAAACTGACTTGTCATCCAGTTTTTGGTAGAAACAGTGAGAGAAAACAGAAAAAACAATAAATAAAGCAAATGGAAATTATTGAGCTCGTAGCATGCAATTCATTGATTTACTGCTTATTTGTCTTAACTGCTCTAAGTAGGGGTGGGCATTTATTGCATTCTTTATTGTGATTAATTTCTTATTATAATAAGAATCTTGATTAATCGTTGTCACAATAAATTCCAATTAATGGTGTTTAAAAACAAAACCGTCCTCATCATCAGGTTTCATAGTTGTAGTGACCATTTGTCCCAAAACTTAAATTCAAAAATCACCTCAAAACTCGAAGGTGATCAAAACAAAAGTGAATCCAACTCAAATAGTCACCTGATGCACCGTGGATTCTGGTTTACGCAGCACAAAAGATCAAAAAGTCAACATGCAGTTTTTTGGTTTTATTTTGCAATTCAGGCAAAAGGTTACAGGCTTCTGCTCCTATTCCTGTATCTGTTCTCTGACTGGGAATCGATGTGACTGATAGGTTGGTAAAAAACCTTATGACCACCCACGTGCATAATAAGCTACCTAAAACCCACCTATTTATACCGTGAAATACCCACATCCCAACCTGAAATTAATTAACTAATTAAGTGAATTCCTAATCAAAGAACTTATTTTAAACAGCAAATTAAACGAAATTCTAATTATAAATTAACTAGAAAATAAACAAATAAAAATAAACTAAACAATTTAAATTCTAAGATTTAACCAAAAGAAAAAAGGGGAAAATAGCTCCTACAATAGTTTTACCATTTTCTCCACTGTGTGTTGAATACATACCAATACACTTGAAAATTCAGTTACTCTGAGCAGTTTGGTGAGGTAAATCACACTGGTGTCCTTAAGAAACAAATTACAAATGGGAATGTTTTTCAGGAGGTGTTTGTGGGGCTAATAATTGCTGTGACACACAGCCACCTAAGAAGATACAGTAAATTACTCTTGTGTCACTTTTATTCTTATCACAATAATACATAAAAATGTCGTGATAAACCGTTTAAGTCCATATCGCCCACCAAGAGCTCTGAGTGTGATGTTCTTTCAGCAAATGGCCTTTTGGAGAGTCTGCATACTCCAGTTAATGATTACTAAATTAGTTAAGGATTTTTTTAAAAATAGATCAGTTGTAACAATTGTGATTAATACTGATTATTCGATTAGTTAAATAATCAGTTACTGAAATAATCCTCAACTAATTCAGTCAACTAATCATGATTAATTAGGATTTTAATAATCAGTTAATTAGGATTAATCGGGATTAATCATGATTAATCATGATTAATTGATTATTGAAATAATGCTGAACTTATTTAGTACTCAATCATTAACTGGAGTATACAGACACAAAAAAAGGCAATTTTTGAGTCTGTTTAGTCAGACTCAATGTGTACATTAATCACGATTAATCATTAATCAGATTAATCAAATAAATCAGCTCAGCACTACAAACTATGAGACCAGACCTTTCACTCAGCTGTGGTCCGTCATACCTGCAGAAAGCGGAGGAGGAGACCCTGGCGCTGGAGCAGTCCAGGCAGCGTGCGCTGGACGCCGAGCGGGAACGCGTCGCCGTAATGCAGCGGCGGCAGCGGGAGCAGGAGCAGTTCAGTGCCTTCGAGGAGATGATCCGTCGCCAGGAGCTGGAGAAGGAGCGTCAGCGAGTGCTTCTGGAGTTCGCCACGCCGTCCGCGCCTCCCGCCGACACGCCCCTCATTCCTGGCATCCAGGGCCCGCCGTTGGTGTCCCCCACCATCCCGTTGAGCCCCAGCGATTTCGGCGCCAACGACTATCAGCACCATCAGCCCGCTGCTACGCCGGGCACGCCCGCGGCCGGACCGCCCAGCTTTGACCGCTCGCTCAAACCCGGGTCTCTGGTCAGCCCCGGGAACAACAGTGAGTTAATCATTTCTTTTCCCCAAGCTTCTTTAGTTTCTGTTTAAACTAAAGATGCTCTGATCCGATATTATTATCTGTAGAGGTCCTGACATCTACAGGACATCTACAGATTGACATCTGTAGATGGGACAACTACTGACATTGAAAAAAATTATAGAACGAGCTTCACGACAAGAGGGTTTCATATAGGTAAATTGTCCCAGAAGTTATTGTGATTAACAATAATGTTCTTTGGAGACCATTTTTAAGTAATACAATGAAAGGAAAAATAGTGCAAGAACACATTCTCAAAGACCAATAAACTTTAAATCCTAATGTTCTTTTAACACTGGAACTGGAAGACATTTTAAATATCCAAAATAAATGGATATTTAACAACAGCAAATAAAACTAGAAAATTCCTGCAGAAATTTTAAAGGGGCATGCCAAAGTGTGCCCGTCGGCTTGGACGCAGCGCTTTGATGCTAAAAATTAGCATTAATGCTAAAGAAAGCTGCAACGTAGTCAATAACCTGTGGAGAGGCAGAAGCATGTTGACTAAGCTGTACTTGTTCCATTCATTATGTTAAAATTAATGCATAAGCTAAAATTAGCCAAAATGCTAATGTTATCTTAAATGCTGGCAGTAGCATGTGGAGCAACAGGACCATGTTGTTTTAATTTTACTGCTCCATTCAGTATACTAAACATGTCTAATTAATGAGGAAAATTAGCTAATAGCTAACTTTAGGTAAAAGTGCTAGTACACTAGTCAAAGGAAGTGAAATGCTAATGTTTGTGCTAATGTTAATGAACTGCCTTGCTGCGCAAGGCAGTTCACTATCATGAGAAATAAATAACAAACAAAAGCTTATATTATTGCACCGCCTACGGCGGTGCACTAACACGAGAGGAATATGCAGACTTTTATTTTGAAACTTTCAGTTAGCGTCTTTTTAACTACCACACCAATTCATTGTGTTACTGTAGTTTGTTTAAACCAGTCACATAAAGCACAAAAGAGTAATGACCTGATGTGAAAATGTCAAGGCTTTTATTTTGAAACTTTCAGTAAGCTTTATTTACAATAGCTTTACAATAGCTTTTTTATTTACAGTGGATTACACACTAATCCAATGTGTAACTGCGGTTTGGATAATCCAGCTACAAAATACCCCATACGTCAAGCAGATCTAAACGCCAGCTCATCCCTATGCTAGAGAGTTCCACGATGTTGTAGTTCTGACCTTCAGTCATTGTAGTTCTAAAGAGCAGCTCAACTATCGTGTGAGTGAGACACAAAGGGATAAACAGATTCTAACTGTTTGAAGCAGTTAGTTTATCTGAACAAAGCAGTCCAAACATCTCCTTCCTATTCAGGATCTTTTAGAGTGATCCGAAAACCGTGTGAAGCATATAGTCAAGGGGGCTCAAATGCTAATGTTTGTGCTAATGTTAATGAACTGCCTTGCTGCGCAAGGCAGTTCACTATCCTGAGAAATAAATAACATAAAAAAGGCTAATATTATTGCACCGCCTTCGGCGGTGCACTAACACTAGAGGAATAGGCAGACTTTTAATTTGAAACTTTCAGTAAGCTTCATTTTAATGACCACGCTAATTCAATGTGCAACTCTGGTTTGTTTAAACCAGTCCCATAAAGCCCAAAGAGAAAAACCTGATGTGAAAAATGTCAGGGCTTTTATTTTGAAACTTTCAGTAAGCTTCATTTTAAATAGACAAACTAATCAATGTGTAACAGTGGTTTGGTTAATCCACCAATATAATGCCCAAAACAGCAAGTAGCTCTACATTCCAGCTCAGCCCTCCTCTGTAATAACTGAATGATCCGCCATGTTGTAGTTCTGACCTTCTGCTCTGCCCTCTGTATTAAGGTGTTTCACCATGTTTAGAACTACAGAGACCTTGTAGGCCAAACCAGCAGTTGCCATAGCGATCAAGCCTCTGCCAACTGCTGTGTGTGTGTGAGAGACACTTCATGCAACTTTGAGAACACCCAGTCACTTTTAATGAAAAAAGCAGTCTGAACGACCCCTTCCAGTTCAGGAACCGTTATGCCGATCCAAAAACCGTTTGAAGCGTATGAGAGGGCTACTTGTCGTCTCTGATAGTCCTGTGATTCATATCTGTAGGTCATTCACAATAATTGCACTGATGAGAGAAAAATGGTGTGTGGTGAGCTCAGTAATTTTTCAAAAACCTATATTAAACACTGAGGAGGAGCGTCAGTTGGTCATGTCCCATCACTTTGCTCTGAAGCACCTGGACAGAAAACCGTAAGCCCTAGAAAATTTTGAAAACATTTTACCGGAGCAGACATGCGGTGCTATTTCCTGACCAACTTTCATACCAATAGCACAAGTTTTACGGCCATGAGAGCGATTTCAAAATTATTTTTGGGTCAAAATTCCACCCTGTTTCTCACTCTAAAAAGCGGCATGCAGTTGGTTTCAGTTACACTCTGCGTTTCGGCAGTTGGAAATTTCGCTCGTTTTTCGCTTTTTACGTCGCCGTCGTAACTCCGATCCCCTATAAAAGTAATAGCTCCATCGGCATCGAGCCGCACGATTTGATACCACTTTTGTGGGTGGGCACGCAGCGGTACGAGCCGCATTAACGGTGACGGAAGAATAAATATATAACTAGAAAATTCCTGCAGAAATTTTAAAGGGGCATGCCAAAGTGTGCCCGTCGGCTTTGACGCAGCGTTATGATGTTAAAAATTAGCATTAATGCTAAAGAAAGCTGCAACGTAGTCAATAACCTGTGGAGAGGCAGAAGCATGTTGACTAAGCTGTACTTGTACCATTCATTATGTTAAAATTGATGCATAAGCTAAAATTAGCCAATATGCTAATGTTAGCTTAAATGCTGGCAGTAGCATGTGGAGCAACAGGACCATGTTGTTTTAATTTTACTACACCATTCAGTATACTAAACATGTCTAATTAATGAGAAAATTAGCTAAAGCTAACTTTAGGTAAAAGTGCTAGTGCACTAGTCAAAGACAGTGAAATGCTAACTTTTGTACAAATGCTAATGAACTGCCTTGCTGCGCAAGGCAGTTCACTATCCTGAAGTAAATAACATAAAAAAGCTAATATTATTGCACCGCCTACGGCGGTGCACTAACACGTGAGGAATATGCAGACTTTTATTTTGAAACTTTCAGTTAGCTTCTTTTTTAACTACCACACCAATTCAATGTGTAACAGTAGTTTGTTTAAACCAGTCACATAAAGCACAAATGAGGAAATACCTGATGTGAAAAATGTCAAGGCTTTTATTTTGAAATTTTTCAGTAAGCTTCACTTTTGCTACACATTGGATTAATGGCCACATTATTCAAGTGTAACAGTCCAGCTATATATGCCCAAACAGCAAGTAGGTCTAATGCCAGCTCATCCCTATGTGCTATTTGAGAGTTCCACCATGTTGTAGTTCTGACCTTCAGTCATTGTAATTCTAAAGAGCAGCTCAACTATCGTGTGAGTGAGACACAAAGAGAGAAACAGATTCTAACTGTTTGAAGCAGTTAGTTTATCTGAACAAAGCAGTCCAAACATCTCCTTCCTATTCAGGATCTTTTAGAGTGATCCGAAAACCGTGTGAAGCATATAGTCAAGGGGGCTCAAATGCTAATGTTTGTGCTAATGTTAATAAACTGCCTTGCTGCGCAAGGCAGTTCACTATCCTGAGAAGTAAATAACATAAAAAAGGCTAATATTATTGCACCGCCTTCGGCGGTGCACTGGCGTGAGAGGAATATGCAGGCTTTTATTTTGAAAGTATCCGTAAGCCTTATTTTAATGACCACGCTAATTCAATGTGCAACTCTGGTTTGTTTAAAGCAGTCCCATAAAGCCCAAAAGACCAATAACCTGATGTGAAAAATGTCAGGGCTTTATTTGAAATTTTCAGTACGCTTCATTTTAAATAGACACACTAATCCAATGTGTAACAGTGGTTTGGTTAATCCACCAATATAATGCCCAAAACAGCAAGTAGCTCTACATTCCGCTCAGCCCTCCTCTGTAATAACTGAATGATCCGCCATGTTGTAGTTCTGACCTTCTGCTCTGCCCTCTGTATTAAGGTGTTCCACCATGTTTAGAACTACAGAGACCTTGTAGTCCAAACCAGCAGTTGCCATAGCGATCAAGCTTCTGCCAACTGCTGCATGTGTGTGAGAGACACTTCATGCAACTTTGAGAACACCCAGTCACTTTTAATGAAAAAAGCAGTCTGAACGACCCCTTCCCGTTCGGGAACCGTTATGCCGATCCAAAAACCGTTTGAAGCGTATGAGAGGGCTACTTGTCGTCTCTGATAGTCCTGTGATTCATATCTGTAGGTCATTCACAGGAATTGCACTGATGAGAGAAAAATGGTGTGTGGTGAGCTCAGTAAGTTTTCAAAAACCTATATTAAACACTGAGGGGAGCGTCAGTTGGTCATGTCCCGTCACTTTGCTCTGAAGCACCTGGACAGAAAACCGTAAGCCCTAGAGAAATTTGAAAACATTTTACCGGAGCAGACATGCGGTGCTATTTCCTGACCAACTTTCATACCAATAGCACATGTTTTGCGGCCATGAGAGCGATTTCAAAATTATTTTGGGGTCAAAATTCCACCCTGTTTCTCACTCTAAAAAAGCGGCAGTTGGTGTCAGTTACACTCTGCGGTTCGGCAGTTGGAAATTTCGCTCGTTTTTCGCTTTTTACGTCGCCGTCGTAACTCCGATCCCCAATAAAAGTAATAGCACCCATCTCGGCATCGAGCCGCACGATTTGATACCACTTTTGTGGGTGGGCACGCAGCGGTACGAGCCGCATTAACGGTGACGGAAGAATAATAAATAATAAGAACTAGAAAATTCCTGCAGAAATTTTAAAGGGGCATGCCAAAGTGTGCCCGTCGGCTTTGACGCAGGGTTATGATGCTAAAAATTAGCATTAATGCTAAAGAAAGCTGCAACGTAGTCAATTAACTGTGGAGAGGCAGAAGCATGTTGAATAAGCTGTAGTTGTACCATTCATTATGTTAAAATTGATGCATGAGCTAAAATTAGCCAATATGCTAATGTTAGCTTAAATGCTGGCAGTAGCATGTGGAGCAACAGGACAATGTTGTTTTAATTTTACTACTATATTCAGCACACTAAACATGTCTAATTAATGAGAAAATTGGCTAAAAGCTAACTTTAGGTGAAAATGCTAGTGTATTAGTGAAAGACAGTGAAATGATAACTTTTGTACTAATGCTAATGAACTGTCACTATCCTGAGAAATAAATAACATAAAAAACACTAATATTATTGCACCGCCTATGCCGGTGCACTAAAAGTTGAGGAATATACAGACTTTTAATTTGAAATTTTCAGTAAGCTTCATTTTAACTACCTCACCAATTTAATGTGTAACAGTAGTTTGTTTAAACCATGCGCATAAAGCACAAAAGAGCAATTACCTGATGTGAAAAATGTCAAGGCTTTTATTTTGAAATTTTTAGTAAGCTTCATAATTGTTACACATTGGATTAATGGCCACATTAATCCAATGTGTAACAGTCCAGCTATATAATGCCCAAAACAGCAAGTAGGTCTAAATGCCAGCTCAGCCCTAATGTGTGGTATCTGAGAGTTCCACCATGTTGTAGTTCTTCTATAGTAATTAATCCTCAGCCAACTGCTGTGTGTGTGCTGCGCAAGGCAATGCACTAGGGGGCAGTGAAGTGCTACTCTTTGTGCTAATATACTGAGAAAAAAAAGGTTAAAAAAAAAGTTCTTGCACCGCCTATGGCAGTGCACTGACATGAGAGGAGTATGCAGGCTTTTATTTTGAAAGTTTCAGTAAGCTTCATTTTAAGGACCACGCTAATTCAATGTGCAAGTCTGGTTGTTTAAACCAGTCCCATAAAGCCCAAAAGACCAATAACCTAACGTGAAAAATGTCGGGCTTTTATTTTGAAATTTTTTGTAAGCTTCATTTCAATTAGCCACACTTATCCAATGTGTAACTGTGGTTTGTATATTCCACCAATATAATGACCAAACAGCAAGTAGATCTAAATGCCAGCTCATCCCTATGTGATATTTGGGAGTTCCGCCATGTTGTAGTTCTGACCTTCAGTCATTGTAGTTCTAAGAGCAGCTCAACTATCATGTGAGTGAGACCTAAAGAGAGAAACAGAATTCTAACTGTTAGTTTTCTGAACAAAGCAGTCCAAACATCTCCTTCCTGTTCAGGAACTGCAAGAGTGATCCAAAAACTGTTTGAAGCATATAGTCAAGGGGGGTGAAATGCTAAAGTTTGTGCTAATGTTAGTGAACTGCTTGCTGCGCAAGGCAGTTCACTATCCTGAGCGGGCGGTGCACTCATGTGAGAGGAATATACAAGTTTTTATTTTGAAAGTTTCAATTAGCTTCATTTAATGACCACACTAATTCAATGTGTAACAGTGGTTTGGTTAAACCAGTCATGTAAGGCCCAAAAGAACAATTGCTTGATGTAAAAATGGCCAAAGCTTTTATTTTGAAATTTCAGTAAGCGTCATTATCAATGGCTACACTAATCCAGTCTGTAACAGTAATTTGGTAACACCAGTTTTTAAATCACCAGTAGAGCAATTGCAGGATGTAAAATGATCAAGGCTTTTATTTTGAAAAATTTATTAAGCTTCATTATAAATGGCCACACTAATCCAATGTTTAACAGTGGGTGTGTTAACCACTTAAATAATAGCCCTCTGCTTTAACTGTATGTTTGCCATAGAATGTTTGCTATCTGACCCAGGAGCTGTTGCCATGTTCGGTTGCTATGGTAAATAGGCCACAGGGTGCCAGCTGTAAGAGAGACACACAGGGGAGACAATTCTATCTGTTTGAGCCAGCCAGTTTCACTAAAACAAGCACACTGAACGACCCCTTCCCATTCAAGATCCGTAAGGCCGATCCGAAAACCGTTTGAAGCGTATGAGAGGGCTATTTGTCTTCTCGATAGTACAGTGATTCATATCTGTAGGTCATTCACAGGAATTGCACTGATGAGAGAAATATGGTGTGTGCAGAGCTCAGTAATTTTTCAAAACCTATATTAAACACAGAGGAGGAGCGTCAGTTGGTCATTTCCCATCACTTTACTCTGAAGCACCTGGACAGAAAACCCGTAAGCCCTAGAGAAATTCGAAAACATTTTACCCGGAGCAGGCATTCTTTGCCTACGGCGGTGCACTAACCTCAGGGAAGTATGCACTTTTATTTTGAAACTTTCATTAAGCTTCATTTTAACTACCTTACCATTTCAATGTGTAACAGTAGTTTGTTTAAACCAGTCACAAAAAGGCCAAAAGAGTCATTGAAAAATGTCAAGGCTTGCTGCGCAAGGCAGTTTACTATCCTGACAAATAAATAACAAAAAAGTTTAATATTATTGCACCGCCTACGGCGGTGCACTAAAATGGCGGGTCAAATGCAAATGTTTGTGCTAATGTTAATGAACTGCCTTGCTGCGCAAGGCAGTTCACTATCCTGAGCGAAAAAAGGTAAAAAAAGCTGAATATTATTGCACCGCCTACGGCGGTGCACTAACGTGAGGAATATGCAGACTTTTATTTTGAAACTTTCAGTAAACTTCATTTTAACTACCACACCAAATCATAGTGTTACAGTAGTTTGTTTAAACCAGTCACATAAAGGCCAAAAGAGTAATGAATTGATGTGAAACATGTCAAGGCTTTAGTTAGGAGTTAGTTTGGCTGCATAGAAATATACAGGCTTTTATCATGAAATTTTCAGTAAGCTTAATTTTAAATGGCCACACTAATCAATGTGTAACAGTGGTTGGGTTAAACCAGTGATATAATGCCCAGAAAACTCTGCCCTGCCTGCAGATATAACATTCTGTTCACCCTCCATCTGTAGTAACTCAAAACCTATATAAAACACTGGGGATGAAGCGTCAGTGGTCATGTCCCATAACTTTGCTCTGAAGCACCTGGACAGAAAACCGTAAGCCCTAGAGAAATTTTGAAAACATTTCACCGGAGCAGGCATGCGGTGCTATTTCCTGACCAACTTTCATACCAATAGCACAAGTTTTGCAGCCATGAGAGCGATTTCAAATTATTTTTGGGTCAAAATTCCACCCTCTTTCTCACTCTAAAAGCGGCAGTTGGTTTCAGTTACACTCTAGGGTTTCGGCAGTTGGAAATTTCGCTCGTTTTTCGCTTTTTACGTCGCCATCGTAACTCCGATCCCAATAAAAGTAATAGCTCCCTTCTCGGTACGAGCCGCACGTTTTGATACCACTTTTGTGGGTGGGCACGCAGCGGTACGAGCCGCATTAACGGTAATGGAAGAAGATGTTATAATAATAAACAGACATTCTATTGGGTAGAACAATAGGTGCCTGCCATGCAATGCATGGAGGCAGTACTGACTTGCTTCGCAAGTCAGTACTGCTCTCCTTATGCATTGCTATGGCATGCCCCTAACTAGAAAATTCCTGCAGAAATTTAAAAGGGCAATGCCAAAGGGTGCCCTTCGGCTTTGACGCAGCGTTATGATGTTAAAAATAGCATTAATGCTAAAGAAAGCTGCAACGTAGTCAATTAACTGTGGAGAGGCAGAAGCATGTTGACTAAGCTGTAGTTGTACCATTCATTATGTTAAAATTGATGCATGAGCTAAAATTAGCCAATATGCTAATGTTAGTTTAAATGCTGGCAGTAGCATGTGGAGCAACAGGACCATGTTGTTTTAATTTTACTACTCCATTCAGTACACTAAACATGTCTAATTAATGAGAAAATTAGCTAAAAGCTAACTATAGGTAAAAGTGCTAGTACACTAGTCAAAGGAAGTGAAATGCTAATGTTTGTGCTAATGTTAATGAACTGCCTTGCTGCGCAAGGCAGTTCACTATCCTGAGAAATAAATAACATAAAAAACACTAATATTATTGCACTGCCTACGGCGGTGCACTAACACGAGAGGAAATGCAGGCTTTTATTTTGAAACTTTCAGTTAGCTTCATTTTAATGACTATGGTAATTCAATGTGCAACTGTGGTTGTAAACCAGTCATGTAGGCCCAAAAGAACAATTGCTCGATGTAAAAATGGCCAAGCTTTTATTTGAAATTTTCAGTAAGCGTCATATCAATGGCTACACTAATCCAGTCTGTAACAGTAATTTGGTAACACCAGTTTTTAAATCACCAGTAGAGCAATTGCAGTATGTAAAAATGATCAAGGCTTTTATTTTGAAAAATTATTAAGCTTCATTGTAAATGGCCACACTAATCCAATGTTTAACAGTGGTGTGTTAAACCACTTAAGTAGCCTCTGCTTTAACTGTATGTTTGCCATAGAATGTTTGCTATCTGACCAGGAGCTGTTGCCATGTTCGGTTGCTATGTAAATAGGCCACAGGGTGCCAGCTGTAAGAGAGCACACAGGGGAGACAATTCTATCTGTTTGAGCCAGCCAGTTTCACTAAAACAAGCACACTGACGACCCCTTCCCATTCAATCCGTAAGGCCGATCCGAAAACCGTTTGAAGCGTATGAGAGGGCTATTTGTCGTCTCCATAGTACGTGATTCATATCTGTAGTCATTCACAGAATTGCACTGATGAGAGAATATGGTGTGCAGAGCTCAGTAATTTTTAAATTAAATCTTTTTTTTTTTAAAGATTTAATTTAATTTTTTTTTGTGATCAATTGTAATTTTCCCTAAATACAAAGTTATTATTTCAAAAATGCATCAGTAGTATTGTTCTTTAGGGTTATATGATGTAACAATATTTTTTTACCTGCAGGAGTTGTCTTCAGAGAAGGAGGAACAGGTCTTAGCTTAAAATGCTCATTTTAAGAAAACTTAGGTACATATACTAACCAGAGACCAAAGCAAAAAGGGTAAAATGCTTAATTTTAAGAATGACTGATGTAAATGTACTAACCTGACAGGAAAAAGTTACTAAAAATTGCTAGAATGCTTATTTTAAATAAGACTGATGTAAACACAAAGTCAATTTGATGAAAAAGCAGTCTGAACGACCCCTTCCCCTACAAGATCCGTATGGCCGATGCAAAAACTGTTTGAAGCGTATGAGATGGCTTTTTGTCTTCCCTGATATTTATTTCTCAGGATATTTATTGATATTTATTTCAGTAAACTGCCTTGCTGCGCAAGGCAGTTCACTATCCTGAGAAAACATAACAAAAACTTTAATATTATTGCACCGCCTACGGCGGTGCACAAATGGTGGGTCAAATGCTAATGGTGGGTCAAATGCTAATGTTTGTGCTAATGTTAATGAACACTATCCTGAGCGAAAAAAAAGGTAAAAAAAGCTGAATATTATTGCACCGCCTTCGGCGGTGCACTAACGTGAGAGGAATATGCAGACTTTTATTTTGAAACTTTCAGTAAACTTCATTTTAACTACCACACCAAATCATAGTGTTACAGTAGTTTGTTTAAACCAGTCACATAAAGGCCAAAAGAGTAATGACCTGATGTGAAATATGTCAAGGCTTTAGTTAGGAGTTAGTTAGGCTGCAAAGAAATATACAGTCTTTTATTATAAAATTTTCAGTAAGCTTAATTTTAAATGGCCACACTAATCCAATGTGTAACAGTGGTTGGGTTAAACCAGTGATATAATGCCCAGAAAACTCTGCCCTGCTTGTAGATATAACACTCTGTTCACCCTCCATCTGTAGTAACTCAAAAACCTATATAAAACACTGAGGATGAAGCGTCAGTTGGTCATGTCCCATCACTTTGCTCTGAAGCACCTGGACAGAAAACCGTAAGCCCTAGAGAAATTTTGAAAACATTTTACCGGAGCAGACATGCGGTGCTATTTCCTGACCAACTTTCATACCAATAGCACAAGTTTTGCGGCCATGAGAGCGATTTCAAAATTATTTTTGGGTCAAAATTCCACTCTGTTTCTCACTCTAAAAAGCGGCAGTTGGTGTCAGTTACACTCTAACGTTTCGGCAGTTGGAAATTTCGCTCGTTTTTCGCTTTTTACGTCGCCGACGTAACTCCGATCCCCAATAAAAATAATAGCTCCAATGCCGGGATCGAGCCACACGTTTTGATACCACTTTTGTGGGTGGGCACGCAGCGGTACGAGCCGCATTAACGGTAACGGAAGAAAAATATGGAACTAGAAAATTCCTGCAGAAATTTTAAAGGGGCATGCCAAAGTGTGCCCGTCGGCTTTGAGCCAGCGTTACGATGTTAAAAATTAGCATTAATGCTAAAGAAAGCTGCAACGTAGTCAATTAACTGTGGAGAGGCAGAAGCATGTTGAATAAGCTGTAGTTGTACCATTCATTATGTTAAAATTAATGCATTAGCTAAAATTAGACAATATGCTAATGTTAGCTTAAATGCTGGCAGTAGCATGTGGAGCAACAGGACCATGTTGTTTTAATTTTACTACTCCATTCAAATGAACTGTTCACTATGCTGAGAATAAATAACATAAAAAAGTGTAATATTATTATTAACCTGAGGGAATATGCACTTTATTTGAAACTTTCAGTTAGCTTCTTTTAAGTACCACAATTCAATGTGTAACAGTAGTTTGTTTAAACCAGTCACATAAGCACAAAAGAGAAATACCTGATGTAAAAATGTCAAGCTTTTATTTTGATATTTTCAGTAAGCTCATATGTACACATTAGATTAATGGCCACATTAATCCAGCGTGTAACAGTCCAGCTATAAAAAGCTGATGGTGTGATGCAGAGGTTAGGATCTCAGCAAGCAGCAGTGGAAACCTTCCAAATCTCATCTCGCACAAGTGAAAGCTGTAATGAGAAGCAAAATAAATGGCCATTAAAAAGAGGTGTAAAAAAACATTTTTAAATAATTTTTAAAAACTTTTAGAAGTTCTGAGGCTTGTAAGCAGGACCGAGATATTTTCACAACTGTTGCAAACATCTATATATTTACAACTTGGCTCAAAATATAATGAAAAGCAGAGATTAAACAAATAAATTAAGGGTTTTAAATATGTTAATTTAAAAATAAATTTTATCCAAATGAACCAAGTCTTTTACTGTATGAATAAATGAGGACTATAATGAGGATTAAGCTGTTAATATGCTGCTCCGGTCAGACAACTTCAAATATGTAAGCTATGCTCCACCATTAGCAACCATGTTTACTTCCGCAAACACTGAGCTCTTCTTCTTTTATGGCGGTTGGCGGAACACCGAGAACGCGGACACTATTGCGCCTCTATGCGCATGCGGGACACTTTCAGGTCGTTTGCCGTTCACTCTGCAGAACACATACAGGTCGCATTTACTGGTAGTGTGAACGGCCCGGGAAAAAACAAAATAAAAATCGGAATTACCAAAAATGTCAGAATTGGATCACTTCAGGCTGCAGGTGAACGCACCAAAAAACACCTGAAAGGCTTCAACTGCGAACCACATCTTCGCGAAACGTCGCTACATAAGCTTCAACTATAACCAGACGCCTAAACACTCACATCGATCGTGTGGACTCGCAGTAGTATGAAGTCATGGGATCTGCCACTGCTGTGCTTCTAACACAAACAAAATAAAAACCGCACCCTCCCAGGTGAAAAATATCTCACATAATTCCGGTATATGACTATATATCACATATAAAGATACGAAAGAAATTACATGATAATTAAAACACCACAGCAATTTATTCTTTAGCGTCTTGTGGCGTACAAACATTTAGCTTCCCGTAATAATCCAGAAAATCCTGTTCCATCAAGCTAGCTAGTATGGAATCAGAGCACAACGAATATTGCACAGTAATTAACTTTAAATCGACCAACTGTCTCAAAACACATTAATTAACAACTGTAAGGATTACAATAATATTCTAATCAAATTAAAATTAAATACTATATTTATGGAGAAACACAAACAGTCTACCTGACCGTAGCAGACTCGGAAGCAGAGATGCCAGAAGTTCCAGAAGCTTCAGCGGCTTGGAATTCATGTCAGCCAATCAGAGATTGCATTTCCAGCGTGTATGACGTGTTCACAGCTGACCAGTCAGCTCAGCAAACAACAATAAAAAATTCAACAAAATAGCTTTTTGAGACTGTCACACAGCTGGCTGGCAGATTAGCACTTACGTCACAGGCATAGATACATGATGTTACGTGTCAGCCAATCGGAGATTGACATTTTCCAGCGAGTATGACATACTCTTCTGTTGACCGGTCAGCTTTGCTAAACAACAAATGTTAAAAGGCACAACAATAGTTAAAATGCTTATTTTAAGAGACTGAGCAAGGCAGTCTACAAACCTGAGACAAAAAATAGTAAACTGCTTATTTAACCTTTAATGCATGAATTATGATTATGCATTAATGAATTATGATCATTGTGTCAGGATTTTTTCAATTTTTTTATTTTTGACGCATAAAACTGGTAGAAATATTTTTTTGTTAAAAAAGATTTAATTTAATTTTTTTTGTGATCAATTGTAATTTCTCCAAATACAAAGTTCTTTCAAAATGCATCAGTAGTATTGTTCTTTAGGGGTTATATGATGTAACAATATTTTTTTTACCTGCAGGAGTTGTCTACAGTAGAAGGAGGAACAGGGTCTTAGCTTAAAATGCTCATTTTAAGAAAGACTGAGGTAATATATAACCAGAACCAAAGCAAAAATGGGTAAATGCTTATTTTAAGAAGACTGATGTAAATGTACAAACCTGACAGGAAAAAGTTACTAAAAATTGCTAGAATGCTTATTTTAAATAAGACTGATGTAAACACAAAGTCAATTTGATGAAAAAAGCAGTCTGAACGACCCTTCCCCTACAAGATCCGTAGGCCGATGCAAAAACTGTTTGAAGCGTATGAGAGGGCTTTTTGTCTTCCCTGATATTTATTTCTCAGGATATTTATTGATATTTATTTCAGTAAACTGCCTTGCTGCGCAAGGCAGTTACTATCCTGAAAATAATAACAAAAACTTTAATATTATTGCACCGCCTACGGCGGTGCACAATATGGGTCAAGCTAATGGGGTCAAATGCTAATGTTGTGCTAATGTTAATGAACCTATCCTGAGCGAAAAAAAGGTAAAAAAAGCTGAATATTATTGCACCGCCTTCGGCGGTGCACTAACGTGAGGAATATGCAGACTTTTATTTTGAAACTTTCAGTAAACTTCATTTTAACTACCACACCAAATCATAGTGTTACAGTAGTTTGTTTAAACCAGTCACATAAAGGCCAAAAGAGTAATGACCTGATGTGAAATATGTCAAGGCTTTATGCAAAGAAATATACAGTCTTTTATTATAAAATTTTCAGTAAGCTTAATTTTAAATGGCCACACTAATCCAATGTGTAACAGTGGTTGGGTTAAACCAGTGATATAATGCCCAGAAAACTCTGCCCGCTTGTAGATATAACACTCTGTTCACCCTCCATCTGTAGTAACTCAAAAACCTATATAAAACACTGAGGATGAAGCGTCAGTTGGTCATGTCCCATCACTTTGCTCTGAAGCACCTGGACAGAAAACCGTAAGCCCTAGAGAAATTTTGAAAACATTTTACCGGAGCAGACATGCGGTGCTATTTCCTGACCAACTTTCATACCAATAGCACAAGTTTTGCGGCCATGAGAGCGATTTCAAAATTATTTTTGGGTCAAAATTCCACTCTGTTTCTCACTCTAAAAAGCGGCAGTTGGTGTCAGTTACACTCTAACGTTTCGGCAGTTGGAAATTTCGCTCGTTTTTCGCTTTTTACGTCGCCGTCGTAACTCCGATCCCCTATAAAAGTAATAGCTCCAATGCCGGGATCGAGCCACACGTTTTGATACCACTTTTGTGGGTGGGCACGCAGCGGTACGAGCCGCATTAACGGTAACGGAAGAAAATATGGAATAACTAGAAATTCCTGCAGAAATTTTAAAGGGGCATGCCAAAGTGTGCCCGTCGGCTTTGAGCCAGCGTTACGATGTTAAAAATTAGCATTAATGCTAAAGAAAGCTGCAACGTAGTCAATTAACTGTGGAGAGGCAGAAGCATGTTGAATAAGCTGTAGTTGTACCATTCATTATGTTAAAATTAATGCATTAGCTAAAATTAGACAATATGCTAATGTTAGCTTAAATGCTGGCAGTAGCATGTGGAGCAACAGGACCATGTTGTTTTAATTTTACTACTCCATTCAGTATACTAAACATGTCTAATTAATGAGAAAATTAGCTAAAGCTAACTTTAGGTAAAAGTTCTAGTGCACTAGTCAAAGACAGTGAAATGCTAACTTTTGTACAAATGCTAATGAACTGCCTTGCTGCGCAATGCAGTTCACTATCCTGAGAAGTAAATAACATAAAAAAAGCTAATATTATTGCACCGCCTACGGCGGTGCACTAACACGTGAGGAATATGCAGACTTTTATTTTGAAACTTTCAGTTAGCTTCTTTTTAACTACCACACCAATTCAATGTGTAACAGTAGTTGTTTAACCAGTCACATAAAGCACAAAAGAGGAAATACCTGATATGAAAATGTCAAGGCTTTTATTTGAAATTTTCAGTAAGCTTCACTTTTGTTACACATTGGATTAATGGCCACATTATTCCAACATGTAACAGTCCAGCTATATAATGCCCAAACAGCAAGTAGGTCTAAATGCCAGCTCATCCCTATGTGCTATTTGAGAGTAGTTCTGACCTTCAGTCATTGTAATTCTAAAGAGCAGCTCAACTATCGTGTGAGTGAGACACAAACAGAGAAACAAATTCTGTTTGAAGCAGTTAATTTATCTGAACAAAGCAGTCCAAACATCTTCTTCCTATTCAGGTTCTTTTAGAGTGATCCAAAAACCGTGTGAAGCATATAGTCAAAGGGGTGAAATGCTAATGTTTGTGCTAATGTTAATAAACTGCCTTGCTGCGCAAGGCAGTTTACTATCCTGAGAAATAAATAACATAAAAAAGGCTAATATTATTGCACCGCCTACGGCGGTGCACTGACGTGAGGGGAATATGCAGGCTTTTATTTTGAAAGTATCAGTAAGCCTAATTTTAATGACCACGCTAATTCAATGTGCAACTCTGGTTTGTTTAAACCAGTCCCATAAAGCCCAAAAGACCAATAACCTGATGTGAAAAATGTCAGGGCTTTTATTTTGAAATTTTCAGTAAGCTTCATTTTAAATAGACACACTAATCCAATGTGTAACAGTGGTTTGGTTAATCCACCAATATAATGCCCAAAACAGCAAGTAGCTCTACATTCCAGCTCAGCCCTCCTCTGTAATAACTGAATGATCCGCCATGTTGTAGTTCTGACCTTCTGCTCTGCCCTCTGTATTAAGGTGTTTCACCATGTTAGAACTACAGAGACCTTGTAGGCCAAACCAGCAGTTGCCATAGCGATCAAGCCTCTGCCAACTGCTGTGTGTGTGTGAGAGACACTTCATGCAACTTTGAGAACACCCAGTCACTTTTAATGAAAAAAGCAGTCTGAACGACCCCTTCCCGTTCGGGAACCGTTATGCCGATCCAAAAACAGTTTGAAGCGTATGAGAGGGCTACTTGTCGTCTCCGATAGTCCTGTGATTCATATCTGTAGGTAATTCACAGTAATTGCACTGATGAGAGAAATATGGTGTGTGGTGAACTCAGTCATTTGTCAAAAACCTATATTAAACACTGAGGAGGAGCGTCAGTTGGTCATGTCCCATCACTTTGCTCTGAAGCACCTGGACAGAAAACCGTAAGCCCTAGAAAAATTTTGAAAACATTTTACCGGAGCAGACATGCGGTGCTATTTCCTGACCAACTTTCATACCAATAGCACAAGTTTTGCGGCCATAAGAGCGATTTCAAAATTATTTTTGGGTCAAATTCCACTCTGTTTCTCACTCTAAAAAAGCGGCAGTTGGTGTCAGTTACACTCTAACGTTTCGGCAGTTGGAAATTTCGCTCGTTTTTCGCTTTTTACGTCGCCGTCGTAACTCCGATCCCCTATAAAAGTAATAGCTCCCTTCTCGGCATCGAGCCGCACGATTTGATACCACTTTTGTGGGTGGGCACGCAGCGGTACGAGCCGCATTAACGGTGACGGAAGAATAAACCTATAATAAAGAGGCGTTCTATTAGGTGTAGAACAATAGGTGCCTGCCATGCAATGCATGGAGGCAGTACTGACTTGCTTCGCAAGTCAGTACTGCTCTCCTTATGCATTGCTATGGCATGCCCCTAATAAAGAGACATTCTATTAGGTGTAGAACAATAGGTGCCTGCCATGCAATGCATGGAGGCAGTACTGACTTGCTTCGCAAGTCAGTACTGCTCTCCTTATGCATTGCTATGGCATGCCCCTAACTAGAAAATTCCTGCAGAAATTTTAAAGGGGCATGCCAAAGTGTGCCCGTCGGCTTGGACGCAGCGCTTTGATGCTAAAAATTAGCATTAATGCTAAAGAAAGCTGCAACGTAGTCAATAACCTGTGGAGAGGCAGAAGCATGTTGACTAAGCTGTACTTGTTCCATTAATTATGTTAAAATTAATGCATAAGCTAAAATTAGCCAAAATGCTAATGTTAGCTTAAATGCTGGCAGTAGCATGTGGAGCAACAGGACCATGTTGTTTTAATTTTACTGCTCCATTCAGTGTACTAAACATGTCTAATTAATGAGGAAAATTAGCTAATAGCTAACTTTAGGTAAAAGTGCTAGTACACTAGTCAAAGGAAGTGAAATGCTAATGTTTGTGCTAATGTTAATGAACTGCCTTGCTGCGCAAGGCAGTTCACTATCATGAGAAATAAATAACATAAAAAAAGCTTATATTATTGCACCGCCTACGGCGGTGCACTAACACAAGAGCAATATGCAGACTTTTATTTTGAAACTTTCAGTTAGCGTCTTTTTAACTACCACACCAATTCATTGTGTTACTGTAGTTTGTTTAAACCAGTCACATAAAGCACAAAAGAGGAAATACCTAATGTGAAAAATGTCAAGGCTTTTATTTTGAAACTTTCAGTAAGCTTTATTTACAATAGCTTTACAATAGCTTTTTTATTTACAGTGGATTACACACTAATCCAATGTGTAACTGTGGTTTTGTTAATCCACCTCTATAATGCCCCATACAGCAAGCAGATCTAAACGCCTGCTCATCCCTATGTGCTATTTGAGAATTCCGCCATGTTGTAGTTCTGACCTTCAGTCATTGTAGTTCTAAAGAGCAGCTCAACTATCGTGTGAGTGAGACACAAAGGGATAAACAGATTCTAACGGTTTGAAGCAGTTAGTTTATCTGAACAAAGCAGTCCAAACATCTCCATCCTATTCAGGATCTTTTAGAGTGATCCGAAAACCGTGTGAAGCATATAGTCAAGGGGGCTCAAATTCTAATGTTTGTGCTAATGTCAATGAACTGCCTTGCTGCGCAAGGCAGTTCACTATCCTGAGAAATAAATAACATAAAAAGGCTAATATTATTGCACCGCCTTCGGCGGTGCACTAACACTAGAGGAATAGGCAGACTTTTATTTTGAAATTTTCAGTAAGCTTCATTTTAAATAGACACACTAATCCAATGTGTAACAGTGGTTTGGTTAATCCACCAATATAATGCCCAAAACAGCAAGTAGCTCTACATTCCAGCTCAGCCCTCCTCTGTAATAACTGAATGATCCGCCATGTTGTAGTTCTGACCTTCTGCTCTGCCCTCTGTATTAAGGTGTTTCACCATGTTTAGAACTACAGAGACCTTGTAGGCCAAACCAGCAGTTGCTATAGCGATAAAGCCTCTGCCAACTGCTGTGTGTGTGTGAGAGACACTTCATGCAACTTTGAGAACACCCAGTCACTTTTCATGAAAAAAGCAGTCTGAACGACCCCTTCCAGTTCAGGAACCGTTATGCCGATCAGAAAACCGTTTGAAGCGTATGAGAGGGCTTCTTGTCGTCTCTGATAGTCCCGTGATTCATACCTGTAGGTCATTCACAGGAATTGCAGTGATGAGAGAAATATGGTGTGTGCAGAGCTCAGTAATTTTTCAAAAACCTATATTAAACACTGAGGGGGAGCGTCAGTTGGTCATGTCCCGTCACTTTACTCTGAAGCACCTGGACAGAAAACCGTAAACGCTAGAGAAATTTCGAAAACATTTTACCGGAGCAGACATGCGGTGCTATTTCCTGACCAACTTTCATACCAATAGCACAAGTTTTGCGGCCATGAGAGCGATTTCAAAATTATTTTTGGGTCAAAATTCCACCCTGTTTCTCACTCTAAAAAAGCGGCAGTTGGTTTCAGTTACACTCTAGGTTTCGGCAGTTGGAAATTTCGCTCGTTTTTCGCTTTTTACGTCGCCGTTGTAACTCCGATCCCCAATAAAAGTAATAGCTCCAATGCCGGGATCGAGCCACACGTTTTGATACCACTTTTGTGGGTGGGCACGCAGCGGTACGAGCCGCATTAACGGTAACGGAAGAAAAATAAATAACTATAACTAGAAAATTCCTGCAGAAATTTTAAAGGGGCATGCCAAAGTGTGCCCGTCGGCTTTGACGCAGCGTTATGATGTTAAAAATTAGCATTAATGCTAAAGAAAGCTGCAACGTAGTCAATTAACTGTGGAGAGGCAGAAGCATGTTGAATAAGCTGTAGTTGTACCATTCATTATGTTAAAATTGATGCATGAGCTAAAATTAGCCAATATGCTAATGTTAGCTTAAATGCTGGCAGTAGCATGTGGAGCAACAGGACAATGTTGTTTTAATTTTACTACTATATTCAGCACACTAAACATGTCTAATTAATGAGAAAATTGGCTAAAAGCTAACTTTAGGTGAAAATGCTAGTGTATTAGTGAAAGACAGTGAAATGATAACTTTTGTACTAATGCTAATGAACTGTCACTATCCTGAGAATAAATAACATAAAAAACACTAATATTATTGCACCGCCTATGGCGGTGCACTAAAAGTTGAGGAATATACAGACTTTTAATTTGAAATTTTCAGTAAGCTTCATTTTAACTACCTCACCAATTTAATGTGTAACAGTAGTTTGTTTAAACCATGCGCATAAAGCACAAAAGAGCAATTACCTGATGTGAAAAATGTCAAGGCTTTTATTTTGAAATTTTTAGTAAGCTTCATAATTGTTACACATTGGATTAATGGCCACATTAATCCAATGTGTAACAGTCCAGCTATATAATGCCCAAAACAGCAAGTAGTTCTAAATGCCAGCTCAGCCCTAATGTGTGGTATCTGAGAGTTCCACCATGTTGTAGTTCTTCTATAGTAATTAATCCTCAGCCAACTGCTGTGTGTGTGCTGCGCAAGGCAATGCACTAGGGGCAGTGAAGTGCTACTCTTTGTGCTAATATACTGAGAAAAAAAAGGTTAAAAAAAAGTTCTTGCACCGCCTATGGCAGTGCACTGACATGAGAGGAGTATGCAGGCTTTTATTTTGAAAGTTTCAGTAAGCTTCATTTTAAGGACCACGCTAATTCAATGTGCAAGTCTGGTTTGTTTAAACCAGTACCATAAAGCCCAAAAGACCAATAACCTAACGTGAAAAATGTCGGGGCTTTTATTTTGAAATTTTTAGTAAGCTTCATTTCAATTAGCCACACTTATCCAATGTGTAACTGTGGTTTGTATATTCCACCAATATAATGACCAAAACAGCAAGTAGATCTAAATGCCAGCTCATCCCTATGTGATATTTGAGAGTAGTTCTGACCTTCAGTCATTGTAATTCTAAAGAGCAGCTCAACTATCGTGTGAGTGAGACACAAAGAGAGAAACAGATTCTAACTGTTAGTTTTTCTGAACAAAGCAGTCCAAACATCTCCTTCCTGTTCAGGAACTGCAAGAGTGATCCAAAAACTGTTTGAAGCATATAGTCAAGGGGGGTGAAATGCTAAAGTTTGTGCTAATGTTATTGAACTGCTTTGCTGCGCAAGGCAGTTCACTATCCTGAGCAGGCGGTGCACTCATGTGAGAGGAATATACAGGTTTTTATTTTGAAAGTTTCAATTAGCTTCATTTTAATGACCACACTAATTCAATGTGTAACAGTGGTTTGGTTAAACCAGTCATGTAAGGCCCAAAAGAACAATTGCTTGATGTAAAAATGGCCAAAGCTTTTATTTTGAAATTTTCAGTAAGCGTCATGATCAATGGCTACACTAATCCAGTCTGTAACAGTAATTTGGTAACACCAGTTTTTAAATCACCAGTAGAGCAATTGCAGGATGTAAAAATGATCAAGGCTTTTATTTTGAAAAATTTATTAAGCTTCATTGTAAATGGCCACACTAATCCAATGTTTAACAGTGGGTGTGTTAAACCACTTAAATAGTAGCCCTCTGCTTTAACTGTATGTTTGCCATAGTGTTTGTATTCTGACCCAGGAGCTGTTGCCATGTTCGGTTGCTATGGTAAATAGGCCACAGGGTGCCAGCTGTAAGAGAGACACACAGGGGGAGACAATTCTATCTGTTTGAGCCAGCCAGTTTCACTAAAACAAGCACACTGAACGACCCCTTCCCATTCAAGATCCGTAAGGCCGATCCGAAAACCGTTTGAAGCGTATGAGAGGGCTATTTGTCGTCTCCCATAGTACCGTGATTCATATCTGTAGGTCATTCACAGGAATTGCACTGATGAGAGAAATATGGTGTGTGCAGAGCTCAGTAATTTTCAAAAACCTATATTAAACACAGAGGAGGAGCGTCAGTTGGTCATGACCCGTCACTTTGCTCTGAAGCACCTGGACAGAAAACCGTAAGCCCTAGAGAAATTTCGAAAACATTTTACCGGAGCAGGCATTCTTTGCCTACGGCGGTGCACTAACCTCAGGGAAGTATGCACTTTTATTTTGAAACTTTCATTAAGCTTCATTTTAACTACCTTACCATTTCAATGTGTAACAGTAGTTTGTTTAAACCAGTCACAAAAAGGCCAAAAGAGTCATTGAAAAATGTCAAGGCTTGCTGCGCAAGGCAGTTTACTATCCTGACAAATAAATAACAAAAAAGTTTAATATTATTGCACCGCCTACGGCGGTGCACTAAAATAAGAAGTCAAATGCAAATGTTTGTGCTAATGTTAATGAACTGCCTTGCTGCGCAAGGCAGTTCACTATCCTGAGCGAAAAAAGGTAAAAAAAGCTGAATATTATTGCACCGCCTACGGCGGTGCACTAACGTGAGGAATATGCAGACTTTTATTTTGAAACTTTCAGTAAACTTCATTTTAACTACCACACCAAATCATAGTGTTACAGTAGTTTGTTTAAACCAGTCACATAAAGGCCAAAAGAGTAATGAATTGATGTGAAAAATGTCAAGGCTTTAGTTAGGAGTTAGTTAGGCTGCAAAGAAATATACAGGCTTTTATTATAAAATTTTCAGTAAGCTTAATTTTAAATGGCCACACTAATCCAATGTGTAACAGTTGTTGGGTTAAACCAGTGATATAATGCCCAGAAAACTCTGCCCTGCCTGTAGATTTAACATTCTGTTCACCCTCCTTCTGTAGTAACTCAAAAACCTATATAAAACACTGGGGATGAAGCGTCAGTTGGTCATGTCCCATAACTTTGCTCTGAAGCACCTGGACAGAAAACCGTAAGCCCTAGAGAAATTTTGAAAACATTTCACCGGAGCAGGCATGCGGTGCTATTTCCTGACCAACTTTCATACCAATAGCACAAGTTTTGCAGCCATGAGAGCGATTTCAAAATTATTTTTGGGTCAAAATTCCACTCTGTTCCTCACTCTAAAAAGCGGCAGTTGGTTTCAGTTACACTCTAGGGTTTCGGCAGTTGGAAATTTCGCTCGTTTTTCGCTTTTTACGTCGCCATCGTAACTCCGATCCCCAATAAAAGTAATAGCTCCCTTCTCGGGTACGAGCCGCACGTTTTGATACCACTTTTGTGGGTGGGCACGCAGCGGTACGAGCCGCATTAACGGTAATGGAAGAAGATGTTATAATAATAAACAGACATTCTATTGGGTGTAGAACAATAGGTGCCTGCCATGCAATGCATGGAGGCAGTACTGACTTGCTTCGCAAGTCAGTACTGCTCTCCTTATGCATTGCTATGGCATGCCCCTAACTAGAAAATTCCTGCAGAAATTTTAAAGGGGCATGCCAAAGTGTGCCCGTCGGCTTTGACGCAGTGTTATGATGTTAAAAATTAGCATTAATGCTAAAGAAAGCTGCAACGTAGTCAATTAACTGTGGAGAGGCAGAAGCATGTTGAATAAGCTGTAGTTGTACCATTCATTATGTTAAAATTGATGCATGAGCTAAAATTAGCCAATATGCTAATGTTAGCTCAAATGCTGGCAGTAGCATGTGGAGCAACAAGACCATGTTGTTTTAATTTTGCTACTCCATTCAGTATACTAAACATGTCTAATTAATGAGAAAATTAGCTAACACCTAACTTTAGGTAAAAGTGCTAGTGCACTAGTCAAAGACAGTGAAATGCTAACTTTTGTACAAGTGCTAATGAACTGCCTTGCTGCGCAAGGTAGTTCACTATCCTGAGAAATAAATAACATAGAAAAAGCTAATATTATTGCACCGCCTACGGCGGTGCACTAACACGTGAGGAATATGCAGACTTTTAATTTGAAATTTTCAGTTAGCTTCATTTTAATGACTATGCTAATTCAATGTGCAACTGTGGTTTGTTTAAACCAGTCACATAAAGCACAAAAGAGGAAATACCTGATGTGAAAAATGTCAAGGCTTTTATTTTGAAATTTTCAGTAAGCTTCACTTTTGTTACACATTGGATTAATGGCCACATTAATCCAATGTGTAACAGTCCAGCTATATAAAGCCCAAAACAGCAAGTAGGTCTAAATGCCAGCTCAGCCCTATGTGCTATTTGAGAGTAGTACTGACCTTCAGTCATTGTACTTCTAAAGAGCAGCTCAACTATCGTGTGAGTGAGACACAAAGAGAGAAACAGAATTCTGTTTGAAGCAGTTCATTTATCTGAACAAAGCAGTCCAAACATCTCCTTCCTATTCAGGATCTTTTAGAGTGATCCGAAAACCGTGTGAAGCATGTAGTCAAGAGGTCTCAAATGCTAATGTTTGTGCTAATGTTAATAAACTGCCTTGCTGCGCAAGGCAGTTTACTATCCTGAGAAATAAATAACATAAAAAAGGCTAATATTATTGCACCGCCTTCGGCGGTGCACTGACGTGAGAGGAATATGCAGGCTTTTATTTTGAAAGTATCAGTAAGCCTTATTTTAATGACCACGCTAATTCAATGTGCAACTCTGGTTTGTTTAAACCAGTCCCATAAAGCCCAGAAGACCAATAACCTGATGTGAAAAATGTCAGGGCTTTTATTTTGAAATTTTCAGTAAGCTTCATTTTAAATAGACACACTAATCCAATGTGTAACAGTGGTTTGGTTAATCCACCAATATAATGCCCAAAACAGCAAGTAGCTCTACATTCCAGCTCAGCCCTCCTCTGTAATAACTGAATGATCCGCCATGTTGTAGTTCTGACCTTCTGCTCTGCCCACTGTATTAAGGTGTTTCACCATGTTTAGAACTACAGAGACCTTGTAGGCCAAACCAGCAGTTGCCATAGCGATCAAGCCTCTGCCAACTGCTGTGTGTGTGTGAGAGACACTTCATGCAACTTTGAGAACACCCAGTCACTTTTAATGAAAAAAGCAGTCTGAACGACCCCTTCCCGTTCGGGAACCGTTAGGCCGATCCAAAAGCCGTTTGAAGCGTATGAGAGGGCTACTTGTCGTCTCTGATGGTCCCGTGATTCATATCTGTAGGTCATTCACAGTAATTGCACTGATGAGAGAAAAATGGTGTGTGGTGAGCTCAGTAATTTTTCAAAAACCTATATTAAACACTGAGGAGGAGCGTCAGTTGGTCATGTCCCATCACTTTGCTCTGAAGCACCTGGGCAGAAAACCGTAAGCCCTAGAGAAATTTCGAAAACATTTTACCGGAGCAGACATGCGGTGCTATCTCCTGACCAACTTTCATACCAATAGCACAAGTTTTACGGCCATGAGAACGATTTCAAAATTATTTTTGGGTCAAAATTCCACTCTGTTTCTCACTCTAAAAAGCGGCAGTTGGTTTCAGTTACACTCTAACGTTTCGGCAGTTGGAAATTTCGCTCGTTTTTCGCTTTTTACGTCGCCGTCGTAACTCCGATCCCCTATAAAAGTAATAGCTCCCTTCTCGGCATCGAGCCGCACGATTTGATACCACTTTTGTGGGTGGGCACGCAGCGGTACGAGCCGCATTAACGGTGACGGAAGAATAAATATATAACTAGAAAATTCCTGCAGAAATTTTAAAGGGGCATGCCAAAGTGTGCCCGTCGGCTTTGACGCAGCGTTATGATGTTAAAAATTATCATTAATGCTAAAGAAAGCTGCAACGTAGTCAATAACCTGTGGAAAGGTAGAAGCATGTTGACTAAGCTGTAGTTGTACCATTCATTATGTTAAAATTGATGCATGAGCTAAAATTAGCCAATATGCTAATATTAGCTTAAATGCTGGCAGTAGCATGTGGAAAACAGGACCATGTTGTTTTAATTTTACTACTCCATTCAGTATACTAAACATGTCTAATTAATGAGAAAATTAGCTAAAAGCTAACTTTAGGTAAAAGTGCTAGTGCACTAGTCAAAGACAGTGAAATGCTAACTTTTGTACAAATGCTAATGAACTGCCTTGCTGCGCAAGGCAGTTCACTATCCTGAGAAATAAATAACATAAAAAAAGCTAATATTATTGCACCGCCTACGGCGGTGCACTAACTCGAGAGGAATATGCAGACTTTTATTTTGAAACTTTCAGTAAGCTTCATTTTTGTTTCACATTGGATTTATGGCCACGTTAATCCAATGTGTAACAGTCAGTCAACAGTCAACCCTAACCCTAACATATAAGGTATAAAAAAACTACATATTATTGCACCGCCTTTGGCGGTGCACTGACGTAAGAGGAGTATGCAGGCTTTTATTTTGAAAATATCCGTAAGCTTCATTTTAATGACCACGCTAATTCAATGTGCAACTGTGGTTTGTTTAAACCAGTCCCATAAAGCCCAAAAGACCAATAACCTGATGTGAAAAATGTTAGGGCTTTTATTTTGAAATTTTCAGTAAGCTTCATTTTAAATAGACACACTAATCCAATGTGTAACAGTGGTTTGGTTAATCCACCAATATAATGCCCAAAACAGCAAGTAGCTCTACATTCCAGCTCAGCCCTCCTCTGTAATAACTGAATGATCCGCCATGTTGTAGTTCTGACCTTCTGCTCTGCCCTCTGTATTAAGGTGTTCCGCCATGTTTAGAACTACAGAGACCTTGTAGGCCAAACCAGCAGTTACCATAGCGATCAAGCCTCTGCCAACTGCTGTGTGTGTGTGAGAGACACTTCATGTAACTTTGAGAACACCCAGTCACTTTTAATGAAAAAAGCAGTCTGAACGACCCCTTCCCGTTCGGGAACCGTTATGCCGATCCAAAATCCGTTTGAAGCATATGAGAGGGCTACTTGTCGTCTCTGATAGTCCCGTGATTCATATCTGTAGGTTATTCACAATAATTGCACTGATGAGAGAAAAATGGTGTGTGGTGAGCTCAGTAATTTTTCAAAAACCTATATTAAACACTGAGGAGGAGCGTCAGTTGGTCATGTCCCATCACTTTGCTCTGAAGCACCTGGACAGAAAACCGTAAGCCCTAGAGAAATTTCGAAAACATTTTACCGGAGCAGACATGCGGTGCTATTTCCTGACCAACTTTCATACCAATAGCACAAGTTTTACGGCCATGAGAGCGATTTCAAAATTATTTTTGGGTCAAAATTACACTCTGTTTCTCACTCTAAAAAGCGGCAGTTGGTTTCAGTTACACTCTAACGTTTCGGCAGTTGGAAATTTCGCTCGTTTTTCGCTTTTTACGTCGCCGTCGTAACTCCGATCCCCTATAAAAGTAATAGCTCCCTTCTCGGCATCGAGCCGCACGATTTGATACCACTTTTGTGGGTGGGCACGCAGCGGTACGAGCCGCATTAACGGTGACGGAAGAATAAACCTATAACTAGAAAATTCCTGCAGAAATTTTAAAGGGGCATGCCAAAGTGTGCCCGTCGGCTTTGACGCAGCGTTATGATGTTAAAAATTAGCATTAATGCTAAAGAAAGCTGCAACGTAGTCAATAACCTGTGGAGAGGCAGAAGCATGTTGACTAAGCTGTACTTGTACCATTCATTATGTTAAAATTGATGCATAAGCTAAAATTAACCAATATGCTAATGTTAGCTTAAATGCTGGCAGTAGCATGTGGAGCAAAAGGACCATGTTGTTTTAATTTTACTACTCCATTCAGTATACTAAACATGTCTAATTAATGAGAAAATTTGCTAAAAGCTAGCTATAGGTAAAAGTGCTAGTACACTAGTCAAAGGAAGTGAAATGCTAATGTTTGTGCTAATGTTAATGAACTGCCTTGCTGCGCAAGGCAGTTCACTATCCTGAAAAATAAATAACATAAAAAAAGCTTATATTATTGCACCGCCTACGGCGGTGCACTAACACGAGAGGAATATGCAGACTTTTATTTTGAAACTTTCAGTAAACTTCATTTTAACTACCACACCAATTCATTGTGTTACAGTAGTTTGTTTAAACCAGTCACATAAAGGCCAAAAGAGTAATGACCTGATGTGAAAAATGTCAAGGCTTTTATTTTGAAACTTTCAGTAAGCTTTATTTACAATAGCTTTACAATAGCTTTTTTATTTACAGTGGATTACACACTAATCCAATGTGTAACTGTGGTTTGGTTAATCCAGCTAAATAATGCCCCATACAGCAAGCAGATCTAAGAGCCAGCTCATCACTATGTGCTATTTGAGAGTTACGCCATGTTGTAGTTCTGACCTTCAGTCATTGTAGTTCTAAAGAGCAGCTCAACTATCGTGTGAGTGAGACACAAAGGGATAAACAGATTCTAACGGTTTGAAGCAGTTAGTTTATCTGAACAAAGCAGTCCAAACATCTCCTTCCTATTCAGGATCTTTTAGAGTGATCCGAAAACCGTGTGAAGCATATAGTCAAAGGGGCTCAAATGCTAATGTTTGTGCTACTGTTAATGAAGGCAGTTCACTATCCTGACAAATAAATAACATAAAAAAGGCTAATATTATTGCACCGCCTTCGGCGGTGCACTAACACTAGAGGAATAGGCAGACTTTTAATTTGAAACTTTCAGTAAGCTTCATTTTAATGACCACGCTAATTCAATGTGCAACTCTGGTTTGTTTAAACCAGTCCCATAAAGCCCAAAAGACCAATAACCTGATGTGAAAAATGTCAGGGCTTTTATTTTGAAATTTTCAGTAAGCTTCATTTTAAATAGACACACTAATCCAATGTGTAACAGTGGTTTGGTTAATCCACCAATATAATGCCCAAAACAGCAAGTAGCTCTAAATTCCAGCTCAGCCCTCCTCTGTAATAACTGAATGATCCGCCATGTTGTAGTTCTGACCTTCTGCTCTGCCCTCTGTATTAAGGTGTTCCACCATGTTTAGAACTACAGAGACCTTGTAGGCCAAACCAGCAGTTGCCATAGCGATCAAGCCTCTGCCAACTGCTGTGTGTGTGTGAGAGACACTTCATGCAACTTTGAGAACACCCAGTTACTTTTAATGAAAAAAGCAGTCTGAACGACCCCTTCCCGTTCGGGAACCGTTATGCCGATCCAAAAACCGTTTGAAGCGTATGAGAGGGCTACTTGTCGTCTCTGATAGTCCTGTGATTCATATCTGTAGGTCATTCACAGGAATTGCACTGATGAGAGAAAAATGGTGTGTGGTGAGCTCAGTAATTTTTCAAAAACCTATATTAAACACTGAGGGGGAGCGTCAGTTGGTCATGTCCCGTCACTTTGCTCTGAAGCACCTGGACAGAAAACCGTAAGCCCTAGAGAAATTTTGAAAACATTTTACGGGAGCAGACATGCGGTGCTATCTCCTGACCAACTTTCATACCAATAGCACAAGTTTTACGGCTATGAGAACGATTTCAAAATTATTTTTGGGTCAAAATTCCACCATGTTCCTCACTCTAAAAAAGCGGCAGTTGGTGTCAGTTACACTCTAAGGGTTCGGCAGTTGGAAATTTCGCTCGTTTTTCGCTTCTTACGTCGCCGTCGTAACTCCGATCCCCAATAAAAGTAATAGCAATAATGCCGGCATCGAGCCGCACGATTTGATACCACTTTTGTGGTTGGGCACGCAGCGGTACGAGCCGCATTAACGGTGATGGAAGAATAATAAATAATAAAGAGGCGTTCTATTGGGTGTAGAACAATAGGTGCCTGCCATGCAATGCATGGAGGCAGTACTGACTTGCTTCGCAAGTCAGTACTGCTCTCCTTATGCATTGCTATGGCATGCCCCTAATAAAGAGGCGTTCTATTGGGTGTAGAACAATAGGTGCCTGCCATGCAATGCATGGAGGCAGTACTGACTTGCTTCGCAAGTCAGTACTGCTCTCCTTATGCATTGCTATGGCATGCCCCTAACTAGAAAATTCCTGCAGAAATTTTAAAGGGGCATGCCAAAGTGTGCCCGTCGGCTTTGACGCAGCGTTATGATGTTAAAAATTAGCGTTAATGCTAAAGAAAGCTGCAACGTAGTCAATAACCTGTGGAGAGGCAGAAGCATGTTTACTAAGCTGTAGTTGTACCATTCATTATGTTAAAATTGATGCATGAGCTAAAATTATCCAATATGCTAATGTTAGCTTAAATGCTGGCAGTAGCATGTGGAGAAACAGGACCATGTTGTTTTAATTTTACTACTCCATTCAGTATACTAAACATGTCTAATAAATGAAAAAATTAGCTAATAGCTAACTTTAGGTAAAAGTGCTAGTGCACTAGTCAAAGACAGTGAAATGCTAACTTTTGTACAAATGCTAATGAATTGCCTTGCTGCGCAAGGCATTTCACTATCCTGAGAAATAAATAACATAAAAAAAGCTAATATTATTGTACCGCCTACGGCGGTACACTAACACCAGAGAATTATGCAGACTTTTATTTTGAAACTTTCAGTAAGCTTCATTTTTGTTTCACATTGGATTTATGGCCACATTAATCCAATGTGTAACAGTCCATCTATATAAGGTTTAAAAAAACTACATATTATTGCACCGGCGGTGCACTGACGTGAGAGGAGTATGCAGGCTTTTATTTTGAAAGTTTCAGTAAGCTTCATTTTAATGACCACGCTAATTCAATGTGCAACTCTGGTTTGTTTAAACCAGTCCCATAAAGCCCAAAAGAGCAATAACCTGATGTGAAAAATGTCAGGGCTTTTATTTTGAAATTTTCAGTAAGCTTCATTTTAAATAGACACACTAATCCAATGTGTAACAGTGGTTTGGTTAATCCACCAATATAATGCCCAAAACAGCAAGTAACAACACTCATGTGAGAGGAATATACAGGTTTTTATTTTGAAAGTTTCAGTTAGCTTCATTTTAATGACCACACTAATTCAATGTGTAACAGTGGTTTGGTTAAACCAGTCATGTAAGGCCCAAAAGAACAATTGCTTGATTTAAAAATGGCCAAAGCTTTTATTTTGAAATTTTCAGTAAGCGTCATGATCAATGGCTACACTAATCCAGTCTGTAACAGTAATTTGGTAACACCAGTTTTTAAATCACCAGTAGAGCAATTGCAGTATGTAAAAATGATCAAGGCTTTTATTTTGAAAAATTTATTAAGCTTCATTGTAAATGGCCACACTAATTCAATGTTTAACAGTGGTTGTGTTAAACCACTTAATTAATAGCCCTCTGCCTTATTAACTGAATGTTTGCCATAGTGTTTGTATTCTGACCCAGGAGCTGTTGCCATGTTCGGTTGCTATGGTAAATAGGCCACAGGGTGCCAGCTGTAAGAGAGACACACAGGGGGAGACAATTCTATCTGTTTGAGCCAGCCAGTTTCACTAAAACAAGCACACTGAACGACCCCTTCCCATTCAAGATCCGTAAGGCTGATCCGAAAACGGTTTGAAGCGTATGAGAGGGCTATTTGTCGTCTCGGATAGTACCGTGATTCATATCTGTAGGTCATTCACAGGAATTGCACTGATGAGAGAAATATGGTGTGTGGAGAGCTCAGTAATTTTTCAAAAACCTATATTAAACACAGAGGAGGAGCGTCAGTTGCTCATTTCCCATCACTTTACTCTGAAGCACCTGGACAGAAAACCGTAAGCCCTAGAGAAATTTCGAAAACATTTTACCGGAGCAGGCATTCTTTGCCTACGGCGGTGCACTAACCTCAGGGAAGTATGCACTTTTATTTTGAAACTTTCATTAAGCTTCATTTTAACTACCTTACCATTTCAATGTGTAACAGTAGTTTGTTTAAACCAGTCACAAAAAGGCCAAAAGAGTCATTGAAAAATGTCAAGGCTTGCTGCGCAAGGCAGTTTACTATCCTGACAAATAAATAACAAAAAATTTCAATATTATTGCACCGCCTACGGCGGTGCACTAAAATTGCGGGTCAAATGCAAATGTTTGTGCTAATGTTAATGAACTGCCTTGCTGCGCAAGGCAGTTCACTATCCTGAGCAAAAAAAAGGTAAAAAAAGCTGAATATTATTGCACCGCCTACGGCGGTGCACTAACGTGAGAGGAATATGCAGAGTTTTATTTTGAAACTTTCAGTAAACTTCATTTTAACTACCACACCAAATCATAGTGTTACAGTAGTTTGTTTAAACCAGTCACATAAAGGCCAAAAGAGTAATGACCTGATGTGAAATATGTCAAGGCTTTAGTTAGGAGTTAGTTTGGCTGCATAGAAATATACAGGCTTTTATCATGAAATTTTCAGTAAGCTTAATTTTAAATGGCCACACTAATCCAATGTG
This sequence comes from Poecilia reticulata, assembly GCF_904066995.2. Classification (NCBI taxonomy): domain Eukaryota; kingdom Metazoa; phylum Chordata; class Actinopteri; order Cyprinodontiformes; family Poeciliidae; genus Poecilia; species Poecilia reticulata. The sequence goes on from NC_088838.1 coordinate 31,835,156, forward strand.
TAACAGTTGTTGGGTTAAACCAGTGATATAATGCCCAGAAAACTCTGCCCTGCCTGCAGATATAACATTCTGTTCACCCTCCATCTGTAGTAACTCAAAAACCTATATAAAACACTGGGGATGAAGCGTCAGTTGGTCATGTCCCATCACTTTGCTCTGAAGCACCTGGACAGAAAACCGTAAGCCCTAGAAAAATTTTGAAAACATTTCACCGGAGCAGACATGCGGTGCTATTTCCTGACCAACTTTCATACCAATAGCACAAGTTTTGAAGCCATGAGAGCGATTTCAAAATTATTTTTGGGTCAAAATTCCACCCTGTTTCTCACTCTAAAAAGCGGCAGTTGGTTTCAGTTACACTCTAGGGTTTCGGCAGTTGGAAATTTCGCTCGTTTTTCGCTTTTTACGTCGCCATCGTAACTCCGATCCCCAATAAAAGTAATAGCTCCCTTCTCGGGTACGAGCCGCACGTTTTGATACCACTTTTGTGGGTGGGCACGCAGCGGTACGAGCCGCATTAACGGTAATGGAAGAAGATGTTATAACTAGAAAATTCCTGCAGAAATTTTAAAGGGGCATGCCAAAGTGTGCCCGTCGGCTTTGACGCAGCGTTATGATGTTAAAAATTAGCATTAATGCTAAAGAAAGCTGCAACGTAGTCAATAACCTGTGGAGAGGAAGAAGCATGTTGACTAAGCTGTACTTGTACCATTCATTATGTTAAAATTGATGCATAAGCTAAAATTAGCCAATATGCTAATGTTAGCTTAAATGCTGGCAGTAGCATGTGGAGCAACAGGACCATGTTGTTTTAATTTTACTACTCCATTCGGTATACTAAACATGTCTAATTAATGAGAAAATTTGCTAAAAGCTAACTATAGGTAAAAGTGCTAGTACACTAGTCAAAGGAAGTGAAATGCTAATGTTTGTGCTAATGTTAATGAACTGCCTTGCTGCGCAAGGCAGATAGTGAACTGCGCAAGGCAGTTCACTATCTTGAGAAATAAATAACATTAAAAAAGCTTATATTATTGCACCGCCTACGGCGGTGCACTAACACGAGAGGAATATGCAGACTTTTATTTTGAAACTTTCAGTTAGCGTCTTTTTAACTACCACACCGATTCATTGTGTTACTGTAGTTTGTTTAAACCAGTCACATAAAGGCCAAAAGAGTAATGACCTGATGTGAAAAATGTCAAGGCTTTTATTTTGAAACTTTCAGTAAGCTTTATTTAGAATAGCTTTAAAATAGCTTTTTTATTTACAGTGGATTACACACTAATCCAATGTGTAACTGTGGTTTGGTTAATCCAGCTAAATAATGCCCCATACAGCAAGCAGATCTAAGAGCCAGCTCATCACTATGTGCTATTTGAGAGTTCCGCCATGTTGTAGTTCTGACCTTCAGTCATTGTAGTTCTAAAGAGCAGCTCAACTATCGTGTGAGTGAGACACAAAGGGATAAACAGATTCTAACGGTTTGAAGCAGTTAGTTTATCTGAACAAAGCAGTCCAAACATCTATTCCTGTTCAGGAACTGCAAGAGTGATCCAAAAACTGTTTGAAGCATATAGTCAAGGGGGGTGAAATGCTAAAGTTTGTGCTAGTGTTATTGAACTGCCTTGCTGCGCAAGGCAGTTCACTATCCTGAGCGATAAAAAGGTCAAAAAAGCTAAATAAATGCACCGCCTACGGAGGTGCACTCATGTGAGAGGAATATACAGGTTTTTATTTTGAAAGTTTCAATTAGCTTCATTTTAATGACCACACTAATTCAATGTGTAACAGTGGTTTGGTTAAACCAGTCATGTAAGGCCCAAAAGAACAATTGCTTGATGTAAAAATGGCCAAAGCTTTTATTTTGAAATTTTCAGTAAGCGTCATTATCAATGGCTACACTAATCCAGTCTGTAACAGTAATTTGGTAACACCAGTTTTTAAATCACCAGTAGAGCAATTGAGTATGTAAAAATGATCAAGGCTTTTATTTTGAAAAATTTATTAAGCTTCATTGTAAATGGCCACACTAATCCAATGTTTAACAGTGGGTGTGTTAAACCACTTAAATAGTAGCCCTCTGCTTTAACTGTATGTTTGCCATAGAATGTTTGCTATCTGACTCAGGAGCTGTTGCCATGTTCGGTTGCTATGGTAAATAGGCCACAGGGTGCCAGCTGTAAGAGACACACAGGGGGAGACAATTCTATCTGTTTGAGCCAGCCAGTTTCACTAAAACAAGCACACTGAACGACCCCTTCCCATTCAAGATCCGTAAGGCCGATCCGAAAACCGTTTGAAGCGTATGAGAGGGCTATTTGTCGTCTCCGATAGTACCGTGATTCATATCTGTAGGTCATTCACAGGAATTGCACTGATGAGAGAAATATGGTGTGTGCAGAGCTCAGTAATTTTTAAATTAAATCTTTTTTTTAAAAAAAAGATTTAATTTAATTTTTTTTGTGATCAATTGTAATTTTCCCCAAATACAAAGTTAGTATTTCAAAAATGATTCAGTAGTATTGTTCTTTAGGGGTTATATGATGTAACAATGTTTTTTTTACCTGCAGGAGTTGTCTTCAGCAGAAGAAAGAACCAATCAGCATGCTTTTTTGTCTGCCAGCAATATTGGATTTTTAAAAAAAATTTTCTTGCATTTGCAGGTGATGGCAAGTGATTGATATTGTATTTTATGATGCATTAGTGTCCACTTCAGTGATCTGTGTAAATTGACAGCAAAAATAGCTAAAATTCTCATTTTAAGAAAGACTGATGTAAATGTACTAACCTGATAGAAAAAAATAGCTATAATGCTCATTTTTTTAAAAAATGAGGTAAATGTACTGCCTTGCTTCGCAAGGCAGTCCACTAACCTGAGAGAAAAAAATAGCTATAATGCTCATTTTTTTAAAAATGAGGTAAATGTACTGCCTTGCTTCGCAAGGCAGTCCACTAACCTGAGAGAAAAAAATAGCTATAATGCTCTTTTTTTTTTAAATGAGGTAAATGTACTGCCTTGCTTCGCAAGGCAGTCCACTAACCTGAGAGAAAAAAATAGCTATAATGCTCATTTTTTAAAAAATGAGGTAAATGTACTGCCTTGCTTCGCAAGGCAGTCCACTAACCTGAGAGAAAAAAATAACTAAAATGCTCATTGTAGGAAAGACTGATGTAAATGTACTGCCTTGCTTTTTGCTATGGTGTTCACTAAGCTGAGTAATTTTTCAAAAATCTATATAAAACACTGGGGATAGGTTTCAAAAACCTATATTAAACACTGAGGAGGAGCGTCAGTTGGTCATGTCCCAACACTTTGCTCTGAAGCACCTGGACAGAAAACCGTAAGCCCTAGAGAAATTTTGAAAACATTTTACCGGAGCAGACATGCGGTGCTATTTCCTTACCAACTTTCATACCAATAGCACAAGTTTTGCGGCCATGAGAGCGATTTCAAAATTATTTTTGGGTCAAAATTCCACCCTGTTTCTCACTCTAAAAAGCGGCAGTTGGTGTCAGTTACACTCTAGGGGTTCGGCAGTTGGAAATTTCGCTCGTTTTTCGCTTTTTACGTCGCCGTCGTAACTCCGATCCCCAATAAAAATAATAGCTCCAATGCCGGGATCGAGCCACACGTTTTGATACCACTTTTGTGGGTGGGCACGCAGCGGTACGAGCCGCATTAACGGTAACGGAAGAAAAATATGGAATAATAAAGAGACATTCTATTAGGTGTAGAACAATAGGTGCCTGCCATGCAATGCATGGAGGCAGTACTGACTTGCTTCGCAAGTCAGTACTGCTCTCCTTATGCATTGCTATGGCATGCCCCTAATAATAAAGAGACATTCTATTGGGTGTAGAACAATAGGTGCCTGCCATGCAATGCATGGAGGCAGTACTGACTTGCTTCGCAAGTCAGTACTGCTCTCCTTATGCATTGCTATGGCATGCCCCTAATAACTAGAAAATTCCTGCAGAAATTTTAAAGGGGCATGCCAAAGTGTGCCCGTCGGCTTTGAGCCAGTGTTTTTATGCTAAAAATTAGCATTAATGCTAAAGAAAGCTGCAACGTAGTCAATTAACTGTGGAGAGGAAGAAGCATGTTGACTAAGCTGTAGTTGTACCATTCATTATGTTAAAATTGATGCATGAGCTAAAATTTGCCAATATGCTAATGTTAGCTTAAATGCTGGCAGTAGCATGTGGAGCAACAGGACCATGTTGTTTTAATTTTACTACTCCATTCAGTATACTAAACATGTCTAATTAATGAGAAAATTAGCTAAAAGCTAACTTTAGGTAAAAATGCTAGTGCACTAGTCAAAGACAGTGAAATGATAACTTTTGTACTAATGCTAATAAACTGCCTTGCTGCGCACTATCACTATCCTGAGAAATAAATAACATAAAAAACACTAATATTATTGCACTGCCTACGGCGGTGCACTAACACGAGAGGAATATGCAGGCTTTTATTTTGAAACTTTCAGTTAGCTTCATTTTAATGACTATGCTAATTCAATGTGCAACTGTGGTTTGTTTAAACCAGTCATGTAAGGCCCAAAAGAACAATTGCTTGATGTAAAAATGGCCAAAGCTTTTATTTTGAAATTTTCAGTAAGCGTCATGATCAATGGCTACACTAATCCAGTCTGTAACAGTAATTTGGTAACACCAGTTTTTAAATCACCAGTAGAGCAATTGCAGTATGTAAAAATGATCAAGGCTTTTATTTTGAAAAATTTATTAAGCTTCATTGTAAATGGCCACACTAATCCAATGTTTAACAGTGGTTGTGTTAAACCACTTAAATAATAGCCCTCTGCTTTAACTGTATGTTTGCCATAGAATGTTTGCTATCTGACCCAGGAGCTGTTGCCATGTTCGGTTGCTATGGTAAATAGGCCACAGGGTGCCAGCTGTAAGAGAGACACACAGGGGGAGACAATTCTATCTGTTTGAGCCAGCCAGTTTCACTAAAACAAGCACACTGAACGACCCCTTCCCATTCAAGATCCGTAAGGCCGATCCGAAAACCGTTTGAAGCGTATGAGAGGGCTACTTGTCGTCTCCGAAAGTACAGTGATTCATATCTGTGGGTCATTCACAGGAATTGCACTGATGAGAGAAATATGGTGTGTGCAGAGCTCAGTAATTTTTAAATTAAATCTTTTTTTTTTTTTTTTTTAAAGATTTAATTTAATTTTTTTTGTGATCAATTGTAATTTTCCCTAAATACAAAGTTATTATTTCAAAAATGCATCAGTAGTATTGTTCTTTAGGGGTTATATGATGTAACAATATCTTTTTTACCTGCAGGAGTTGTCTACAGTAGAAGGAGGAACAGGGTCTTAGCTTAAAATGCTCATTTTAAGAAAGACTTAGGTACATATACTAACCAGTGACCAAAGCAAAAATGGGTAAAATGCTTATTTTAAGAATGACTGATGTAAATGTACTAACCTGACAGGAAAAAGTTACTAAAAATTGCTAGAATGCTTATTTTAAATAAGACTGATGTAAACACAAAGTCAGAATTGATGAAAAAGCAGTCTGAACGACCCCTTCCCCTACAAGATCCGTATGGCCGATGCAAAAACTTTTTGAAGCGTATGAGATGGCTTTTTGTCTTCCCTGATATTTATTTCTCAGGATATTTATTGATATTTATCCTGAGAAATAAATAACAAAACTTTAATATTATTGCACCGCCTACGGCGGTGCACTAAAATGGTGGGTCAAATGCTAATGTTTGTGCTAATGTTAATGAACTGCCTTGCTACGCAAGGCAGTTCACTATCCTGAGCAAAAAAAGGTAAAAAAAGCTGAGTATTATTGCACCGCCTACGGCGGTGCACTAACGTGAGGAATATGCAGACTTTTATTTGAAACTTTCAGTAAACTTCATTTTAACTACCACACCAAATCATAGTGTTACAGTAGTTTGTTTAAACCAGTCACATAAAGGCCAAAAGAGTAATGACCTGATGTGAAAAATGTCAAGGCTTTAGTTAGGAGTTAGTTAGGCTGCAAAGAAATATACAGGCTTTTATTATAAAATTTTCAGTAAGCTTAATTTTAAATGGCCACACTAATCCAATGTGTAACAGTGGTTGGGTTAAAGCAGTGATATAATGCCAAGAAAACTCTGCCCAGCCTGCAGATATAACATTCTGTTCACCCTCCATCTGTAGTAACTCAAAAACCTATATAAAACACTGGGGATGAAGCGTCAGTTGGTCATGTCCCATAACTTTGCTCTGAAGCACCTGGACAGAAAACCGTAAGCCCTAGAGAAATTTTGAAAACATTTTACCGGAGCAGGCATGCGGTGCTATTTCCTGACCAACTTTCATACCAATAGCACAAGTTTTGCGGCCATGAGAGCGATTTCAAAATTATTTTTGGGTCAAAATTCCACTCTGTTCCTCACTCTAAAAAGCGGCAGTTGGTTTCAGTTACACTCTAACGTTTCGGCAGTTGGAAATTTCGCTCGTTTTTCGCTTTTTACGTCGCCATCGTAACTCCGATCCCCAATAAAAGTAATAGCTCCCTTCTCGGGTACGAGCCGCACGTTTTGATACCACTTTTGTGGGTGGGCACGCAGCGGTACGAGCCGCATTAACGGTAATGGAAGAAGATGTTATAATAATAAACAGACATTCTATTGGGTGTAGAACAATAGGTGCCTGCCATGCAATGCATGGAGGCAGTACTGACTTGCTTCGCAAGTCAGTACTGCTCTCCTTATGCATTGCTATGGCATGCCCCTAACTAGAAAATTCCTGCAGAAATTTTAAAGGGGCATGCCAAAGTGTGCCCGTCGGCTTTGACGCAGCGTTATGATGTTAAAAATTAGCATTAATGCTAACTAAAGCTGCAACGTAGTCAATAACCTGTGGAGAGGCAGAAGCATGTTGACTAAGCTGTACTTGTACCATTCATTATGTTAAAATTGATGCATAAGCTAAAGTTAGCCAATATGCTAATGTGAGCTTAAATGCTGGCAGTAGCATGTGGAGCAACAGGACCATGTTGTTTTAATTTTACTGCTCCATTCAGTATACATGTGTAATAAATGAAAAAATTAGCTAATAGCTAACTTTAGGTAAAAGTGCTAGTACACTAGTCAAAGGAAGTGAAATGCTAATGTTTGTGCTAATGTTAATGAACTGCCTTGCTGCGCAAGGCAGTTCACTATCCTGAGAAATAAATAACATACAAAAGGCTAATATTATTGCACCGCCTTCGGCGGTGCACTAACACTTGAGGAATGGGCAGACTTTTAATTTGAAACTTTCAGTAAGCTTCATTTTAATGACCACGCTAATTCAATGTGCAACTCTGGTTTGTTTAAACCAGTCCCATAAAGCCCAAAAGACCAATAACCTGATGTGAAAAATGTCAGGGCTTTTATTTTGAAATTTTCAGTAAGCTTCATTTTAAATAGACACACTAATCCAATGTGTAACAGTGGTTTGGTTAATCCACCAATATAATGCCCAAAACAGCAAGTAGCTCTACATTCCAGCTCAGCCCTCCTCTGTAATAACTGAATGATCCGCCATGTTGTAGTTCTGACCTTCTGCTCTGCCCTCTGTATTAAGGTGTTTCACCATGTTTAGAACTACAGAGACCTTGTAGGCCAAACCAGCAGTTGCCATAGCGATCAAGCCTCTGCCAACTGCTGTGTGTGTGTGAGAGACACTTCATGCAACTTTGAGAACACCCAGTCACTTTTCATGAAAAAAGCAGTCTGAACGACCCCTTCCAGTTCAGGAACCGTTATGCCGATCCAAAATCCGTTTGAAGCGTATGAGAGGGCTACTTGTCGTCTCCGATGCTCCTGTGATTCATATCTGTAGGTTATTCACAATAATTGCACTGATGAGAGAAAAATGGTGTGTGGTGAGCTCAGTAACTTTTCAAAAACCCATATTAAACACTGAGGGGGAGCGTCAGTTGGTCATGTCCCATCACTTTGCTCTGAAGCACCTGGACAGAAAACCGTAAGCCCTAGAGAAATTTTGAAAACATTTTACCGGAGCAGACATGCGGTGCTATTTCCTGACCAACTTTCATACCAATAGCACAAGTTTTGCGGCCATGAGAGCGATTTCAAAATTATTTTTGGGTCAAAATTCCACCCTGTTCCTCACTCTAAAAAGCGGCAGTTGGTTTCAGTTACACTCTAGGGTTTCGGCAGTTGGAAATTTCGCTCGTTTTTCGCTTTTTACGTCGCCGTTGTAACTCCGATCCCCAATAAAAGTAATAGCACCCATCTCGGCATCGAGCCGCACGATTTGATACCACTTTTGTGGGTGGGCACGCAGCGGTACGAGCCGCATTAACGGTGACGGAAGAATAATAAATAACTAGAAAATTCCTGCAGAAATTTTAAAGGGGCATGCCAAAGTGTGCCCGTCGGCTTTGAGCCAGCGTTACGATGTTAAAAATTAGCATTAATGCTAAAGAAAGCTGCAACGTAGTCAATTAACTGTGGAGAGGCAGAAGCATGTTGAATAAGCTGTAGTTGTACCATTCATTATGTTAAAATTAATGCATTAGCTAAAATTAGACAATATGCTAATGTTAGCTTAAATGCTGGCAGTAGCATGTGGAGCAACAGGACCATGTTGTTTTAATTTTACTACTCCATTCAGTATACTAAACATGTCTAATTAATGAGAAAATTAGCTAAAGCTAACTTTAGGTAAAAGTTCTAGTGCACTAGTCAAAGACAGTGAAATGCTAACTTTTGTACAAATGCTAATGAACTGCCTTGCTGCGCAATGCAGTTCACTATCCTGAGAAGTAAATAACATAAAAAAAGCTAATATTATTGCACCGCCTACGGCGGTGCACTAACACGTGAGGAATATGCAGACTTTTATTTTGAAACTTTCAGTTAGCTTCTTTTTAACTACCACACCAATTCAATGTGTAACAGTAGTTTGTTTAACCAGTCACATAAAGCACAAAAGAGGAAATACCTGATATGAAAAATGTCAAGGCTTTTATTTTGAAATTTTCAGTAAGCTTCACTTTTGTTACACATTGGATTAATGGCCACATTATTCCAACATGTAACAGTCCAGCTATATAATGCCCAAAACAGCAAGTAGGTCTAAATGCCAGCTCATCCCTATGTGCTATTTGAGAGTAGTTCTGACCTTCAGTCATTGTAATTCTAAAGAGCAGCTCAACTATCGTGTGAGTGAGACACAAACAGAGAAACAAAATTCTGTTTGAAGCAGTTAATTTATCTGAACAAAGCAGTCCAAACATCTTCTTCCTATTCAGGTTCTTTTAGAGTGATCCAAAAACCGTGTGAAGCATATAGTCAAAGGGGGTGAAATGCTAATGTTTGTGCTAATGTTAATAAACTGCCTTGCTGCGCAAGGCAGTTTACTATCCTGAGAAATAAATAACATAAAAAAGGCTAATATTATTGCACCGCCTACGGCGGTGCACTGACGTGAGGGGAATATGCAGGCTTTTATTTTGAAAGTATCAGTAAGCCTAATTTTAATGACCACGCTAATTCAATGTGCAACTCTGGTTTGTTTAAACCAGTCCCATAAAGCCCAAAAGACCAATAACCTGATGTGAAAAATGTCAGGGCTTTTATTTTGAAATTTTCAGTAAGCTTCATTTTAAATAGACACACTAATCCAATGTGTAACAGTGGTTTGGTTAATCCACCAATATAATGCCCAAAACAGCAAGTAGCTCTACATTCCAGCTCAGCCCTCCTCTGTAATAACTGAATGATCCGCCATGTTGTAGTTCTGACCTTCTGCTCTGCCCTCTGTATTAAGGTGTTTCACCATGTTTAGAACTACAGAGACCTTGTAGGCCAAACCAGCAGTTGCCATAGCGATCAAGCCTCTGCCAACTGCTGTGTGTGTGTGAGAGACACTTCATGCAACTTTGAGAACACCCAGTCACTTTTAATGAAAAAAGCAGTCTGAACGACCCCTTCCCGTTCGGGAACCGTTATGCCGATCCAAAAACAGTTTGAAGCGTATGAGAGGGCTACTTGTCGTCTCCGATAGTCCTGTGATTCATATCTGTAGGTAATTCACAGTAATTGCACTGATGAGAGAAATATGGTGTGTGGTGAACTCAGTCATTTGTCAAAAACCTATATTAAACACTGAGGAGGAGCGTCAGTTGGTCATGTCCCATCACTTTGCTCTGAAGCACCTGGACAGAAAACCGTAAGCCCTAGAAAAATTTTGAAAACATTTTACCGGAGCAGACATGCGGTGCTATTTCCTGACCAACTTTCATACCAATAGCACAAGTTTTGCGGCCATAAGAGCGATTTCAAAATTATTTTTGGGTCAAATTCCACTCTGTTTCTCACTCTAAAAAAGCGGCAGTTGGTGTCAGTTACACTCTAACGTTTCGGCAGTTGGAAATTTCGCTCGTTTTTCGCTTTTTACGTCGCCGTCGTAACTCCGATCCCCTATAAAAGTAATAGCTCCCTTCTCGGCATCGAGCCGCACGATTTGATACCACTTTTGTGGGTGGGCACGCAGCGGTACGAGCCGCATTAACGGTGACGGAAGAATAAACCTATAATAAAGAGGCGTTCTATTAGGTGTAGAACAATAGGTGCCTGCCATGCAATGCATGGAGGCAGTACTGACTTGCTTCGCAAGTCAGTACTGCTCTCCTTATGCATTGCTATGGCATGCCCCTAATAAACAGACATTCTATTGGGTGTAGAACAATAGGTGCCTGCCATGCAATGCATGGAGGCAGTACTGACTTGCTTCGCAAGTCAGTACTGCTCTCCTTATGCATTGCTATGGCATGCCCCTAATAATAATAAAGAGGCGTTCTATTAGGTGTAGAACAATAGGTGCCTGCCATGCAATGCATGGAGGCAGTACTGACTTGCTTCGCAAGTCAGTACTGCTCTCCTTATGCATTGCTATGGCATGCCCCTAATAAGAACTAGAAAATTCCTGCAGAAATTTTAAAGGGGCATGCCAAAGTGTGCCCGTCGGCTTTGAGCCAGCGTTATGATGCTAAAAATTTGCGTTAATGCTAAAGAAAGCTGCAACGTAGTCAATAACCTGTGGAGAGGCAGAAGCATGTTGACTAAGCTGTACTTGTACCATTCATTATGTTAAAATTAATGCATAAGCTAAAATTAGCCAATATGCTAATGTTAGCCTAAATGCTGGCAGTAGCATGTGGAGCAACAGGACCATGTTGTTTTCATTTTACTACTCTATTCAGTATACTAAACATGTCTAATTAATGAGAAAATTAGCTAAAAGCTAACTATAGGTAAAAGTGCTAGTGCACTAGTCAAAGACAGTGAAATGCTAACTTTTGTACAAATGCTAATGAATTGCCTTGCTGCGCAAGGAGGTTCACTATCCTGAGAAATAAATAACATAAAAAAACGCTAATATTATTGCACCGCCTACGGCGGTGCACTGAAAGTTGAGGAATATGCAGACTTTTAATTTGAAATTTTCAGTAAGCTTCATTTTAACTACCTCACCAATTCAATGTGTAACAGTAGTTTGTTTAAACCAGTCACATAAAGCACAAAAGAGCAATTACCTGATGTGAAAAATGTCAAGACTTTTATTTTGAAATTTTTAGTAAGCTTCATTTTTCCATAAGCTTCATTTTTGTTACACATTGGATTAATGGCAACAGCCCTAATGTGTGGTATCTGAGAGTTCCGCCATGTTGTAATTCTTCTATAGTAATTAATCCTGTGTGTGTGCTGAATGCACTAGGGGGCAGTGAAGTGCTATTCTTTGTGTTAATATACCTTTTCTCAGGTAATTCGATATCCTGAGAAAAGGAAACTTAACAATGCAAATATTATTCCACCGCCTATGGCGGTACACTATCCTGAGAGGAATATGCAGACTGTTTCTAACTGTTTGTAGGAGTTAGTTTTTCTGAACAAAGCAGTCCAAACATCTCCTTCCTGTTGAGGAACTGCAAGAGTGATCCAAAAACTGTTTGAAGCATATAGTCAAGGGGGGTGAAATGCTAAAGTTTGTTCTAGTGTTATTGAACTGCCTTGCTGCGCAAGGCAGTTCACTATCCTGAGCGATAAAAAGGTCAAAAAAGCTAAAAATTAATGCATCGCCTACGGCGGTACTCTCATGTGAGAGGAATATACAGGTTTTTATTTTGAAATTTTCAGTAAGCTTCATTTTAAATAGACACACTAATCCAATGTGTAACAGTGGTTTGGTTAATCCACCAATATAATGCCCAAAACAGCAAGTAACAACACTCATGTGAGAGGAATATACAGGTTTTTATTTTGAAAGTTTCAATTAGCTTCATTTTAATGACCACACTAATTCAATGTGTAACAGTGGTTTGGTTAAACCAGTCATGTAAGGCCCAAAAGAACAATTGCTTGATGTAAAAATGGCCAAAGCTTTTATTTTGAAATTTTCAGTAAGCGTCATAATCAATGGCTACACTAATCCAGTCTGTAACAGTAATTTGGTAACACCAGTTTTTAAATCACCAGTAGAGCAATTGCAGTATGTAAAAATGATCAAGGCTTTTATTTTGAAAAAATTATTAAGCTTCATTGTAAATGGCCACACTAATCCAATGTTTAACAGTGGTTGTGTTAAACCACTTAAATAGTAGCCCTCTGCTTTAACTGTATGTTTGCCATAGAATGTTTGCTATCTGACCCAGGAGCTGTTGCCATGTTCGGTTGCTATGGTAAATAGGCCACAGGGTGCCAGCTGTAAGAGAGACACACAGGGGGAGACAATTCTATCTGTTTGAGCCAGCCAGTTTCACTAAAACAAGCACACTGAACGACCCCTTCCCATTCAAGATCCGTAAGGCCGATCCGAAAACCGTTTGAAGCGTATGAGAGGGCTATTTGTCGTCTCCGATAGTACAGTGATTCATATCTGTACGTCATTCACAGTAATTGCACTGATGAGAGAAATATGGTGTGTGCAGAGCTCAGTAATTTTTAAATTAAATCTTTTTTTTTTTAAAAGATTTAATTTAATTTTTTTTGTGATCAATTGTAATTTTCCCTAAATACAAAGTTATTATTTCAAAAATGCATCAGTAGTATTGTTCTTTAGGGGTTATATGATGTAACAATATTTTTTTACCTGCAGGAGTTGTCTTCAGTAGAAGGAGGAACAGGGTCTTAGCTTAAAATGCTCATTTTAAGAAAGACTTAGGTACATATACTAACCAGAGACCAAAGCAAAAATGGGTAAAATGCTTATTTTAAGAATGACTGATGTAAACACAAAGTCAAATTTGATGAAAAAAGCAGTCTGAACGACCCCTTCCCCTACAAGATCCGTATGGCCGATGCAAAAACTGTTTGAAGCGTATGAGATGGCTTTTTGTCTTCCCTGATATTTATTTCTCAAGATATTTATTGATATTTATTTCAGTAAACTGCCTTGCGCAGCAAGGCAGTTTACTTTCCTGAGAAATAAATAACAAAAAACTTTAATATTATTGCACCGCCTATGGCGGTGCACTAATATGGTGGGTCAAATGCTAATGTTTGTGGTAATGTTAATGAACTGCCTTGCTGCGCAAGGCAGTTCACTATCCTGAGCGAAAAAAAAGGTAAAAAAAGCTGAATATTATTGCACCGCCTTTGGCGGTGCACTAACGTGAGAGGAATATGCAGACTTTTATTTTGAAACTTTCAGTAAACTTCATTTTAACTACCACACCAAATCATAGTGTTACAGTAGTTTGTTTAAACCAGTCACATAAAGGCCAAAAGAGTAATGACCTGATGTGAAAAATGTCAAGGCTTTAGTTAGGAGTTAGTTAGGCTGCAAAGAAATATACAGGCTTTTATTATGAAATTTTCAGTAAGCTTAATTTTAAATGGCCACACTAATCCAATGTGTAACAGTGGTTGGGTTAAACCAGTGATATAATGCCAAGAAAACTCTGCCCTGCCTGTAGATTTAACATTCTGTTCACCCTCCATCTGTAGTAACTCAAAAACCTATATAAAACACTGGGGATGAAGCGTCAGTTGGTCATGTCCCATCACTTTGCTCTGAAGCACCTGGACAGAAAACCGTAAGCCCTAGAGAAATTTTGAAAACATTTTACCGGAGCAGACATGCGGTGCTATTTCCTGACCAACTTTCATACCAATAGCACAAGTTTTGCGGCCATGAGAGCGATTTCAAAATTATTTTTGGGTCAAAATTCCACCCTGTTCCTCACTCTAAAAAGCGGCAGTTGGTTTCAGTTACACTCTAGGGTTTCGGCAGTTGGAAATTTTGCTCGTTTTTCGCTTTTTACGTCGCCATCCTAACTCCGATCCCCAATAAAAGTAATAGCTCCCTTCTTGGGTACGAGCCGCACGTTTTGATACCACTTTTGTGGGTGGGCACGCAGCGGTACGAGCCGCATTAACGGTAATGGAAGAAGATGTTATAATAACTAGAAAATTCCTGCAGAAATTTTAAAGGGGCATGCCAAAGTGTGCCCGTCGGCTTTGACGCAGCGTTTTGATGCTAAAAATTAGCATTAATGCTAAAGAAAGCTGCAACGTAGTCAATAACCTGTGGAGAGGCAGAAGCATGTTGACTAAGCTGTACTTGTACCATTCATTATGTTAAAATTGATGCATAAGCTAAAATTAGCCAATATGCTAATGTTAGCTTAAATGCTGGCAGTAACATGTGGAGCAACAGGACCATGTTGTTTTAATTTTACTACTCCATTCAGTACACTAAACATGTCTAATTAATGAGAAAATTAGCTAAAAGCTAACTTTAGGTAAAAGTGCTCTTGCACTAGTCAAAGACAGTGAAATGCTAACTTTTGTACAAATGCTAATGAACTGCCTTGCTGCGCAAGGCAGTTCACTATCCTGAGAAATAAATAACATAAAAAAAGCTAATATTATTGCACCGCCTACGGCGGTGCACTAACGTGGGAGAAATATGCAGACTTTTATTTTGAAACTTTCAGTAAGCTTCATTTTTGTTTCACATTGGATTTATGGCCACATTAATCCAATGTGTAAAAGTCCAGCTATATAAGGTTTTAAAAAACGACATATTATTGCACCGCCTTGAGAGGAGTATGCAGGCTTTTATTTTGAAAGTTTAAGTAAGCTTCATTTTAATGACCACGCTAATTCAATGTGCAACTCTGGTTTGTTTAAACCAGTCCCATAAAGCCCAAAAGACCAATTACCTGATGTGAAAAATGTTAGGGCTTTTATTTTGAAATTTTCAGTAAGCTTCATTTTAAATAGACACACTAATCCAATGTGTAACAGTGGTTTGGTTAATCCACCAATATAATGCCCAAAACAGCGAGTAGCTCTACATTCCAGCTCAGCCCTCCTCTGTAATAACTGAATGATCCGCCATGTTGTAGTTCTGACCTTCTGCTCTGCCCTCTGTATTAAGGTGTTCCACCATGTTTAGAACTACAGAGACCTTGTAGGCCAAACCAGCAGTTGCTATAGCGATTAAGCCTCTGCCAACTGCTGTGTGTGTGAGAGACACTTCATGCAACTTTGAGAACACCCAGTCACTTTTAATGAAAAAAGCAGTCTGAACGACCCCTTCCCGTTCGGGAACCGTTATGCCGATCCAAAAACCGTTTGAAGCGTATGAGAGGGCTACTTGTCGTCTCTGATAGTCCCGTGATTCATATCTGTAGGTCATTCACAATAATTGCACTGATGAGAGAAAAATGGTGTGTGGTGAGCTCAGTAATTTTTCAAAAACCTATATTAAACACTGAGGGGGAGCGTCAGTTGGTCATGTCCCATCACTTTGCTCTGAAGCACCTGGACAGAAAACCGTAAGCCCTAGAGAAATTTTGAAAACATTTTACCGGAGCAGACATGCGGTGCTATTTCATGACTAACTTTCATACCTATAGCACAAGTTTTGCGGCCATGAGAGCGATTTCAAAATTATTTTGGGGTCAAAATTCCACTCTGTTTCTCACTCTAAAAAGCGGCAGTTGGTTTCAGTTACACTCTAGGGTTTCGGCAGTTGGAAATTTCGCTCGTTTTTCGCTTTTTACGTCGCCGTCGTAACTCCGATCCCCTATAAAAGTAATAGCTCCCATCTCGGCATCGAGCCGCACGATTTGATACCACTTTTGTGGGTGGGCACGCAGCGGTACGAGCCGCATTAACGGTGACGGAAGAATAAACCTATAACTAGAAAATTCCTGCAGAAATTTTAAAGGGGCATGCCAAAGTGTGCCCGTCGGCTTTGAGCCAGCGTTACGATGTTAAAAATTAGCATTAATGCTAAAGAAAGCTGCAACGTAGTCAATTAACTGTGGAGAGGCAGAAGCATGTTGAATAAGCTGTAGTTGTACCATTCATTATGTTAAAATTAATGCATTAGCTAAAATTAGACAATATGCTAATGTTAGCTTAAATGCTGGCAGTAGCATGTGGAGCAACAGGACCATGTTGTTTTAATTTTACTACTCCATTCAGTATACTAAACATGTCTAATTAATGAGAAAATTAGCTAAAGCTAACTTTAGGTAAAAGTTCTAGTGCACTAGTCAAAGACAGTGAAATGCTAACTTTTGTACAAATGCTAATGAACTGCCTTGCTGCGCAATGCAGTTCACTATCCTGAGAAGTAAATAACATAAAAAAAGCTAATATTATTGCACCGCCTACGGCGGTGCACTAACACGTGAGGAATATGCAGACTTTTATTTTGAAACTTTCAGTTAGCTTCTTTTTAACTACCACACCAATTCAATGTGTAACAGTAGTTTGTTTAACCAGTCACATAAAGCACAAAAGAGGAAATACCTGATATGAAAAATGTCAAGGCTTTTATTTTGAAATTTTCAGTAAGCTTCACTTTTGTTACACATTGGATTAATGGCCACATTATTCCAACATGTAACAGTCCAGCTATATAATGCCCAA
Source organism: Poecilia reticulata (assembly GCF_904066995.2). Lineage (NCBI taxonomy): Eukaryota > Metazoa > Chordata > Actinopteri > Cyprinodontiformes > Poeciliidae > Poecilia > Poecilia reticulata. Next base: position 31,852,101 of record NC_088838.1, read on the forward strand.
AACAGCAAGTAGGTCTAAATGCCAGCTCATCCCTATGTGCTATTTGAGAGTAGTTCTGACCTTCAGTCATTGTAATTCTAAAGAGCAGCTCAACTATCGTGTGAGTGAGACACAAACAGAGAAACAAAATTCTGTTTGAAGCAGTTAATTTATCTGAACAAAGCAGTCCAAACATCTTCTTCCTATTCAGGTTCTTTTAGAGTGATCCAAAAACCGTGTGAAGCATATAGTCAAAGGGGGTGAAATGCTAATGTTGTGCTAATGTTAATAAACTGCCTTGCTGCGCAAGGCAGTTTACTATCCTGAGAAATAAATAACATAAAAAAGGCTAATATTATTGCACCGCCTACGGCGGTGCACTGACGTGAGAGGAATATGCAGGCTTTTATTTTGAAAGTATCAGTAAGCCTAATTTTAATGACCACGCTAATTCAATGTGCAACTCTGGTTTGTTTAAACCAGTCCCATAAAGCCCAAAAGACCAATAACCTGATGTGAAAAATGTCAGGGCTTTTATTTTGAAATTTTCAGTAAGCTTCATTTTAAATAGACACACTAATCCAATGTGTAACAGTGGTTTGGTTAATCCACCAATATAATGCCCAAAACAGCAAGTAGCTCTACATTCCAGCTCAGCCCTCCTCTGTAATAACTGAATGATCCGCCATGTTGTAGTTCTGACCTTCTGCTCTGCCCTCTGTATTAAGGTGTTTCACCATGTTTAGAACTACAGAGACCTTGTAGGCCAAACCAGCAGTTGCCATAGCGATCAAGCCTCTGCCAACTGCTGTGTGTGTGTGAGAGACACTTCATGCAACTTTGAGAACACCCAGTCACTTTTAATGAAAAAAGCAGTCTGAACGACCCCTTCCCGTTCGGGAACCGTTATGCCGATCCAAAAACAGTTTGAAGCGTATGAGAGGGCTACTTGTCGTCTCCGATAGTCCTGTGATTCATATCTGTAGGTAATTCACAGTAATTGCACTGATGAGAGAAATATGGTGTGTGGTGAACTCAGTCATTTGTCAAAAACCTATATTAAACACTGAGGAGGAGCGTCAGTTGGTCATGTCCCATCACTTTGCTCTGAAGCACCTGGACAGAAAACCGTAAGCCCTAGAAAAATTTTGAAAACATTTTACCGGAGCAGACATGCGGTGCTATTTCCTGACCAACTTTCATACCAATAGCACAAGTTTTGCGGCCATAAGAGCGATTTCAAAATTATTTTTGGGTCAAATTCCACTCTGTTTCTCACTCTAAAAAAGCGGCAGTTGGTGTCAGTTACACTCTAACGTTTCGGCAGTTGGAAATTTCGCTCGTTTTTCGCTTTTTACGTCGCCGTCGTAACTCCGATCCCCTATAAAAGTAATAGCTCCCTTCTCGGCATCGAGCCGCACGATTTGATACCACTTTTGTGGGTGGGCACGCAGCGGTACGAGCCGCATTAACGGTGACGGAAGAATAAACCTATAATAAAGAGGCGTTCTATTAGGTGTAGAACAATAGGTGCCTGCCATGCAATGCATGGAGGCAGTACTGACTTGCTTCGCAAGTCAGTACTGCTCTCCTTATGCATTGCTATGGCATGCCCCTAATAAAGAGGCGTTCTATTAGGTGTAGAACAATAGGTGCCTGCCATGCAATGCATGGAGGCAGTACTGACTTGCTTCGCAAGTCAGTACTGCTCTCCTTATGCATTGCTATGGCATGCCCCTAACTAGAAAATTCCTGCAGAAATTTTAAAGGGGCATGCCAAAGTGTGCCCGTCGGCTTTGAGCCAGTGTTTTTATACTAAAAATTAGCATTAATGCTAAAGAAAGCTGCAACGTAGTCAATAACCTGTGGAGAGGCAGAAGCATGTAGAATAATCTGTACTTGTACCATTCATTATGTTAAAATTGATGCATATGCTAAAATTAGCCAATATGCTAATGTTAGCTCAAATGCTGGCAGTAGGATGTGGAGCAACACGACCATGTTGTTTTAATTTTACTACTCTATTCAGTATACTAAACATTTCTAATTAATGAGAAAATTAGGTAAAAGCTAACTTTAGGTAAAAGTGCTAGTGCACTAGTCATAGACAGTGAAATGCTAACTTTTGTACAAATGCTAATGACCTGCCTTGCTGAGCATCACCGCTCTTTTCCTACGACTACTCTTCCGCTCTCTGTCAGGTTTGTGATCTGTAGCATCACAGGCGCTGCGTCTGTGCCGCTGGTTCCTTAAAGGAGCAGCGACGTTATTTTCTGTCCATAGACTTTTAATCAGCTATTTATTCTTATTTATGTCAGATTTTAACATGGGGGGACATATGTGTAATGGTTATAGTCTTGAATCAGTAGTATAATGCTGAAAACACAAGCAGTTGTAAATACCAGTAAACCCTACAGTGCAGTCCTGGGGAGCTGCAGTTCCAGACACTCTGTTCTTCTGTTGCTATGGTAATTAATCCCCTGCAGCTGTGAGAGCCAAAGAGCGGGAAAATCCTCTTCAGACACAGTTTCTATACTTGGGAGACACCAGGCGTCAGTCTGAAGGACCCTGACAAAAAGCATAAGCCCTAGCAAATTTTTGTAAACATTGTACATGAGCAGGCATGTGTATCTATGTTATGACCAACTTTCAGACCAATAGGGCGATATTTATGCCTGTGAGGGGGATTTAAAAAGGGTTTTTGAGTCAGCCATAAACAGTCCTGTGTGTGTGTTTCATAGAGAAAGATTACTGATTCTGTGAGACACAAAATCTCAAATTTTTTCGTTTTTATTAATTTATGTAATCATTTTAACTCCAATCCCCAATAAAAGTAATAGCTCACTTGCCGGGATTGAGCCGCACGTTTTGATACCACTTTTGTGGGTCAGCATGCAGCGGTACGAGCCGCATTAACGGTAACGGAAGAATAATAAATTATATTTATAATAATAAAGAGACATTCTATTGGGTGTAGAACAATAGGTGCCTGCCATGCAATGCATGGAGGCAGTACTGACTTGCTTCGCAAGTCAGTACTGCTCTCCTTATGCATTGCTATGGCATGCCCCTAACTAGAAAAATAGCTGTTCCTAGCGAAACAGCCGTGAGAATGCATATTTGCAGAATGACTGCTGCAGAAATGCCAGAAAAAGTAGAGAAAATCTTAAGAAGTAGAAGAAAGCGGAAGAAAGCGGAAGAAATTGAAATAGTTGAATAAGTTGAATAGTGAATATACTATTTAATAATATAATAGTGAATTAATAGTGAATTATACTGTATAAATTATATAAATTATATAATATATAAATTATAGCAGAATTCAGCAGAAGTAGGAGTTTGTGTGCAACCCGAATTATTTGAAAAAGTCAAAAAGTGAAACAGAGTTTAAGAAAGAGCATAATTGAAACAACAGGAAATTAGTGCAATCCCAGGAATAGTTGAAACAATTGAATAGTGAAACAGTCATAAGTATAACAAGCAAAGCCAGTGATGCAGCACCTGGGATTGCACAACTTCTCGCTAACTGCACTGGTTGTTATTCTATGAGAGCATGCTCCGTCTGTCTGTACGTCGCAAATAACATGGTTAAAAACATTTAATGTCTTAACTGATTTCCCATAATTAATTCCAAGTATTTAATGTACTGTTTTTATAGTCACCAACTGTGAGTGTAACGTGTTTCGTGTGCTGAGGAGCTATTGAAAACGGCATGTTACTCGAGACGGCAAACGCCATACAGATTCGAGGTGAGGTATTCAGTTCTCTGCCTCATCGCTGGGGGCGCTCATGAACCCAGATATTGTAACTCCACAAACGAAGAAGGGAGAACGTAACGGCAGAGAACGCCAAGCAGAACGTCAGAGACATTCAGGAGCACTTGGATATTTTCACTTCGAAAGATTTGGCACCAGTTTGGCACACACACACTATATATCAGTGACGTACGGTGAGGTTCATTGCTGGTGAGGCACTGACTTATGACTTAGACACCATGCATGCTATTGGACCTACGGAAATTTCGCGCATGCATACAACGCTGTGGGGCAAAAAGACTAATATTTTACATGTCATCTATAGCCGCGTTAACTCAGTGAAACTTAAATGTAGGTATTAATTTCGTGCTATGATCCACAGCAAAGTGATCTGTTTTCCCCAAGCTACGCAGACTCGCTGCCATAGCAACTGACAATAATGCCACTTTATGTTTTAGGATTTAACACCAAAAAAAATCAAGAATTTTGCACACACAACAAATCATTCAGTCTGTTGTTGTAGTACGTTTTAAGCTTAATGTTTTATTAATAAATTATTGCTGTGGTAGATTAGCTACCGCTTCTACTTTACTGAATTATTTAAACATTAACTGTAGCCCACCAAATGCACATTTCATTAAAAAACTAAACAAAAACATCTTATTGCTGTCTTACCTTTACCTATCAATGAAATCCATGCACCCCTAATTCTGCACAAAAATATCTGTTCATCCAAAGCCAAGTTGATCCTCGGCATGTCTTTTCTACTCGGTTTGAGAATCATCAAACTGTCTTGAAGTAAAACCTTCAGCTCCGGTGTTGGTCTTCCTTTAGTTATCATCTCCTGCTTCAATTGAAAATCCACTTTAGAAAACTGTTTAAGGGTAGAAATGTAATCTTTCATGTTGACGTCGGAGGAGAGAAGAAACAAATATATCGCTGTACTTTACTTATTTACTGTGTGGCTAGCTCCATGGCTAGCTCACTGTGTATTACTCTGCAGTTGTGCAGTCACAATATCTGGGATCATGAGCGCCCCCAGCGGTGAGGCAAGAGAACTGCCTGCCTCACCTCGAGTCTGTTTCACCTCGAGTCTGTTCTCTGCCGATTGTTATCGCTCCTTCGCACACAAAACACGATACACACACAGTTAGAGACAAAAAACAATGTGCATTATATACATAAACAAAATTATGGAAAATAAGACCATATATTAAATGTTTTTAGCCATTTTATTGCTGGCATACAGACAGGACGAACAGGCTCCCATAGAAAGGCAGCCAGTGCAGTTAGCGAGAGGTTGCGCAATAGCACGTGAGGCTAAGCTCGCTGCTTCCTCACCGGCTTCGCTCCTGAGGTTTTACAGTCATGTTTTTGGACTGTGGGAGGAAACCCACGCACGCACAGGGAGAACATGCAAACTCCATGCAGAAGGACCCCAGGCCGGGAATCGAACCCAGAACCTTCTTGCTGCAAGGCAACAGCTCTACCAACTGCGCCACTGTGCCGCCTACCAATTAAACCCAGAAATTAAATAATAATTTCTGGGTTTTTGCCAACGCTAAAGAGAACACTCACCTTTAATGCTTTTCTTTATTATCATTATTATTTATTTTTTAGCTTTTAAAAGAGGCTTGAAGTCATATATGAAGTATATATGACTTCAATATATATATATATATATATATATATATATATATATATATATATATATATATATGTGTGTAGCAGTCCCTCAGACCCAAGAAAACACGGAGAGCTTCGACGGGTGCAATAGAATTATATTTACTTCTTTCGAACCAAGTTGTTGCACTGAATACACCGTGCTTCGAATACACCGTGAAAAGCTTAAGTGCTTTTGTTTGACAAACATGAATACATAATAATAACGCTAACTTAAACTTATAGAGCTCTAAACATGTACCTCGCTCCGCTGTCCAAGGGCTGCAAAGTTTATGGCGGTAAAGTCCGTGCTGTGCTGTCTTTAGCCTGTTCTGAAGAGTGTGCTACAGTCCAGTCATTAAGATGAAGAATATCCTCTTCTTCCTCTTGTCCCTGGGATATTTCAGCCCAAAGTGCTGACTGACAGGAAGCTAGCAACACTTCATCTTATTTTACGGTTTAAATAAAGGCACTAACTCAACATGAACCAAACTACAGCGCCCCTACTGGGTACCATGGGTAACAACCTACAAACGGGACATAAAACATGGAACGGGCATTTACACTCCCACCAAATCATGTATGATGAGAGCTTATCAACGATTCATGCATGATTTTAAGCATGACAAATGGACGTTAAAGAAGTGAACAAACAAAAATACAGTTAACGCCACACATTAACCTTCAGCGACATAATGTCTGATGTGAGACTAATGAGCATCAATTAGTGACTTTCTAAAAGAACCACAAGTTTTTGAACAGGTCTTTCAATAATGTGAGGTTTGTGTGTTGTACCCTGCTTCTTTGCTGGATTTCGATCACCAACTTGAAGCTTGACTCTGCGCACCAGCCATCCTCCTCTTGTGGTGCTTCAACAACTCGACCCAGTTGCCACTGACTTCTGGGAAGCATGTCTTCCTTTATGATGACGATGTCATTGACCTCAAGATTGCGACGAGGCAGGTGCCATTTTTGTCTTGTGGATATGTTCAGAAGGTACTCCACTTTCCACCTACTCCAAAACTGTTCCGTTAGATATTGCACTCTGCGCCATCTTTTTCTTGCGTACAAGTCCTCCTTCACAAACTTTCCAGGAGGAGGCAATGCAACCTTTGATTTCATTAATATGAGATGGTTTGGAGTTAGAGGTTCAGGTGATTTAGGGTCATTGATTCCATCAATGCTTAATGGTCGGCTATTGATAATAGACATTGCCTCATAAAACAGTGTTCTTAGAGAAGCGTCATCCAGCCTGCCTTGTGATTGAGCAATGGTGGCATTGAGAACGCTGCGGATGGTTCGAATCTGTCGTTCCCACACACCTCCGGCATGACTGGCAGATGGGGCATTAAATACGAACTTGCACTGTTTATCTGCAAGAAAAGCCTGCAGGGCATTTCTGTCACATTCCTTGAGAGCCTCTTTTAGCTCATTTTTGGCCCCAATGAAATTTGTACCTTGATCGCAGTACAGCTTACAGACAGCTCCTCTTAAGCTGATAAAGCATCGTAGGCCATTAATGAAAGAGTCTGTAGATAGGTTCTCTAGCATTTCAATGTGGACTGAGCGTGAGGAAAGGCAGGTAAAGAGGAGTCCGTACCTCTTTTGCTCTTTGCGACCTTGCTTGGTGATGAATGGTCCGAAACAATCCATTCCACTGTAAATGAAAGGATCTGAGACTTCAACTCGTTCCTTCGGTAGTTCAGACATGCGCTGTTCTTCAGGAGGCCGCCGAAGTTTTCGACATTGAACACATCTGCTTATTAGCTTTGCAACTTCTTTGCTCCCACCAATCACCCAAAACCCATTTGCTCTGATCTCCATGAGCGTCTGGCTTCGGCCTTGATGACAAATCTTTGAATGAAAGTGAGACATGATCAGGTTTGTAATGTGATGGTCCTTTGGGAGAATAATAGGATGTTTCAAACCTTGGCAGAGTGTTGACTTTTTTAGTCTTCCTCCAACCCGGAGAAGTCCCTGATCTACAACGGGATCTAGCTGAAAGAGAGGACTTGAACTTGGAAGACTATCATTTACTTTCAATGCTCTCAGTTCTTGAAAGAAGGATTGCTGCTGGAGGAGTTTTATTATTATGTCAGCTGCTCCCTTGCGTTCATCTGCTGTTATGACACTGCCATATTGGGTTTTGTTTGGTCTCAGTCTTTTTATTCTTGCCACTACTTTAAGAAGCATTGACCAGCTAGAGAGCCTGTTGAAGCGTCTGAGGATAGTGTCTTGTTCGCTTGTTTGAGTTGTAAAGGTTTTGACTGCTTTAACTTCTGGATCACCTACCAACAGTTCAGCTGAGGGGGCAGCTGAGTAGGAAATCTCTTGTTCCCACAGAAACTTTGGGCCAGACAACCAGCAGGTTGTCATAATCTCTGATGCACCAAGGCCCCTAGAGGCATGGTCCGCTGGATTCTGAGCTGTGTCAATGTAGTGCCACTGTTTGGCATCTGTAGTTTCCCTAATCAACTGGACACGATTTGCGACAAAGATGTGAAATCTTCGTGCCTCGTTGTTGACATACGCCAAGACTACTTGGGAGTCAGTCCAAAAGAACTCCTCATCAACGTTAATTTCAAGCTCTGATCTTAGCATAACGCTCATCTTTGCTGAAGTGACTGCAGCTGACAGTTCGAGTCGTGGTATGCTTATAACTTTGGTAGGTGCGACTCTAGCTTTAGCTATAACCAGACTACAGTTCACTTTGCTGTCATCACTTATGAACCTAATGTAGGAACATGCTCCATAGCCTATGTTACTGGCGTTGGAAAAGTGATGCAGTTCCACTTTAGCAATGTCCTTTAGTTCAGGTGGATGGTAACATCTGGGTACTACGACTGATTTCAGTTTTCCCAAACCATTTTTCCAGTCCTCCCACCGTGAGCGCAGATTGTCGGGAATGGGATCATCCCATTCGGTACCTCTACGGCAGAGCTCCTGTAGTATACTTTTGCCACTCAAAGTGAATGGAGCTACAAACCCCAGGGGTCGTACAAAGATGAGATAACTGACAGTAGGCTCCGGCGAGTAGGAGGCTGGTCCTTTGTGTTTACACTGAAGTTGAAGGTGTCATTTTTGACTGACCACTGGATTCCAAGCACATGGCCTTCAGATGTAGTATCAGGTTTGAGGTCGAGTGACTCTGTTGTATCGGCTCTTTCTGAGGGTGGTAGATGAGAGAGAGTATCACTTTGGTTGGAATTAAACTTGTGCAGATGTAAACCTCCAAGTTTGCACAGGGCTTGTGTTTCGTTTATGAGCTCTTGAGCCTCTTTGACTGATGGGACACTTGTCAACCCATCGTCTACATAAAAACTTCTTTCGACAAAGTCGGAGGCCTTTGGGTAGTCGGATTTGTGCTGTTGTGCTAGGTACTTAAGGGCAAAATTAGCACATCCAGGGGAGGATCCAGCACCAAACAAATGCACAGCCATTCTGTACTCTTTGGGCTCTACATCTAGTTGTCCATCCGGCCACCATAGAAATAGTAAGTAGTTACGCATCTCTGGGCAGACAAAGAACTGATGGAACATTCGTTCGATGTCGCAGATGATGGCTACATTCTCCCTTCTGAAACGACAGAGCACTCCCACCAGTGAATTAATCATATCAGGACCTGTGAGAAGAGTATCGTTCAGTGAGACGCCAAGAAACTTAGCAGAACAATCAAAGACGACTCTTAACTTTGTTGGCTTTTTGGGATGGTACACCCCGTGGTGTGGGATGTACCAAGCGATCTCATCATCAGTCACAGGAGGGGCTAGTTCTGCATCACCACTGCTAATAACATCTTTCATAAAGGCGTTGTAATGCTCATGATACTGTTTGTCAGCTTTTAGCCTTTTCTTTAGGTGTTGCAGTCGAACCGTGGCTAGCCTCTTATTGTTGGGAAGGGCTGGTGGCTTGCTGTCCTTGAAGGGAAGGGGCATCTGATAATGTCCATCTTCTCTCTGCTTTATTGTGTCACTGAGTAGTTGTAGGAAACGAACATCGTCCTGGGATACGTACTTATCCTCATAGTTTCTCTCATTGAAGTCTGACTCCAAGACTTTAAGCACATCAGAAGTTGAGGGTGTCGGCATTTGTTTGACATTGACACGATGCACATAACTCTGACTTCCCTCTCTGTCTAAGTGGGGATTACCAGACCCAATGATACTCCAACCAAGTATGGTTCTTTGTGCAAAAGGCTCATTTAATTGTCCTGTGACAATTTCTAAGGGAGCTAGAGCTGATGGACAGTCATAACCGATTAACAAGCCCACTTCACAATCTTGAAGTGGCTGTAACTGGTTGGCTAAGTCTTTAAGGTGTGGCCACTGAAGTGCAGTTTCTCTAGTGGGAATATGGGACTTGTCAACTGGGATAAAGTCACGAGAGTAGGCTTGTTTTATTTTGACATGAGCATCAGAGTCAAAGCTACGCACCTGTAAGTTGCTAGCAAGTCTACTTGCCACAACTGTGTCAACAGAGGTCATTGTGCTGAGCTTTAATTGCACTGGTTGCTTATCCACATTCAGCTCAGAGGCCAGGTCTCCTAAAATGAAGGAAGAGTCACTTTGGGTGTCAAGCAGGGCATATGTGAGTATTTCTTTCTGTGGCTCTGATGTAGCTGACACAAAAACTGGTACTATGCTGGATGTTGCAGATGTTTTTCTTGTAAGTACATGGGTTATGACTTTATGTACTTCCCTGTTTGCATTTTCAGCTGGAGAAACGGAGTCCTCAGTTTTAGTTTCTTTGGGTTCTTTTATCCCCTCTTTGTGGAGACAGGTAGGGTGACGTCGGCCACACTTACTGCATGAGTGACGTACTTTGCATTCTTTAGTCACATGGCCTTTTCTCAAACATCCGAAACAGAGGTGATTTTCACGAATGAAAACTTTCTTTTCATCAATGGTTTTTGCTGCAAATGTAGGACACTTGGCCACACCATGCAGTTCGTCCTTGCAAAACAAACAAGGTGGCTTAAGTTTAGGAACGACCACTGTGGGGAAGGGAGACTTTGACTGGACAGTTGTAGTAAGTGCTTTAGCTCTCTTAATGTGTCTCTCTTCTGTTTTTTCACTTATTAGGAATGGTGAGGCGACAGGGTGGCAAGCAACTTTCGCTTCCTTTTGTAAGAACTGTGTGAAGTGAGCAAAGCTGGGGTACTCCTGATGTTTGTCTAACTCTTCCACAACAATACGACTCCATCTCTGTATTATCCAGTCTGGCAGTTTTTTGAGAAGCTTGTGATTTTCCTCACAATCATTAAGGATTTCTAGGCCCTTGACTTGGGGAATAGCCTCTGCGCAGCTCTGAAGAAAGTCTGCAAACTCTCTCAGTGCTAAAGGATCGTTGGCAGCTATTTTGGGCCATTTTGTAAGCTTGTTTCTAAATGCTCTTTGCACAATGAATGGGCTGCCATACCTTTCTTGCAGAACATTCCAGATGCTCTGGTATGCCTCTTCAGTGTTACGATAAAAATATCCCTCTACTGCCTTTCGAGCTTCACCTGCAATATAACTCTTTAGATACAATATTTTCTCACATGCAGGTAGGGGTTTGTTGCCAATTAGTGCCATAAAGGATACTTTCCAGTCAACAAACTTCAGAGGGTCACCACTAAAAATAGCCGGCTCAGGTACTGGAAGTCGGTTTAAAGTAAGGGAGTTTGCTAGAGCTTCAGCTAAACTAAGTTCTCCTCGTTCTGCACCGGTGTAGTGATGCTTAAACGACGGAGCCAACGGATTTAAGGAGGGCTGTGGTACACTGACAGAGTCATTTAGAGCGTTCTCAAAGTTGTTGCAGGATGCTAGATCACAGCTTTCAACATCATTTAGAGTGCTTAAAGCTCTTACACGTGCTGCTGCTATTCTTACTTCACTTTCTGCCTTTAAATGCTGCAGTTTAATTTTTTCCTGCTCAAGCCTTGCCTTCGTTTCCACTTCTTCTTGTTTTAACTTTGCCAGTGTTTCATTTTCCTTCAACTTCCATTCATTCTCCATGTGGTTGACTTTAGTTTGCTGTGCAAGTATTTCATGCGTAGCCTTTGCTTGTTCCATTTTAGCTGCAAATTCAGCTTCTGCTTCACGGTTGCTTGAAGAATCCGTCTTTGAGTGTGCAACTGAACCGTCTGGGAACGATGTTTCAGTTTTTGTATCTCCAAACACAGAGCCATAGTCATTTTTGTTTAGTATCAGCCTTACTCTTTCCTTCTCAAGATGATCATTGAAGGGCTGATCAATATTTTCTTGTCGTTTAGCAATAATCTCACAAATGTCTGTTGTAAGCACAGTGCAGGCATCCATTCTTTTTACTACGTTTGGAGTCATGTTTTGGTTGCGGCGAATGGGTTCATAATGTTGTTGTACAGCCGCATGCTTGTCCCTTATGTCATGACTAGCACTGTTTAAATCTCCAGGTGAGCAGAAGGCCTTCAGTTTTGTTCTAATTTCTTTAGCAGACTCCTTCCAAGAATTATATGCTCTGTTAAATGCTCGTTCATGTTTCTTTGCATCCTGTTCATGCATTTCTTTGCCCTTTTCGGTTAGGCGTCTTTCACGATTGCTGGATCTCACCTCTTGCTGTTCTAAGTTGTCAGGTTCTTCAGCAGGGTACAACATTTTGTTCCTTTAATGCGTGTTTGCTCTTTGTAGTAATGTCTGGACTTAAAATTGAATAAGTGTTGCTTTAACTTCAAGACTATATGGGAAACAACACTCAAATAAGACATTTAAACCATCTAGGTGTACATTTTAGCATCCACACATAACAAATGTGACTGTAAATACTGCTGATATACCACAAATTATTCAGAGGATAAGTAACCCATACAATTTAAGAAATAGCATTTACTTAATGCACACGAACGGTAGCTTTAAGACAATAAAACCACGACTGCATTTAAGGCTTCAAATTCTTAATTACTGTGCAGGTAATTTGGTCCTTTTATCAGCAGAGTCCTTATTGAGTAAATACCTGAACCTTTATGAATAACCGAGACAGAGTCCAATATGAAGAGTCGTGAGGAAGTCGCAATGATTCTTGACAGGAGTTGAGTCTCTCTCGGCTGGCGCAGGCCTTGCTCGACTGACACGTGGGTTGTACTCGCCAGATATAGGACCGTCTTACACTCAGCGACGAGTTTTCACTGTAGCAGTCCCTCAGACCCAAGAAAACACGGAGAGCTTCGACGGGTGCAATAGAATTATATTTACTTCTTTCGAACCAAGTTGTTGCACTGAATACACCGTGCTTCGAATACACCGTGAAAATAATTTAAACAATTGAATAGTGAATATACTATATTAATAGTATAATAGTGAATTAATAGTGAATTATACTGTATAAATTATATAATTTATACAGTGAAGGAAAGAAGTGAAGGAAAGCAGAAGAAAGCAGAAGAAATAAAAATAGTTGAATCAGTTGAATAGTGAATATACTATATTAATATATTTAATAGTGAATTAATAGTGAATTATACTGTATAAATTATATAATGTATGAATTATAGCAGAATTCAGCAGAAGCAGGAGTTTGTGTGCAACCTGAATTATTTGAAAAAGTCAAAATGTGAAACAGAGTTTAAGAAAGAGCATAATTGAAACAACAGGAAATTAGTGCAATCCCTGAAATAGAATTATTACTATCATTGCTACAGGTTTTACTGTTTTCTGTTAAACTCCTCTGGAGTACAACCTTGTCACACTTTCTCCTATTCTTTCAATGTATATTTTTCTTGTGCTCTGTTTTTATCTGTGTATATGCATACTGCTTGTCTACTTTTCTGTTTGCCTTCTGGTTCTACTGGTATTACTATCTTTTAAGTTGAAATAATTGAATAGTGAAACAGTAATAAGTAAAAAAATTAGTGGAAACAGTAAACCAGAAATATTTGAAGGAGTAAAACAGAGCAAAGCCTAAAGCAAAAAGGATCATAAGAAGCAGAAATGTTTGATATATGACTTTATAAAATTGATTAAAGATTGTAGAAGATCCATAAAGTAGACACTAGTGGCTACATTTTAATGCATAAAATATTTCTCTACAGTGAAATATGTATGAACAGCATAATTTTGTTTATAAAAGTGCAGAAAACGTTCAAAAACGGCAGTTACTAGAGTGGCCACTCAAGTAACTGAAATCAGTTAGAGTTCCACCATAGGAAATAATGGGGCAAAAGATTTGCACAAAAGGGCAATTATTTCAAAAAGTATAATAGTGAAGTTTACCAAAAGATATAGCTCCATTCTCCTGAAGAAGCTGAACGTTTTGATATATAAATTAGTACAATTAGTGAAAGATAGTGAAAGTAGTTAAACGACAAAAAACGTACGGAAGACAGAATAATAATAATAAAGAGAAACAGAAACACTATAAGTGAGAATGCATTGAATGCATTCTCACTGATAAACAGACATTCTATTGGGTGTAGAACAATAGGTGCCTGCCATGCAATGCATGGAGGCAGTACTGACTTGCTTCGCAAGTCAGTACTGCTCTCCTTATGCATTGCTATGGCATGCCCCTAATAAAGAGACATTCTATTAGGTGTAGAGCAATAGGTGCCTGCCATGCAATGCATGGAGGCAGTACTGACTTGCTTCGCAAGTCAGTACTGCTCTCCTTATGCATTGCTATGGCATGCCCCTAACTAGAAAATTCCTGCAGAAATTTTAAAGGGGCATGCCAAAGTGTGCCCGTCGGCTTTGACGCAGCGTTATGATGTTAAAAATTAGCGTTAATGCTAAAGAAAGCTGCAACGTAGTCAATAACCTGTGGAGAGGCAGAAGCATGTTTACTAAGCTGTAGTTGTACCATTCATTATGTTAAAATTGATGCATGAGCTAAAATTATCCAATATGCTAATGTTAGCTTAAATGCTGGCAGTAGCATGTGGAGAAACAGGACCATGTTGTTTTAATTTTACTACTCCATTCAGTATACTAAACATGTCTAATAAATGAAAAAATTAGCTAATAGCTAACTTTAGGTAAAAGTGCTAGTACACTAGTCAAAGGAAGTGAAATGCTAATGTTTGTGCTAATGTTAATGAACTGCCTTGCTGAGCAAGGCAGTTCACAATCCTGAGAAATAAATAACATAAAAAAAGCTTATATTATTGCAACGCCTACGGCGGTGCACTAACACGAGAGGGATGTGAAGACTATTATTTTGAAACTTTCAGTTAGCGTCTTTTTAACTACCACACCAATTCATTGTGTTACTGTAGTTTGTTTAAACCAGTCAAATAAAGGCCAAAAGAGTAATGACCTGATGTGAAAAATGTCAAGGCTTTTATTTTGAAACTTTCAGTAAGCTTTATTTACAATAGCTTTTTTATTTACAGTGGATTACACACTAATCCAATGTGTAACTGTGGTTTGGTTAATCCAGCTATATAAAGTCCCATACAGCAAGCAGATCTAAATGCCAGCTCATCCCTATGTGACATTTGGGAGTTCCGCCATGTTGTAGTTCTGACCTTCAGTCATTGTAGTTCTAAAGAGCAGCTCAACTATCGTGTGAGTGAGACACAAAGGGATAAACAGATTCTAACGGTTTGAAGCAGTTAGTTTATCTGAACAAAGCAGTCCAAACATCTCCATCCTATTCAGGATCTTTTAGAGTGATCCGAAAACCGTGTGAAGCATATAGTCAAGGGGACTCAAATGCTAATGTTTGTGCTAATGTTAATGAACTGCCTTGCTGCGCAAGGCAGTTCACTATCCTGAGAAATAAATAACATAAAAAAGGCTAATATTATTGCACCGCCTTCGGCGGTGCACTAACACTAGAGGAATAGGCAGACTTTTAATTTGAAACTTTCAGTAAGCTTCATTTTAATGACCACGCTAATTCAATGTGCAACTCTGGTTTGTTTAATCCAGTCCCATAAAGCCCAAAAAAGCAATAACCTGATGTGAAAAATGTCAGGGCTTTTATTTTGAAATTTTCAGTAAGCTTCATTTTAAATAGACACACTAATCCAATGTGTAACAGTGGTTTGGTTAATCCACCAATATAATGCCCAAAACAGCAAGTAGCTCTAAATTCCAGCTCAGCCCTCCTCTGTAATAACTGAATGATCCGCCATGTTGTAGTCCTGACCTTCTGCTCTGCCCTCTGTATTAAGGTGTTTCACCATGTTTAGAACTACAGAGACCTTGTAGGCCAAACCAGCAGTTGCCATAGCGATCAAGCCTCTGCCAACTGCTGTGTGTGTGTGTGAGACACTTCATGCAACTTTGAGAACACCCAGTCATTTTAATGAAAAAAGCAGTCTGAACGACCCCTTCCCGTTCGGGAACCGTTAGGCCGATCCAAAAGCCGTTTGAAGCGTATGAGAGGGCTACTTGTCGTCTCTGATAGTCCCGTGATTCATATCTGTGGGTCATTCACAATAATTGCACGGATGAGAGAAAAATGGTGTGTGGTGAGCTCAGTAATTTTTCAAAAACCTATATTAAACACTGAGGAGGAGCGTCAGTTGGTCATGTCCCATCACTTTGCTCTGAAGCACCTGGACAGAAAACCGTAAGCCCTAGAGAAATTTCGAAAACATTTTACCGGAGCAGACATGCGGTGCTATCTCCTGACCAACTTTCATACCAATAGCACAAGTTTTACGGTCATGAGAACGATTTCAAAATTATTTTTGGGTCAAAATTCCACCCTCTTTCTCACTCTAAAAAGCGGCAGTTGGTTTCAGTTACACTCTAACGTTTCGGCAGTTGGAAATTTCGCTCGTTTTTCGCTTTTTACGTCGCCGTCGTAACTCCGATCCCCTATAAAAGTAATAGCTCCCTTCTCGGCATCGAGCCGCACGATTTGATACCACTTTTGTGGGTGGCCACGCAGCGGTACGAGCCGCATTAACGGTGACGGAAGAATAAATATATAACTAGAAAATTCCTGCAGAAATTTTAAAGGGGCATGCCAAAGTGTGCCCGTCGGCTTTGACGCAGCGTTATGATGTTAAAAATTAGCATTAAGCAATCATGGTTAAGAAAGCTTCAGTGTGGTCAATAACCTGCGGGGAGTCAGAAGCATGTTTTCTTAAATCCTGAAATTATTCAAATAAATTCTTCATAAACCCAATATATTACCCGGATAACAGTTTAAATATTAACCTGATAACAGTTTATGACGGAGTATTTCCTTGCAAACGGCTACGTTTTTAGCCTTAGCTCTCTGCTAAAATGAAAAGTACAACACGATGAAAATGTAAGAAAATAAAAACAAAACTCACCAAAACCGATGTAACTTAGTTCTCATTAAATCCCAGTCAGTTTTCGACCAGGTAATTTATGTTTTCTCAACTATATTAAGCGTTTCCGTTCATCACCGCTCTTTTCCTACGAATCCTCTTCTGCTCTCTGTCAGGTTTGTGATCTGTAGCATCACCCAGGCGCCGCGTCTGTGCCGCTGGTTCCTTAAAGGAGCAGCGACGTTATTTTCTGTCCACAGACTTTTAATCAACTATTTATTCTTATTTATGTCAGATTTTAACATGGGGGGACATATGTGTAATGGTTATAGTCTTGAATCAGTAGTATAATGCTGAAAACACAAGAAGTTGTAAATACCAGTAAACCCTACAGTGCAGTCCTGGGTAGCTGCAGTTCCAGACACTGTGTTCTTCTGTTGCTATGGTAATTAATCCCCTGCAGCTGTGAGAGCCAAAGAGCGGGAAAATCCTCTTCAGACACAGTTTCTATACTTGGGAGACACCAGGCGTCAGTCTGAAGGACCCTGACAAAAAGCATAAGCCCTAGCAAATTTTTGTAAACATTGTACATGAGCAGGCATGTGTATCTATGTTATGACCAACTTTCAGATCAATAGGGCGATATTTATGCCTGTGAGGGGGATTTAAAAAGGGTTTTTGAGTCAGCCATAAACAGTCCTGTGTGTGTGTTTCATAGAGAAAGATTACTGATTCTGTGAGACACAAAATCTCAAATTTTTTCGTTTTTATTAATTTATGTAATCATTTTAACTCCAATCCCCAATAAAAGTAATAGCTCCCTTCTCGGGTACGAGCCGCACGTTTTGATACCACTTTTGTGGGTGGGCACGCAGCGGTACGCCAAAGTGTGCCCGTCGGCTTTGACGCAGCGTTATGATGTTAAAAATTAGCATTAATGCTAAAGAAAGCTGCAACGTAGTCAATAACCTGTGGAGATGCAGAAGCATGTTGACTAAGCTGTACTTGTACCATTCATTATGTTAAAAATAATGCATAAGCTAAAATTAGCAAATATGCTAATGTTAGCCTAAATGCTGGCAGTAGCATGTGGAGCAACAGGACCATGTTGTTTTAATTTTACTACTCCATTCAGTATACTAAACATGTCTAATAAATGAAAAATAAGCTAATAGCTAACTTTAGGTAAAAGTGCTAGTACACTAGTCAAAGGAAGTGAAATGCTAATGTTTGTGCTAATGTTAATGAACTGCCTTGCTGCGCAAGGCAGTTCACTATCCTGAGACATAAATAACATAAAAAAGCTTATATTATTGCACCGCCTACGGCGGTGCACTAACACGAGAGGAATATGCAGACTTTTATTTTGAAACTTTCAGCTAGCGTCTTTTTAACTACCACAACAATTCATTGTGTTACTGTAGTTTGTTTAAACCAGTCACATAAAGGCCAAAAGAGTAATGACCTGATGTGAAAAATGTCAAGGCTTTTATTTTGAAACTTTCAGTAAGCTTTATTTACAATAGCTTTACAATAGCTTTTTTATTTACAGTGGATTACACACTAATCCAATGTGTAACTGTGGTTTGGTTAATCCAGCTATATAATGCCCCATACAGCAAGTAGATCTAAATGCCAGCTCATCACTATGTGCTATTTGAGAGTTACGCCATGTTGTAGTTCTGACCTTCAGTCATTGTAGTTCTAAAGAGCAGCTCAACTATCGTGTGAGTGAGACACAAAGGGATAAACAGATTCTAACGGTTTGAAGCAGTTAGTTTATCTGAACAAAGCAGTCCAAACATCTCCATCCTATTCAGGATCTTTTAAGAGTGATCCAAAAACTGTTTGAAGCATATAGTCAAGGGGGCTCAAATGCTAATGTTTGTGCTAATGTTAATGTTGAATGCAGTTCACTATCCTGAGAAATAAATAACATAAAAAAGGCTAATATTATTGCACCGCCTTCGGCGGTGCACTAACACTAGAGGAATAGGCAGACTTTTAATTTGAAACTTTCAGTAAGCTTCATTTTAATGACCACGCTAATTCAATGTGCAACTCTGGTTTGTTTAAACCAGTCCCATGAAGCCCAAAAGACCAATAACCTGATGTAAAAAATGTCAGGGCTTTTATTTTGAAATTTTCAGTAAGCTTCATTTTAAATAGACACACAAATCCAATGTGTAACAGTGGTTTGGTTAATCCACCAATATAATGGCCAAAACAGCAAGTAGCTCTACATTCCAGCTCAGCCCTCCTCTGTAATAACTGAATGATCCGCCATGTTGTAGTTCTGACCTTCTGCTCTGCCCTCTGTATTAAGGTGTTCCACCATGTTTAGAACTACAGAGACCTTGTAGGCCAAACCAGCAGTTGCCATAGCGATCAAGCCTCTGCCAACTGCTGTGTGTGTGTGAGAGACACTTCATGCAACTTTGAGAACACCCAGTCACTTTTAATGAAAAAAGCAGTCTGAACGACCCCTTCCCGTTCGGGAACCGTTATGCCGATCCAAAAACCGTTTGAAGCGTATGAGAGGGCTACTTGTCGTCTCTGATAGTCCTGTGATTCATATCTGTAGGTCATTCACAGGAATTGCACTGATGAGAGAAAAATGGTGTGTGGTGAGCTCAGTAAGTTTTCAAAAACCTATATTAAACACTGAGGGGAGCGTCAGTTGGTCATGTCCCGTCACTTTGCTCTGAAGCACCTGGACAGAAAACCGTAAGCCCTAGAGAAATTTTGAAAACATTTTACCGGAGCAGACATGCGGTGCTATTTCCTGACCAACTTTCATACCAATAGCACATGTTTTGCGGCCATGAGAGCGATTTCAAAATTATTTTGGGGTCAAAATTCCACCCTGTTTCTCACTCTAAAAAAGCGGCAGTTGGTGTCAGTTACACTCTGCGGTTCGGCAGTTGGAAATTTCGCTCGTTTTTCGCTTTTTACGTCGCCGTCGTAACTCCGATCCCCTATAAAAGTAATAGCACCCATCTCGGCATCGAGCCGCACGATATGATACCACTTTTGTGGGTGGGCACGCAGCGGTACGAGCCGCATTAACGGTGACGGAAGAATAATAAATAATAAGAATAAAGAGACATTCTATTAGGTGTAGAGCAATAGGTGCCTGCCATGCAATGCATGGAGGCAGTACTGACTTGCTTTGCAAGTCAGTACTGCTCTCCTTATGCATTGCTATGGCATGCCCCTAACTAGAAAATTCCTGCAGAAATTTTAAAGGGGCATGCCAAAGTGTGCCCGTCGGCTTTGACGCAGTGTTATGATGTTAAAAATTAGCATTAATGCTAAAGAAAGCTGCAACGTAGTCAATTAACTGTGGAGAGGCAGAAGCATGTTGAATAAGCTGTAGTTGTACCATTCATTATGTTAAAATTGATGCATGAGCTAAAATTAGCCAATATGCTAATGTTAGCTTAAATGCTGGCAGTAGCATGTGGAGCAACAGGACAATGTTGTTTTAATTTTACTACTATATTCAGCACACTAAACATGTCTAATTAATGAGAAAATTGGCTAAAAGCTAACTTTAGGTGAAAATGCTAGTGTATTAGTGAAAGACAGTGAAATGATAACTTTTGTACTAATGCTAATGAACTGTCACTATCCTGAGAAATAAATAACATAAAAAACACTAATATTATTGCACCGCCTATGGCGGTGCACTAAAAGTTGAGGAATATACAGACTTTTAATTTGAAATTTTCAGTAAGCTTCATTTTAACTACCTCACCAATTTAATGTGTAACAGTAGTTTGTTTAAACCATGCGCATAAAGCACAAAAGAGCAATTACCTGATGTGAAAAATGTCAAGGCTTTTATTTTGAAATTTTTAGTAAGCTTCATAATTGTTACACATTGGATTAATGGCCACATTAATCCAATGTGTAACAGTCCAGCTATATAATGCCCAAAACAGCAAGTAGTTCTAAATGCCAGCTCAGCCCTAATGTGTGGTATCTGAGAGTTCCACCATGTTGTAGTTCTTCTATAGTAATTAATCCTCAGCCAACTGCTGTGTGTGTGCTGCGCAAGGCAATGCACTAGGGGGCAGTGAAGTGCTACTCTTTGTGCTAATATACTGAGAAAAAAAGGTTAAAAAAAAAGTTCTTGCACCGCCTATGGCAGTGCACTGACATGAGAGGAGTATGCAGGCTTTTATTTTGAAAGTTTCAGTAAGCTTCATTTTAAGGACCACGCTAATTCAATGTGCAAGTCTGGTTTGTTTAAACCAGTACCATAAAGCCCAAAAGACCAATAACCTAACGTGAAAAATGTCGGGGCTTTTATTTTGAAATTTTTAGTAAGCTTCATTTCAATTAGCCACACTTATCCAATGTGTAACTGTGGTTTGTATATTCCACCAATATAATGACCAAAACAGCAAGTAGATCTAAATGCCAGCTCATCCCTATGTGATATTTGAGAGTAGTTCTGACCTTCAGTCATTGTAATTCTAAAGAGCAGCTCAACTATCGTGTGAGTGAGACACAAAGAGAGAAACAGATTCTAACTGTTAGTTTTTCTGAACAAAGCAGTCCAAACATCTCCTTCCTGTTCAGGAACTGCAAGAGTGATCCAAAAACTGTTTGAAGCATATAGTCAAGGGGGGTGAAATGCTAAAGTTTGTGCTAATGTTATTGAACTGCTTTGCTGCGCAAGGCAGTTCACTATCCTGAGCAGGCGGTGCACTCATGTGAGAGGAATATACAGGTTTTATTTTGAAAGTTTCAATTAGCTTCATTTTAATGACCACACTAATTCAATGTGTAACAGTGGTTTGGTTAAACCAGTCATGTAAGGCCCAAAAGAACAATTGCTTGATGTAAAAATGGCCAAAGCTTTTATTTTGAAATTTTCAGTAAGCGTCATGATCAATGGCTACACTAATCCAGTCTGTAACAGTAATTTGGTAACACCAGTTTTTAAATCACCAGTAGAGCAATTGCAGGATGTAAAAATGATCAAGGCTTTTATTATGAAAATTTATTAAGCTTCATTGTAAATGGCCACACTAATCCAATGTTTAACAGTGGGTGTGTTAAACCACTTAAATAGTAGCCCTCTGCTTTAACTGTATGTTTGCCATAGTGTTTGTATTCTGACCCAGGAGCTGTTGCCATGTTCGGTTGCTATGGTAAATAGGCCACAGGGTGCCAGCTGTAAGAGAGACACACAGGGGGAGACAATTCTATCTGTTTGAGCCAGCCAGTTTCACTAAAACAAGCACACTGAACGACCCCTTCCCATTCAAGATCCGTAAGGCCGATCCGAAAACCGTTTGAAGCGTATGAGAGGGCTATTTGTCGTCTCCCATAGTACCGTGATTCATATCTGTAGGTCATTCACAGGAATTGCACTGATGAGAGAAATATGGTGTGTGCAGAGCTCAGTAATTTTTCAAAACCTATATTAAACACAGAGGAGGAGCGTCAGTTGGTCATGACCCGTCACTTTGCTCTGAAGCACCTGGACAGAAAACCGTAAGCCCTAGAGAAATTTCGAAAACATTTTACCGGAGCAGGCATTCTTTGCCTACGGCGGTGCACTAACCTCAGGGAAGTATGCACTTTTATTTTGAAACTTTCATTAAGCTTCATTTTAACTACCTTACCATTTCAATGTGTAACAGTAGTTTGTTTAAACCAGTCACAAAAAGGCCAAAAGAGTCATTGAAAAATGTCAAGGCTTGCTGCGCAAGGCAGTTTACTATCCTGACAAATAAATAACAAAAAGTTTAATATTATTGCACCGCCTACGGCGGTGCACTAAAATGGCGGGTCAAATGCAAATGTTTGTGCTAATGTTAATGAACTGCCTTGCTGCGCAAGGCAGTTCACTATCCTGAGCGAAAAAAGGTAAAAAAAGCTGAATATTATTGCACCGCCTACGGCGGTGCACTAACGTGAGGAATATGCAGACTTTTATTTTGAAACTTTCAGTAAACTTCATTTTAACTACCACACCAAATCATAGTGTTACAGTAGTTTGTTTAAACCAGTCACATAAAGGCCAAAAGAGTAATGAATTGATGTGAAACATGTCAAGGCTTTAGTTAGGAGTTAGTTAGGCTGCAAAGAAATATACAGGCTTTTATTATAAAATTTTCAGTAAGCTTAATTTTAAATGGCCACACTAATCCAATGTGTAACAGTTGTTGGGTTAAACCAGTGATATAATGCCCAGAAAACTCTGCCCTGCCTGTAGATTTAACATTCTGTTCACCCTCCTTCTGTAGTAACTCAAAAACCTATATAAAACACTGGGGATGAAGCGTCAGTTGGTCATGTCCCATAACTTTGCTCTGAAGCACCTGGACAGAAAACCGTAAGCCCTAGAGAAATTTTGAAAACATTTCACCGGAGCAGGCATGCGGTGCTATTTCCTGACCAACTTTCATACCAATAGCACAAGTTTTGCAGCCATGAGAGCGATTTCAAAATTATTTTTGGGTCAAAATTCCACTCTGTTCCTCACTCTAAAAAGCGGCAGTTGGTTTCAGTTACACTCTAGGGTTTCGGCAGTTGGAAATTTCGCTCGTTTTTCGCTTTTTACGTCGCCATCGTAACTCCGATCCCCAATAAAAGTAATAGCTCCCTTCTCGGGTACGAGCCGCACGTTTTGATACCACTTTTGTGGGTGGCACGCAGCGGTACGAGCCGCATTAACGGTAATGGAAGAAGATGTTATAATATAAACAGACATTCTATTGGGTGTAGAACAATAGGTGCCTGCCATGCAATGCATGGAGGCAGTACTGACTTGCTTCGCAAGTCAGTACTGCTCTCCTTATGCATTGCTATGGCATGCCCCTAACTAGAAAATTCCTGCAGAAATTTTAAAGGGGCATGCCAAAGTGTGCCCGTCGGCTTTGACGCAGCGTTATGATGTTAAAAATTAGCATTAATGCTAAAGAAAGCTGCAACGTAGTCAATTAACTGTGGAGAGGCAGAAGCATGTTGACTAAGCTGTAGTTGTACCATTCATTATGTTAAAATTGATGCATGAGCTAAATTAGCCATATGCTAATGTTAGTTTAAATGCTGGCAGTAGCATGTGGAGCAACAGGACCATGTTGTTTAAATTTTACTACTCCATTCAGTACACTAAACATGTCTAATTAATGAGAAATTAGCTAAAAGCTAACTATAGGTAAAAGTGCTAGTACACTAGTCAAAGGAAGTGAAATGCTAATGTTTGTGCTAATGTTAATGAACTGCCTTGCTGTGCAAGGCAGTTCACTATACTGAGAAATAAATAACATAAAAACACTAATATTATTGCACTGCCTACGGCGGTGCACTAACACGAGAGGAATATGCAGGCTTTTATTTTGAAACTTTCAGTTAGCTTCATTTTAATGACTATGGTAATTCAATGTGCAACTGTGGTCATGTAAGGCCCAAAAGAACAATTGCTCGATGTAAAATGGCCAAAGCTTTTATTTTGAAATTTTCAGTAAGCGTCATAATCAATGGCTACACTAATCCAGTCTGTAACAGTAATTTGGTAACACCAGTTTTTAAATCACCAGTAGAGCAATTGCAGTATGTAAAATGATCAAGGCTTTTATTTTGAAAAAATTATTAAGCTTCATTGTAAATGGCCACACTAATCCAATGTTAACAGTGGTTGTGTTAAACCACTTAAATAGTAGCCTCTGCTTTAACTGTATGTTTGCCATAGAATGTTTGCTATCTGACCCAGGAGCTGTTGCCATGTTCGGTTGCTATGGTAAATAGGCCACAGGGTGCCAGCTGTAAGAGAGACACACAGGGGGAGACAATTCTATCTGTTTGAGCCAGCCAGTTTCACTAAAACAAGCACACTGAACGACCCCTTCCCATTCAAGATCCGTAAGGCCGATCCGAAAACCGTTTGAAGCGTATGAGAGGGCTATTTGTCGTCTCCGATAGTACAGTGATTCATATCTGTACGTCATTCACAGTATTGCACTGATGAGAGAAATATGGTGTGTGCAGAGCTCAGTAATTTTAATTAAATCTTTTTTTTTTTAAAAGATTTAATTTAATTTTTTTTGTGATCAATTGTAATTTCCCTAAATACAAAGTTATTATTTCAAAAATGCATCAGTAGTATTGTTCTTTAGGGGTTATATGATGTAACAATATTTTTTTACCTGCAGGAGTTGTCTTCAGTAGAAGGAGGAACAGGGTCTTAGCTTAAAATGCTCATTTTAAGAAGACTTAGGTACATATACTAACCAGAGACCAAAGCAAAAATGGGTAAAATGCTTATTTTAAGAATGACTGATGTAAACACAAAGTCAAATTTGATGAAAAAGCAGTCTGAACGACCCCTTCCCCTACAAGATCCGTATGGCGATGCAAAACTGTTTGAAGCGTATGAGATGGCTTTTTGTCTTCCCTGATATTTATTTCTCAAGATATTATTGATATTTATTTCAGTAAACTGCCTTGCGCAGCAAGGCAGTTTACTTTCCTGAGAAATAAATAACAAAAAACTTTAATATATTGCACCGCCTATGGCGGTGCACTAATATGGTGGGTCAAATGCTAATGTTTGGTAATGTTAATGAACTGCCTTGCTGCGCAAGGCAGTTCACTATCCTGAGCGAAAAAAAGGTAAAAAAGCTGAATATTATTGCACCGCCTTTGGCGGTGCACTAACGTGAGAGGAATATGCAGACTTTTATTTTGAAACTTTCAGTAAACTTCATTTTAACTACCACACCAAATCATAGTGTTACAGTAGTTGTTTAAACCAGTCACATAAAGGCCAAAGAGTAATGACCTGATGTGAAAATGTCAAGGCTTTAGTTAGGAGTTAGTTAGGCTGCAAAGAAATATACAGGCTTTTATTATGAAATTTTCAGTAAGCTTAATTTTAAATGGCCACACTAATCCATGTGTAACAGTGGTTGGGTTAAACCAGTGATATAATGCCAAGAAAACTCTGCCCTGCCTGTAGATATAACATTCTGTTCACCCTCCATCTGTAGTAACTCAAAACCTATATAAAACACTGGGGATGAAGCGTCAGTTGGTCATGTCCCATCACTTTGCTCTGAAGCACCTGGACAGAAAACCGTAAGCCCTAGAGAAATTTGAAAACATTTTACCGGAGCAGACATGCGGTGCTATTTCCTGACCAACTTTCATACCAATAGCACAAGTTTTGCGGCCATGAGAGCGATTTCAAAATTATTTTTGGGTCAAAATTCCACCCTGTTCCTCACTCTAAAAAGCGGCAGTTGGTTTCAGTTACACTCTAGGGTTTCGGCAGTTGGAAATTTGCTCGTTTTTCGCTTTTACGTCGCCATCCTAACTCCGATCCCCAATAAAAGTAATAGCTCCCTTCTTGGGTACGAGCCGCACGTTTTGATACCACTTTTGTGGGTGGCACGCAGCGGTACGAGCCGCATTAACGGTAATGGAAGAAGATGTTATAATAACTAGAAAATTCCTGCAGAAATTTAAAGGGGCATGCCAAAGTGTGCCCGTCGGCTTTGAGCCAGTGTTTTATGCTAAAAATTAGCATTAATGCTAAAGAAAGCT